>NC_088224.1:89281655-89539155 GCF_036934945.1 Oncorhynchus masou masou
CACGTGCTTACATGCATGTGTGAGAGTTGTACCTGTTCTGGGATGGGTTTCTGACACTAACTGATAGTGGACTGAATGAGATGACAAGGAGAAATCAGACTGAATGACATTGAGATGACAGACAGGAGAAATCAGACTGAATGACATTGAGATGACAGACAGGAGAAATCAGACTGAATGACATTGAGATGACAGACAGGAGAAATCAGACTGAATGACATTGAGATGACAGCCAGGAGAAATCAGACTGAATGACATTGAGATGACAGCCAGGAGAAATCAGAGAGTTCTCATGACTAGCGAAGGTGGCCTCTTCATGAAATGGGTTTTGAGAAGGAGGCAAGTAGATGGGTCGAGGAATCAAGGAAATGCAGGTGAGATTCTCCTCATGTAGAAACCAACCCTACTGATGTTCAGCTGCAGGAAAACCGGTGTCATGGATTGCAAAGTCAGGTGACAGATTAACACTATACATAGATGCATTTTCAGTGAGTGAGCTAAAGAGTCAATTCTATCTGCCCCACAGTAGCCTGTTTTTACAACATACTGTCAATACTGTCTACTTTCTGTCATTATGGACCCTATATGTACTGTAACAATACTTTCTATTTTACAACATACTATCCCACACTTTCTTTCTGTTAGAAAAGTCTGCTTTTCTCCAAGTTTGTCAGAATGTGATGTTTTCTTTCAGTTTTGTGGGGCACTGAGTCCCAAAAGAATTGATTTTTTATGTGCTCGCCACAAGAAACCTGGAAGAGGAGGCAACAGAACAGAGAGGAAGTAACAGTGTCATTCTGCATTCTGCTCCAGGTGGCAGCCGTTTGCCCAGGCTTTGCTAATGAAGTGAGATCATGAAAATACCATTAGCAACATCAAAGTGAACTTTTGTGATGAGCCATCTGAGTCAATGAAAGATTGGAACAGGGTTGAGCGATACCACTGTGGGCTTAGTGAACTCTCAGTGAATTTGGACAGGGTTTCTGAGTTTCAATCCAAAGTTTTTTTCTCAGTGATTGGGACATTTATAGCAACACCACTGTGGGCATCATAATACAATTTCTTAATTTTTTTGGAGCTTAGTCTCACAATTTAACAATTTGCAGTCAGCCAGTCAGACTTATTATCCATTTCTTCTGCGATACTCATGTGGGCTTTGAACTCATACAGATTGGGACATTCCTCATCAATCCAGTGGGCCTTAACAGTTCTAACAGTCTGTTTTAAATCACATTTGATTTAGTCACGTACACGTGTTTTAACAGATGTTATTGCAGGTGCGAGTGAAATGGGCTAGTAGTGAACTCTGTAAATTGTAGGGCTCTGAGCGATACCACTGTGGGTAGTGATGAATCTGCAAGTAATATCTAACAATTTCACAACATATACCCAATGAACACACAAGTCTTAAGTATAGAATGTAATAGTAAGAATCTATAAATATATTTATGAGCGATAATGTGGGCAGAGCAGCTGATTCTCCTCCTCCAGTTTGGGTACGGACAGCTTTATTGAACAAAGATACCACTGTGGGCAGTATTAGTACAAATGTGATTGATACCATGTGGGGATGATCTTGTTCCTGGGACAGTGGTGTAAACACCCTGTGGGCTAGTTTGATTAATAACCTGAACCAGATTACAGGCACTGTGAACTTACAGTAATTGGGACAGGCTTTCTTGAGCATACCACTGTGGGCTTAAATGGCGACCAGTGGGACAATATTCAGGTCCCCAAGAAAGTAGACAGGGCTCTCTGAAGTGGGCTATGAAATGCTTAGTAGTTGGGTGTGGTGTGTCTGTGTGTGTGTGTGTGATACCACTGTGTGTGTTGTGTCAGTAAATTGGACGTGTGCGATAACACATTGAGTGAACTCACAGTCATTGGACAGGGCTTCTGAGCATTACCAGTCACAGTCATGTAAATTGGAACAGGGCTTTTAGCGATACCACAGTGGTGAACCCAGATAAATGGACAGGGTTCAAAGCATACCAATCAATGGGCTAAAATCTTTCAGTGAATTGGGACATCCCTGACCTTACACCCCCAGTAGTGAACACACAAACATGGGACAACTGGCGATACCACTGTGGGCTACATGTATATGACACTATGTTGGAACAGGTCTTGCTGTCCTTCCTGTCTAGTAGTGAACCACTAAATTACAGGGTACCTCAGAACCACTGTGGGCTAGTGGTGAACTCTGTATTTGACCGTTGTGGGCTTTTATTGAATCCTCATTTTATTGGGACAGATATAACCCTACCACTGTGGGCTAAAGTGAACTTCTCATGATTACAGGGTTTCTTACGATCTAAACTGTGGGCAAGTGTCTTTAATGGACAGGGCTTCATGAAATCCATACCACTGTTTTTGTGAACTCTGAGTCTAATTCAGATTCCGTTCTGTAGATAGTGTCTTCGGAACTCTAGATTGTTTTCTCTGTTTGGGACAGGGCTTCTGATGTGATACACTGTGGGCTACAGTGAAAGGTGTGGGACAGGGGTTTGGCCATATGTTAATAACAGCTGTAGGGATGTCAGACTTGGGACAGTCGATCCACTGTGGGCAGGCAACAGAGTTTGGGAGAGGGCTTTTTCATCTCCGTTTAGAGAACCCACTCAGTCCCCGATCGATACCACTGTGGGCTAGTGGTGCACTCACACACATTGGACAGGGCTTTGACATGCACTGTGGGCTAGTAGTGAACCTCAGTTTGGTACAGGGTTTCTGACACTAACTGATAGGGACTGAATGAGATGACAGCCAGGAGAAATGGGCTAGTACTGAACTGACATTGAGGACAGACTGAGGAGAAACCACTGTGGGCTGAATGACATTGTAAATTGGGACAGGGCTTCTGAGCAATAACACTGTGGGAAGTAGTGACTGTAGTTTGGGACAGGGCTTTGAGATACCACTGTGGGCTAGTAGAGAACTCTCAGTAAATTTGGACAGGGTTTTGAGATGACACCACTGTGGGAGAAATCAGAGAGTTCTCATGACTAGCGAAGAGGACACTCTGGGCTCTTCATGAAATGGGTTTTGAGAACTACCACTTGGGCAGGGTTTTGAGATCAGTAAATTGGGACATGGCTTCTGAGCGATAACACTGTGGGGAGTGAAGTCACGGTAGTTTGGGACAGGGCTTCTGGCGATACCATTGTGGGCTAGTAGTGAACTCTCTGTAAATGGGACAGGGATTCTCCTACCACTGTGAAACCGTGAACTCTCTGTAAATGGGACAGGGCTGCAGCGATTCCACTGTGGGCATAGGAATTGCAAAGTTGGTGACAGGGTTAACCTACACTATACCATGATGCATTTTCAGTAAATTGGGACAGATTGAGCAAACACTGTGGGCAGTAGTGAACTCAATTGGGACTATCTGAGCCCCACAGTAGCCTGTTTGGGACAACTTCTGAGCGATACCACTGTGGGCTAGTGGTGAACTTTCAGTTTTGGAACAATGTAGCGATACCACACTGGGCTAGTGGTGAACTCTATTTTACAACATACTATATCGATACACTTTCTTTCTGTTGAAAACTCTGCTTTTTGGGACAGGGGTTTGCTGATACCAGAATGTGATGTTTTCCTCTCAAGTTTTGGACAGGGCTTCTGACGATCCCAAAAGAAGTGAATTTTAATTGGAAAAAATGTATGTGCTACCACAAGAAACCTGGAAGAGGAGGCAACAGAACAGAGAGGAAGTAACAGTATTCTTGGTAGTGATTGGGACAGGGTGGCAATACCATTGTGGGCGTCGTGAACTCTGGTTGATTGAGACAGGGTTTCTGAGCGATACCACTGTGGGCTAGTAGTGAACTCTCAGTAGATTGGGACAGGGCTTCTGAGCGATACCACTGTGGGCTAGTAGTGAAATCTCTGTAGATTGGGACAGGGCTTCTGAGCGATACCACTGTGGGCTAGTAGTGAACTCTCAGTAAATTGGGACAGGGCTTCTGAGCAATACCACTGTGGGCTAGTAGTGAACTCTCAGTAGTTTGGGACAGGGTTTCTGAGCAACACCACTGTGGGCTAATGGGAATCTGTGGGTAAAGTGAACTGGGACAGGGCTTCTGAGCGATACCACTGTGGGCTAGTGGTGAACTCTTGGTAGTTTGGGACAGGGCTTCTGAGCGATACCACTGTGGGCTAGTAGTGAACTCTCAGTAAATTTGGACAGGGTTTCTGAGCAATACCACTGTGGGCTTGTCGTGAAATCTCTGTAAATTGGGACAGGGCTTCTGAGCGATTCCACTGTGGGCTAGTAGAGAACTCTCAGTAAATTGGGACAGGGTTTCTGAGCAACACCACTGTGGGCTAATAATCAGTAAATTGGGACAGGGCTTCTGAGCAATAACACTGTGGGCTAGTAGTGAACTCAGTAGTTTGGGACAGATACCACTGTGGGCTAGTGAACTCTCAGTAAATTTGGGACAGGGTTTCTGAGCAATACCACTGTGGGCTTGTCGTGAACTCTCTGTAAATTGGGACAGGGCTTCTGAGCGATTCCACTGTGGGCTAGTAGAGAACTCTCAGTAAATTGGGACAGGGTTTTTGAGCAACACCACTGTGTTCTAATAATCAGTAAATTGGGACATGGCTTCTGAGCGATAACACTGTGGGATAGTAGTGAGTCACGGTAGTTTGGGACAGGGCTTCTGAGCGATACCATTGTGGGCTAGTAGTGAACTCTCTGTAAATTGGGACAGGGCTTCTGACCGATACCACTGTGGGCTTGTGGTGAACTCTCTGTAAATTGGGACAGGGCTTCTGAGCGATTCCACTGTGGGCTAGTAGAGAACTCTCTGTAAATTGGGACAGGGTTTCTGAGCAATACCACTGTGGGCTAGTAATTAGTAAATTGGGACAGGGCTTCTGAGCGATAACACTGTGGGCTAGTAGTGAACTCACGGTAGTTTGGGACAGGGCTTCTGAGCGATACCACTGTGAGCTAGTAGTGAACTCTCTGTAGATTGGGACAGGGCTTCTGAGCAATACCACTGTGGGCTAGTGGTGAACTCTGAGTAAATTGGGACAGGGATTCTGAGCGATACCACAGTGGGCTAGTATTGATCTCACGGTAGTTTGGGACAGGGCTTCTGAACGATACCACTGTGGGCTTGTAGTGAACTCTCGGTAGATTGGAACGGGGTTTCTGAGCAATACCACTGTGGGCTAGTGGTGAACTGTTGGTCGATTGGGACAGGGCTTCTGAGCAATACCATTGTGGGCTTGTCATGAACTCTTGGTTGATTGGGACAGGGTTTCTGAGCGATATCACTGTAGGCTAGTAGTGAACTCTCGGTAGATTGGGACAGGGCTTCTGTACGATACCGCTGTGGGCTAGTAGTGAACTCTCAGTTAATTGGGACAGGGCTTCTGAGCGATACCACTGTGGGCTAGTGGTGAGCTCTTGGTAGATTGGGACAGGGCTTCTGAGCAATACCACTGTGGGCTAGTAGTGAACCCTCAAATGATTCGGACAGGTCTTCTGAACAATACCACTGTGGGCTAGTAGTTAACACTTGTAATTTTGGGACAGTGTTCTCAACACATACGCTCAGACGATCCATCAAACAAGCAAAGTGTCAATTCAGGACTAAGATCGAATTCTTCTACACCGACTCTGATGCTTGTCAGATGTGTCAGGCTTTGCAAACTATCACGGAGTACAAAGGGAAAGCCCTACTGCTCAGTGACTCGAGCCTACCAGAGCCTACCAGAGCCTACCAGAGCCTACCAGAGCCTACCAGATGAGCTAAATGCCTTCTATGCTCATGAGATGAATTACCAGGACATGGGTTGACCAGCTGCCAAATGTCTTCACTGACATACCTGTATGTGTCAAGCAGACCACCGTAGTCCCTTTGTCCAAAAATGGAAAGTTATCCTGTCCTTACTGACTATCGCCCCGAAGACCTCACATGTGTAGCCGGGAAATGCTTTCAAAGGCTGGTCATGGCTCGCATCAACACCATCATCCCAGTCACCCTGGACCCCCTCCAATTTGCATACCGCCCAACAGATCCCCAGATGACACAATATCTATTGAAAGGCCCTACAATTGTCAAAGGCTAGAGCTACCCAAGTCATAGACGGTTCTCTCTTCTACCGCACGGCAAGCTGTACCGGAGCGCCAAGTCTGTGACCAAAAGGCTCCTGAACAGCTTCTACCCCCAAGCTATTAGTCTGCTGAACAGCTTCTACCCCCAAGCTATTAGACTGTTGAACAGCTTCTACCCCCAAGCTATTAGACTGTTGAACAGCTTCTACCCCCAAGCTATTAGACTGTTGAACAGCTTCTACCCCCAAGCTATTAGACTGTTGAACAGCTTCTACCCCCAAGCTATTAGACTGTTGAACAGCTTCTACCCCCAAGCTATTAGACTGTTGAACAGCTTCTACCCCCAAGCTATTAGACTGTTGAACAGCTTCTACCCCCAAGCTATTAGACTGTTGAACAGCTTCTACCCCAAAGCTATTAGACTGCTGAACAGCTTCTATCCCCAAGCCATAAGACTGCTGAACAGCTTCTATCCCCAAGCCATTAGACTGCTGAACAGCTTCTACCCCCAAGCCATAAGACTGCTGAACAGCTTCTACCCCAAGCTATTAGACTGCTGAACAGCTTCTACCCCCAAGCCATAAGACTGCTGAACAGCTTCTACCCCCAAGCCATAAGACTGCTGAACAGCTTCTACCCCCAAGCTATTAGACTGCTGCCATAAGACTGCTGAACAGCTTCTACCCCCAAGCCATTAGACTGCTGAACAGCTTCTACCCCCAAGCCATTAGACTGCTGAACAGCTTCTACCCCCAAGCCATTAGACTGCTGAACAGCTTCTACCCCCAAGCCATTAGACTGCTGAACAGCTTCTACCCCCAAGCCATAAGACTGCTGAACAGCTTCTACCCCCAAGCCATAAGACTGCTGAACAGCTTCTACCCCCAAGCCATAAGACTGCTGAACAGCTTCTACCCCCAAGCCATAAGACTGCTGAACAGCTTCTACCCCCAAGCCATAAGACTGCTGAACAGCTTCTACCCCCAAGCCATTAGACTGCTGAACAGCTTCTACCCCCAAGCCATCAGACTGCTGAACAGCTTCTACCCCCAAGCCATAAGACTGCTGAACAGCTTCTACCCCCAAGTCATTAGACTGCTGAACAGCTTCTACCCCCAACTCATAAGACTGCTGAACAGCTTCTACCCCAAACAGCTTCTACCCCCAAGCCATTAGACTGCTGAACAGCTTCTACCCCCAAGCTATTAGACTGCTACACAGCTTCTACGCCCAAGCTATTAGACTGTTGAACAGCTTCTACCCCCAAGCTATTAGACTGCTACACAGCTTCTACCCCCAAGCTATTAGACTGCTACACAGCTTCTACCCCAAGCTATTAGACTGTTGAACAGCTTCTACCCCCAAGCCATGAGACTGCTGAACAGCTTCTACCCCCAAGCTATTAGACTGCTGAACAGCTTCTACCCCCAAGCTATTAGACTGCTGAACAGCTTCTACCCCCAAGCCATAAGACTGCTGAACAGCTTCTACCCCCAAGCCATAAGACTGCTGAACAGCTTCTACCCCCAAGCCATAAGACTGCTGAACAGCTTCTACCCCCAAGCTATTAGACTGCTGAGTTAATGAAATGGTCACCCCAACACCCTATTGTTATTTTTTTTGCACCAGCTCAATGCTTACTGGACTCTACCCACGCACTCACACATACTCCACTGACACTCCAACACACCCACACACACCCACACACACACACACACACACACACACACACACACACACACACACACACACACACACACACACACACACACACACACACACACACACACACACACACACACACACACACACACACACACACACACACACGCACGCACACACACGCACACTCACACGCACACACGCACACGCACACACACGCACACACACTCACGCACGCGCACACACACACACGCACGCACACTCGCACGCACACACACACGCACACGCAAGCACACGCACACGCAAGCACACGCACGCACACACGCACACTCGCACGCACACTCGCACGCACACACACACTCACACACACACTCACCCATGCACGCGCACGCACATACACACACCCACACACACACACACACACACACACACACACACACACACACACACACACACACACACACACACACACACACACACACACACACACACACACACACACACACACACACACACACACATAAAACACACACACATGCCTTTTGACGCTTCACACTCACACATAGACACTCATTCATACTCTTCACATACCTGCTGCGCCACTGTTTATTATATATCCTGATTGTCAAGTTACTTTTACCCCTACCTACATGTAAATATTAATTACCTCAATGACCTCAGCTACCTGGTAACCCCGCACATTGACTCTACCCAGCACTCCTTGTATATAGCCTGGTTATTGTTGTTTTACAGTGTCACACACACACACACACACACACACACACACACACACACACACACACACACACACACACACACACACACACACACACACACACACACACACACACACAGAGAAGTAGTTACACACACACATTGTACTCCAGACACACCATGTTCCATGCAGACAAACAAATGCGCTGCTTTCTACAGCTCTACTGTGTTGTGGATGAGGACGAGCCTTGGCTGTAAAATCCATTTAGTGTGCCTCTGCAGCGAGGCTTTGACACTCAGTTTGCGTCCTGTTTGTAAGTGTGTGTGTGTATGTGCGTGTGTGTGTGTGTGTGTTGGTGTGTGTGTGCATGTGCGTGTGTTTTTTATTTTATCTTTATTTAACTAGGCAAGTCAGTTAAGAACAAATTCTTATTTTCAATGACGGCCTAGGAACAGTGGGTTAACTGCCTGTTCAGGGGCAGAACGACAGATTTGTACCTTGTCAGCTCGGGGGTTTGAACTTGCAACCTTCCGGTTCCAACGCTCTAACCACTAGGCTACCCTGCCGCCCCGTGTGTGTGTGTGTGTGTTGTGTGTGTGTGTGTGTTGGTGCGTGTGCGTGTGTGTGTGTGTGTGTGTCAAAGGGCAAGTCAAATAGGGGTGCTCATATTTGTTCTTTTTCACTGCATGTACGAGTGTGAATGAAATGTAAATGTGTTTTTTTTGCAGCTCCCCCTGCGTGTGTGCGTGCGTGTGATGGCCACCCTGCAGCAATTGTTTCATGTGTGTGTGTGTGAAATCTTACAGCAACAGGAAGTGTGAATTATTTGTGTGTAGGGGTTGATACATTTTTCATTTGGGTGTCTGACATTTTGTGTAAATTACTTTAGAGAAGTGTGTGTGTGCAGCAACAAATTTGTGTGTGTGTGTGTGTGTGTGTGTGTGTGTGTGTGTGTGTGTGTGTGTTGGTGTGGTTTTGTGTTAAGAAGATGTTACATAATACATACTGAACGATCATCCGTAAATGTGTGTGTGTGCGTGTGTGTGTGTGTAAATATACACGTGTAACATTTATATAAACACATTAGGAACTGAGAAACAGAAGGACACATGCTGCACAGTGCTGTGCTATGAGCAGATGAAAGCAGGCAGGGTTGTGTTGGGTTTGTGCTATGTTGTTGCTTTCTGTTAACTGTCAGGATTCTATAGTCCACTGCTACAAGCCGCTAGCTTCTGTTTTCCACTGTGAGGAGAGATACTAAGGAAGAGGTCTTTGACCTCTCAGTGACTCTATAGAGACAGGATGATGTTCACTATTACTTTATGTGGGAGGATTTAGTCTCTCTCTCTGGGAGGATTTAGTACCACTCTATGTCTCTCTGGGAGGATTTAGTACCACTCTATGTCTCTCTGGGAGGGATTTAGTATCACTCTATGTCTCTCTGGGAGGATTTAGTATCACTCTATGTCTCTCTGGGAGGATTTAGTATCACTCTATGTCTCTCTCAGAGGATTTAGTATCACTCTATGTCTCTCTGGGAGGATTTAGTATCATGTCTCTCTATGTCACTCTATGTCTCTGGGAGGATTTAGTATCACTCTATGTCTCTCTGGGAGGATTTAGTACCACTCTATGTCTCTCTGGGAGGATTTAGTATCACTCTATGTCTCTCTGGGAGGATTTAGTATCACTCTATGTCTCTCTGGGAGGATTTAGTATCACTCTATGTCTCTCTGGGAGGATTTAGTATCACTCTATGTCTCTCTGGGAGGATTTAGTATCACTCTATGTCTCTCTGGGAGGATTTAGTATCACTCTATGTCTCTCTGGGAGGATTTAGTATCACTCTATGTCTCTCTGGGAGGATTTAGTATCACTCTATGTCTCTCTGGGAGGATTTGTCTCTCTGGGAGGATTTAGTATCACTCTATGTCTCTCTCTAGTATCACTCTATGTCTCTCTCAGAGGATTTAGTATCACTCTATGTCTCTCTGGGAGGATTTAGTACCACTCTATGTCTCTCTGGGAGGATTTAGTACCACTCTATGTCTCTCTGGGAGGATTTAGTATCACTCTATGTCTCTCTGGGAGGATTTAGTATCACTCTATGTCCCTCTCTGGGAGGATTTAGTATCACTCTATGTCTCTCTGGGAGGATTTAGTATCACTCTACTCTATGTCTCTCTGGGAGGATTTAGTACCACTCTATGTCTCTCTGGGAGGATTTAGTACCACTCTATGTCTCTCTGGGAGGATTTAGTATCACTCTATGTCTCTCTGGGAGGGTATCACTCTATGTCTCTCTGGGAGGATTTAGTACCACTCTATGTCTCTCTGGGAGGATTTAGTACCACTCTATGTCTCTGGGAGGATTTAGTATCACTCTATGTCTCTCTGAGAGAATTTAGTAACACTGATGTAGAGCGTATGTTGGAAACATGTCTCCCAGTTGGGGTCATGGAGTGGTGTGTGAATTGATGTTGTCCTCATCTCCCTCTCTCACAGTGTGTTTTGTTCCCAGTGTGACTGTGAGCCACGGCAGGCATATTGTTGTCTCAAAGCTTTAGTTGTCTCTCTTTCTCTGGGATAGAGATAGAGAAAGAGAGACAATGGGAGACAGAAGGTAAGACAGATATGGGAGAGAGAAAGGAACGAGGGGGCGTTTAAGATAGAGAGAACGTCAGAGTGATAGATCATTATCCACGCTAATACCTTACGCCTCGGTCAGAGTCAATCACATCACCAGATCACATTGTCTAAATAATTCACTCATCTTAGTCAAGAGTTCTACACTCAATACAACCAGTTAGACAACCTGCCATTGTTATCTCTCTCTCTCTCTCTCTCTCTCTCTCTCTCTCTCTTTCGCTTTCACTCTCTCTCTCTCTCTCTCTCTCTGACTCTTTCTCTCTCTCTCTCCCTCTCTCTCTCTTTCACTTTCACTCTATCTCTCTCTCACTCTTACACTCTCTCATTCTCTCTCTCTCTCTGTCTCTCTCTCTCTCTCTCTCACTCTCTCTCTTTCACTCTCTCTCTCTCTCTCTTTCGCTTTCACTCTCTCTTTCTCTCTCTGACTCTTTCGCTTTCACTCTATCTCTCTCTCACTCTTACACTCTCTCATTCTCTCAATTCAATTCAATTCAAGGGGCTTTATTGGCATGGGTAACATGTGTTAAGATTGCCAAAGCAAGTAAGGTAGATAATATATAAAGTGAAATAAACAATAAAAATTAACAGTAGACATCACACATACAGAAGTTTCAAAACAATAAGAACATTACAAATGTCATATTATATATATATATACAGTGTTTTTACAATGTACAAATGGTTAAGGACACAGGATAAAATAAATAAGCATAGATATGGGTTGTATTTACAATGGTGCATGTTCTTCACTGGTTGCCCTTTTCTCGTGGCAACAGGTCACAAATCTTGCTGCTCTGATGGCACACTGTGCAATTTCACCCAGTAGATATGGGAGTTTTTCAAAATTGGATTTGTTTTCGAATTCTTTGTGGATCTGTGTAATCTGAGGGAAATATGTCTCTCTAATATGGTCATACATTGGGCAGGAGGTTAGGAAGTGCAGCTCAGTTTCCACCTCATTTTGTGGGCATTGAGCACATAGCCTGTCTTCTCTTGAGAGCCATGTCTGCCTACGGCGGCCTTTCTCAATAGCAAGGCTATGCTCGCTGAGTCTGTACATAGTCAAAGCTTTCCTTAATTTTGGGTCAGTCACAGTGGTCAGGTATTCTGCCGCTGTGTACTCTCTGTGTAGGGCCAAATAGCATTCTAGTTTGCTCTGTTTTTTTGTTAATTCTTTCCAATGTGTCAAGTAATTATCTTTTTGTTTTCTCATGATTTGGTTGGGTCTAATTGTGCTGCTGTCATGGGGCTCTGTGGGGTGTGTTTGTGAACAGAGCCCCAGGACCAGCTTGCTTAGGGACTCTTCTCCAGGTTCATCTCTCTGTAGGTGATGGCTTTGTTGTGGAAGGTTTGGGAATCACTTCCTTTTAGGTGGTTATAGAATTTAACAGCTCTTTTCTCTCTCTCTCTCTCTGTCTCTCTCTCTCACTCTCTCTCTCTCTCTCTCTCTCTCTCTCTTTCGCTTTCACTCTATCTCTCTCTCTTACACTCTCTCATTCTATCTCTCTCTCTGTCTCTCTGTCTCTCTCTCTCTGTCTCTCTCTCTCTCTCTCTCTCTGTCTCTCTCTCTCTCTGTCTCTCTCTCTGTGTGTCTCTCTCTCTCTCTCTCTCTCTCTCTCTCTCTCTCTCTTTCGCTTTCACTCTATCTCTCTCTCACCATTACACTCTCATTCTCTCTCTCTGTCTCTCTCTCTCTCACTCTTTCTGTCTCTCTCTCTCTCTCTCTCTCTCTCTCTCTCTCTCTCTCTCTCTCTCTCTGACTCTTTCTCTCTCTCTCACTCTTACACTCTCTCATTCTCTCTCTCTCTCTGTCTCTCTCTCTCTGTCTCTCTCTGTCTCTCTCTCTGTCTCTCTCTCTGTCTCTCTCTCTCACTCTCTCTCTCTGTCTCTCTCGCTCTCTCTCTCTTTCTCTCCCTATCTCTCTCTCTCTCGCTCTCTCTGTCTCTCTCTCTCTCTCTGTCTCTGTCTCTCTCTCTCCCTCTCTCTCTATCTCTCTCTCTCTCACTCTCTCAGAATGAAATCTGTGTTTACGTACACATTCTGTACATCATCAACTTAACAATATACCAGTGAATATATTAATATGTTTTTATTTAATTGTTTTAATCTGTCCCTTATGTAATTAGTGGTGTACCCTGAGATGTCTCTGTATTTGAAAGTGTGCTGCTGTATATGCCGTAGATAAAATGCATAGTTTTTGCTCTCCTAGATTTTGACTGGAGTCTGTGTTTGTCTTGTGTCCTTACAGAGATCTGGGGGAGGTCTGGCCATCCCTCTGTGTGCCTTCCAGGGCACCGTCTCCCTGCACTCCCCCACAGGGAAGACCCTCTCCCTCTCCACCTATGAGGTCAGCAGCGACGGCCTCACTATCTCCCCCCACGCCGCCAAGAAGGTGGAGGTCTACCGCTCCAAGTCTGTAGGCCACGAACCCAGTGCAGACGACCCCACCACCGGGGGCCCGGACGGGGAGTGGGGATGGAGGTGGAGGTGGGAGAGGTGGCAATGGGGGACACCAATGTGAAGATCCACCTGGAGGTGTTGGAGATCTGTGACAACGAGGAGGCCATGGACAGCGTGTCCATCATCTCTAACATCAGCCAGTCGTCCACCCACGCCCGCTCCCGTCGCTGCGCTATTCTCGGAAGGAGAACCGCTTTGTCTCCTGTGACCTGGGGGAGACAGCCTCCTACTCACTGCTCATCCCCAACAGTGGCAACCCCGAGGTGGACAACATCAACATCAACATCCCTGACACGGTGGAGGCCCACCGGCAGAACAGTCGCAGGCAGAAACAGGAGACGGGAGGCTACCGCGAAGAGATACAGCTGCTCAACGAAGCCTACAGGAAGCAGGAAGAGGACAGAGAAGACTGATACCCACACACGGGAAGCATGAAGAGGACAGAAAAGACTGATACACACACAGGAAGCAGGAAGAGGACAGAGAAGACTGATACACACACAAAGGAAGCAGGAAGAGGATAGAGAAGACTTATACACACACAGGAAGCAGGAAGAGGACAGAGATTACTGATACACACACAGAGGAAGCAGGAAGAGGACAGTGAGACTGATACACACACACACACAGGAAGCAGGAAGAGGACAGAGAAGACTGATACACACACACAGAGGAAGCAGGAAGAGGACAGTGAGACTGATACACACACAGAGGAAGCAGGAAGAGGACAGTGAGACTGATACACACACACACACACACACACAGGAAGCAGGAAGAGGACAGAGAAGACTGATACACACACACAGAGGAAGCAGGAATTGGACAGAAAAGACTGATACACACACAGGAAGTAGGAAGAGGACAGAGAAGACTGATACACACACAGAGGAAGCAGGAAGAGGACAGTGAGACTGACACACACACACACAGGAAGCAGGAAGAGGACAGAGAAGCCTGATACACACACAGGAAGCAGGAAGAGGACAGAGAAGACTGATACACACACAGGAAGCAGGAAGAGGACAGAGAAGACTGATACACACACAGGAAGCAGGAAGAGGAGAGAAAAGACTGATACACACACAGGAAGCAGGAAGAGGACAGTGAGACTGATACACACACACACACAGGAAGCAGGAAGAGGACAGAGAAGCCTGATACACACACACACACACACACACAAATCAAATACATTTTTATTTGTCACATGCTTCATAAGTAACTGGTGTAGACTAACAGTGAAATGCTTACTTAAGGGCCCTTCTCATAAAAAAGTGAAATAGTATTAAACAAATATACAAATTATAACACAAGGAATATATAGAAAAAGAATAACACAATGAGTAACGATAACTTGGCTACATACACGGTACCAGTACCGAGTCGATGTGCAGGGGTACGAGGTCATTTAGATATATATATGTACATATAGGTTGGGATAAAGTGACTAGGCAACGGGATAGATAATAAACAGAAGCAGCAGTGTATGTGGTGGGTCAGAAGAGACACACACACAGGAAGCAAGAAGAGGACAGAGAAGACTGATACACACACACAGGGAGACAATGAGGGGACAGAGAATACTGATGTACACACACAGGAAGACAATGAGGGGACAGAGAATACTGATGCACACACAGGAAGACAACGAGGGGACAGAGAATACTGATGCACACACAGGAAGACAACGAGCGGACAGAGAATACTGATGATCACACACAGGAAGACAATGAGGGGACAGAGAATACTGATGTACACACACAGGAAGCAGACTGGAAAGACAGATCTAGAAGGACTGACCTTTTAACTCTATATTTTAAGTGTATCTTGACCTTTTAACTCTATATTTGAAGTGTATCTTGTGACAAAACATTATTTGCCGCTGCTTAAGACTTCTGGGACACATATCCTGTGTCCATTCTGGCTTTAAAGGTCCATTATGTGTCCATGTGATGAGGTGAGTTTAAGTGAACGGGTGTAGGACTAAGTGATGAGGTGAGATGGAGAGAAGGTCGTGCAGGACTATGTGAGGAGGTGAGGTGGTGCAGGACTAAGTGATTATAAGTGAGTGAGACTAAGTGAGGTGGTGCAGGACTAAGTGATTATGTGAGGTGGTGCAGGAATAAGTGATTATGTGAGGTGGTGCAGGAATAAGTGAGGTGGTGCAGGAATAAGTGGTGAGGTGGTGCAGGAATAAGTGAGGAGGTGAGGTGGTGCAGGACTAAGTGATTAGTGGTGAGGTGGTGCAGGACTAAGTGAGGAGGTGAGGTGGTGCAGGACTAAGTGATTATGTGAGGTGGTGCAGGAATAAGGATGTAAGTGAGGAGGTGAGGTGGTGCAGGACTAAGTGATTATGTGAGGTGGTGCAGGAATAAGTGATTATGTGAGGTGGTGCAGGAATAAGTGAGGAGGTGAGGTGGTGCAGGACTAAGTGATTATGTGAGGTGGTGCAGGACTAAGTGAGGAGGTGAGGTGGTGCAGGACTTAAGTGATTATGTGAGGTGGTGCAGGAATAAGTGATTATGTGAGGTGGTGCAGGAATAAGTGAGGAGGTGAGGTGGTGCAGGACTAAGTGATTATGGACTATTAGTGATGCAGGAATAAGTGAGGTGGCAGGCAGGAGGTGGTGCAGGAATAAGTGATTATGTGAGGTGGTGCAGGAGGAGGTGAGGTGGTGCAGGACTAAGTGATGTGAGGTGGTGCAGGAATAAGGTGGTGCAGGAATAAGTGAGGAGGTGAGGTGGTGCAGGACTAAGTGATTATGTGAGGTGGTGCAGGACAGGAATAAGTGAGGAGGTGAGGTGGTGCAGGACTAAGTGATGCAGGAATAAGTGGTGAGGTGGTGCAGGACTAAGTGAGGAGGTGAGGTGGTGCAGGACTAAGTGATTATGTGAGGTGGTGCAGGATAAGTGATTATGTGAGGTGGTGCAGGAATAAGTGAGGTGAGGTGGTGCAGGACTAAGTGATTATGTGAGGTGGTGCAGGACTAAGTGAGGTGAGGTGGTGAGGTGGTGCAGGAATAAGTGAGGTGGGAGGAATAAGTGGGAGGTGGTGCAGGACTAAGTGATTAGGACAGGAATAAGTGATTATGTGAGGTGGTGCAGGAATAAGTGAGGAGGTGAGGTGGTGCAGGACTAAGTGATTATGTGAGGTGGTGCAGGAATAAGTGATTATGTGAAGAATAAGTGATGAGGTGAGGTGGTGCAGGACTAAGTGATGAGGTGAGGTGGTGAGGACTAAGTGGTGAGGTGGTACAGGACTAAGTGATTATGTGAGGTGGTGCAGGACTAAGTGAGGAGGTGAGGTGGTGCAGGACTAAGTGAGAGGTGGTGCAGGACTACATGATAAGTGGAGGACTAAGTGATTATGTGAGGTGGTGCAGGACTAAGTGAGGAGGTGAGGTGGTGCAGGACATGATGAGGGGAGGTGGTGCAGGACTAAGTGAGGAGGGTGAGGGGGAGGTGGTGCAGGACTAAGTGATGAGGTGAGGTGGTGCAGGACTAAGTGAGGAGGTGAGGTGGTGCAGGACTACATGATGAGGAGGGAGGTGGTGCAGGACTACATGATGAGGGGAGGTGGTGATGAGGTGAGGTGGTGAGGGAGGAGGTGGTGGTGCAGGACTACATGATGAGGGGAGGTGGTGCAGGACTACATGATGATGAGTGGGAGGTGGTGCAGGACTAAGTGAGGAGGTGAGGTGGTGCAGGACTAAGTGATGAGGTGAGGTGGTGCAGGACTAAGTGAGGAGGTGAGGTGGTGCAGGACTACTTGATGAGGGGAGATGGTGCAGGACTAAGTGAGGAGGTGAGGTGGTGCAGGACTACATGATGAGGGGAGGTGGTGCAGGACTAAGTGAGGAGGTGAGGTGGTGCAGGACTAAGTGATGAGGTGAGGTGGTGCAGGACTAAGTGAGGAGGTGAGGTGGTGCAGGACTAAGTGATTATGTGAGGTGGTGCAGGACTACATGAGGAGGGGAGATGGTGCAGGACTAGGTGAGGAGGTGAGGTGGTGCAGGACTAAGTGATGAGGTGAGGTGGTGCAGGACTAAGTGATTATGTGAGGTGGTGCAGGACTAAGTGAGGAGGGGAGGTGGTGCAGGACTACATGATGAGGGGAGGTGGTGCAGGACTAGGTGAGGAGGTGAGGTGGTGCAGGACTAAGTGATGAGGTGAGGTGGTGCAGGACTAAGTGAGGAGGTGAGGTGGTGCAGGACTACATGATGAGGGGAGATGTTGCAGGACTAAGTGAGGAGGTGAGGTGGTGCAGGACTAAGTGATTATGTGAGGTGGTGCAGGACTACATGATGAGGTGAGATGGTGCAGGACTAAGTGAGGAGGTGAGGTGGTGCAGGACTAAGTGAGGAGGTGAGGTGGTGCAGGACTAAGTGATTATGTGAGGTGGTGCAGGACTACATGAGGAGGGGAGGTGGTGCAGGACTAAGTGAGGAGGTGAGGTGGTACAGGACTAAGTGATTATTTGAGGTGGAGAGAAGGTGGTTCGGGACTAAGGGACAGCAGCGCAATGAAAGAGACGACAGAAAGGGAGAGCAGAGAGAAAGGCTGGAGAGAAAGTACCCATCTTAGTATCAATGCTGGAGTCTCCACCATAAGGAAATAGAGAGAGAGAGAATGGTGAAGGTTTCACTCTTCACGGTCTCCACATGGACCTGTTATTACAATCAACTTCACCAATGAGGCAACAGGGAGATCACCTGCTCCTCTGTCTGAGTTATCCCACCGTGTGTATGTGTGCATGCTCTGTCTGTGTTTAACTGTATCAATATGTGTGTGTGTGTGTGTGTGTGTGTGTGTGTGTGTGTGTGTGTGTGTGTGTGTGTGTGTGTGTGTGTGTGTGTGTGTGTGTGTGTGTGTGTGTGTGTGTGTGTGTGTGTGTGTGTGTGTGTGTGTGTGTGTGTGTGTGTGTGTGTGTGTGTGTGTGTGTGTGTGTGTGTGTGTGTGTGAGTGTGAGTGTGTGTGAGTGTGTGTGTGTGAGTGTGTGTGTGTGTGTGTGTGAGTGTGTTAAATGTTGTGCCTTTACTCTTAAATAATCTGCTGAGAACCTGGACTCTGAGGAATAGATCAGTTACCTTGTTGCTGAGACTGGAGTGGAGGCTGCTCAACGATTGACGGCTCATAATAATGGCTAGAACAGAGCAAATGGAATGAAATGAATGGCATTTGATACCATTGATACCATTCCATTATTACGCTCCAGCCATTACCACAAGCCTGTCCTCCCTAATTATGGTGCCACCAACCTCCTGTGGCTGAGAGCCTGGAGGAATAGATCAGTTAATAGATCAGTCTGTGTTCCAATTCGTCCCAAAGGTGTTTGGTGGGGTTGAGGTCAGGGCTCTGTGCAGGCCAGTCAAGTTCTTCAACACCGACCTCGACAAACCATTTCTGTATAGACTTCGATTTGTGCACGGGGGCATTGTCATGCTGAAACAGGAAAGGGCCTTCCCCAAACTCCTGCCACAAAGTTAGAAGCAATGAATCATCTAGAATGCAATTGTATGCTGTATCTTAAAGATTTCCCTTCACTAGAACTAAAACAACTCCTGACCGTTATTCCTCCTCCACCAAACTTTACAGTTGGCACTATGCATTCAGGCAGGTAGTGTTTTCCTGGCATCCACCAAACTCAGATGGTGAAGAGTGATTCATCACTCCAAAGAACACGTTTCCACTGCTCCAGAGTCCAATGGCGCTGAGCTTGACACCACTCCAGCCAACATTTGGCATTCCGCATGGTGCTTTTAGGCTTGTGTGCGGCTGTTCGGCCATGGAAACCCACTTCATGAAGCTCCTGAAGAACAGTTATTGTGTTGACGTTGATTCCAGAGGCAGTTTGGAACTCGGTAGTGGGTGTTGCAACTGAAGACAGACCATTTCTACGTGCTTCAGCACTGGGTGATCCCATTCTATCAGCTTGTGTGGCCTACCACATCGCGGCTGAGCTGTTGAAGGTCACTGAGCTCTTTAGTAAGGCCATTCTGCTGCCAATGTTTGTCTATGGAGATTGCATGGCTGTGTACTTAATTGTATAAACCTGTCAGCAACAGTTTTGAAGGGGTGTACACATACTTTTGTATACAGTACCAGTCAAAAGGTTAGACATCTACTCATTCAAGGGTTTTTCTATATTTTACTATTTTCTACATTGTAGAATAATAGTGAAGACAAAACTATGAAATAACACATATGGAATCACGTAGTAACTAAAAAAAGTGTTAATCAAAATATATGTTATATTTGAGATTCTTCAAAGTAGCATACTTGGCTACTACATACTTGGTTACTACACGATTCCATATGTGTTATTTCATAGTGTTGATGTCCTCACTATTATTCTACAATGTAGAAAATAGTAAAAAATAAAAAAATAAACCTGGAATGAGTAGGTGTGTCAACTTTTGACTGGTGCTGTATATAGTCTATGAAATGGGTTGAACAGATTGGAAACATTATTAAAGTGGCCAGTATTCCATTATGCTCATAGGACAGCAGCCTCTAAGGTGCAGGGTTGAGTAACCGGGTGGTCGCCGGCTATTTAACAGTCTGATGGCCTTGAGATAGAAGTTGATTTTCAGTCTGTATGTCCCAGCTTTGTTGCACCTGTACTGACCTCACCTTCTGGGTGATAGCGGGGTGAACAGGCCGTGGCTCGGGTGGTTCGGGTGGATGAGGTCCTTGATGATCTTCTTGGCCTTCCTGTGACACCGGGTTCTGTAGATGTCCTGGAGGGCTCTCAATGGTGCATCTGTAAAAGTGTGTGATGGTCTTAGGGGCCAAGACACATTTCTTCCACCTCCTGAGGATGGAAAGGTACCGTTGCGTCTTCTTCACCACACTGTCTGTGTTTGGGGACCATTTCAGACACTCATGTGAGCCTCCAGGTTTTATTTCATGTTTCATAAAGGATGTGTTTCGTTGTGTGTCATCTGTGTTGTGTTGTGTCTTTCAGCAGATAAAAGCTTTGTCACGTGTCACATAATGTTTTGTCCTTCCTATGAATGTGCTCATAAAATATTTATACTAGAAAAATGCCTCAAACAACACTGTAAAATGCATTTACGTTCACAATGCTTTAAGGCACAAAAAAAAGCAAGTTAGAGAAAAGTGGCTTATGAATCATATGGCTTGGGTTATGAATCATATGGTTTATGAATCATATGGCTTGGGTTATGAATCATATGGTTTATGAATCATATGGCTTGGGTTATGAATCATATGGTTTATGAATCATATGGCTTGGGTTATGAATCATATGGTTTATGAATCATATGGCTTGGGTTTTGAATCATATGGTTTATGAATCATATGGCTTGGCTTATGAATCATATGGTTTATGAATCATATGGCTTATGAATCATATGGTTTATGAATCACATGGCTTGGGTTTTGAATCATGGTTTATGAATCATATGGCTTGGCTTATGTATCATATGGTTTATGAATCATATGGCTTGGCTGATGAATCATTTGGCTTATGAATCATATGGCTTATGTATCATATGGCTTGACTTATGAATCATATGGCTTGGCTTATGAATCATATGTCTTATAAAGCATATGGCTTATGAATCATATGGCTTGGCTTATGAATCACATGTCTTATAAAGCATATGGCTTATGAATCATATGGCTTGGCTTATGAATCATATGTCTTATAAAGCATACGGCTTATGAATCATATGGCTTAGCTTATGAATCATGTCTTATAAAGCATATGGCTTATGAATCATATGGCTTGGCTTATGAATCATATGTCTTATAAAGCATATGGCTTATGAATCATAAGGCTTATGAATCATATGGCTTGGCTGATGAATCATTTGGCTTATGAATCATATGGCTTATGAATCATATGGCTCATGAATCATAACCAATGGGTCCCAGATGAGTTGACTTTTGACCTTGTAATGAATAGAGACCATTTCAGTGTTTTGACAAAAGTTTTAGCATCTTCAGCCAAGCAGAATGGAAATAAACTCATCACTTGCTCATGTATTCATTCATGTGAGTATATGGTATTGAGGTTTGCTTTCCATACTGTACACATTTTTAGATGAGCGTTTTTCTTATTATTTGGAAATCATTGAGGAAGGATGCATGGCTCACTACTGAGAAGGCTGGGATTAATGTTAGTTTACCTATATTAATTACTTATCAATGCTAATTGAATGAATTGAATCAGTCAAAACAAATTCACTGATAGGTTTTAATCAACTATAAAATAACCAACAGACCTGATACAGTATATAGTCTCTGTGTTTCTGTTATGTGTGTGGTAACTAAACCAGTTATTCCCGACTGTCCTAAGTGGAAATGTTATTGTCCTGCTCCTCCTTCCTCTATCTAATGTGATTTCAGCTGCTCTGTTTTTGAGTGACCCCCCCCCCGGTCTCTCTCCCAAGTACCGGTCTCTCTCCCACGTACCGGTCACGCTGCTGTCATGAGACTGACACATCTTCTGTGTTCTTGTTGCAGCCCGCTATTAGCTCTTTGAAAATGACCTCTGTTGCCAGGGTAGACACTGAGGGGCACAGGAAGTGTCCTGGGGTAAGGAATGCTTTGTTAGGGAAAGAGGAGCGTTGTTGTCATTGTTTTATGTCCGAGGAGTCTTAGCTCTTGACACGGTAAATGTCACATTCATAATCTGTCTTGAAACCCCTTCATCTCATCTTCCTACTAACAAAATATAATGACACTCTTGTTACTTGAAGAATAAAAGCTGTTTAGGTGTCGTGCAACACAATGTAAAGTGTTATTACCACTAAATCATCATCACTTCTGGGTTAAATAATTCAGTATGGGGGTCAAAGGTTGTTGGTTGCCAGGTACCACCGGGAGGTACTCCTTTACCATCCGTAAGGAAACACAGATGGGGGAGGGATATTCAATTATTTAATCCATACTAAAGCAACCCTCCCCCTCTGGCTAACTCTATTTCTCTGTCCTCATTCTCTTTCCCTTTTGCCCCCTCCCCCCTCATTCCCTGTCTCGCAGGTTTCAAATAATGACAAAGTTGAGACAAAAGGCACTAGCAGAAGGAGATACGTCTGGATTCCCCACCCCCCCCTAGTTTCAACGCCAGAGGAAACCTCTGATTCAAACCCAGACTTATAGTGAATTGTTCATATCTTCTCCCATAATATTTCTCGCAGACGGAATACATTTCAGTCCGAACTGGTTACTGGCAGATCTTAAATGTAGAATATTGTAGGAAGTGAAATATCCTCATGAGACATGGGGACTCACATTAGGTACACACAGAAGGCTGAATATTGGTATTTTCTTTTTTACAAAAATAAAAAGTAAACCCCAAAGATAATTAATCTCCTGTCCTTCATTTAAACTGACGCTGATGTCAATTTTCATTTATTTGATTGAATAGCAGCATCACCCCTGACATAATGGATACTGAAGTCATTTCTATTGAGGTTGAGTAAGTGGTGTTGGGGTTGATTCATTGGCTGGACAACTGGGTCTAACGCAGCACCGCCATAATGATGGATGAGGTACAGACAGACTGACGGATGGTAAGCATTTACAAGAGAGTCACAGACTCCTTCATTATTACTGAGAGAATTACAGCTTCAGAGATGAGAGAAGCAGACGGCGAGGAAGAACATTTCAAAGGGCTCTTGGTGAAAATATGATCTGTGTTTCATGACAGGGACTCCAGGTATATGTAGGATCTTCCTTGTTACCTCACACGTCTCACACACATGACTCTCTCCCTCAATCTTGCACCCTCTTAAAAGCTCTCCCTTTCTTTCAGTATTACACTCAAGAGTTACCACTGCTCCCTGTATGTTTAACTCCCTCCTATAGTTATCTCTCCTTCTCTCATCTCTCATTATCTCTCCTCTCATTATATCTCCTCTAACTCTCTCTCCTCTCATTATCTCTCATCTCTCATTATCTCTCCTTCTCTCATCTCTCATTATCTCCTCTCATTATATCTCCTCTAATTCTCTCATTATCTCTCCTCTCATCTCTCATTATCTCTCCTCTATCTCTCTCTCCTCTCATTATCTCCTCTCATTCTCTCTCCTTCTCTCACTCTCCTCTCATACTCTCTCATCTCATGTTCTCATTCTCTCTCCTTCTCTCACGCACCTCTCATTCTCTCTTCTTCTCTCACTCTCCTCTCATACTCTCTCATCTCATTTTCTCATTCTCTCTCCTCTCATTCTCTCCTTCTCTCACTCTCACTCTCTCCTCTCATTCTCTCTCATTCTCTCTTCTTCTCTCACTCTCTCTCCTTCTCTCACTCTCCTTCTCTCCTCTCCCTTCATTCTCTCTCCTTCTCCCACTCATCTCTCCTTCTCTCCTTCGCTCACATTTGCCATGCTTTAGGGCACTAATTAGCTCTGCTCTGTAAAAAAAAACAAAAAAAAACATCTCACTTCCCTATAAATTCAACAGATTTCAGCAAAATGCTAAAGGCAATCTGAACACAGTCCAATTAAAAACTGTGTTAGGGGGAGCACCGGAAGACTGAACACGTAGTGAAGAACATCAGTGTCTTCGGATATGAAGCCCCAGTAATTTCAAACAGCTCTGGATCAATATATACAATATGAGCCAGAAAGGCAACTGCAGCTAAGTGATTCTTGAAAAAAGCCATAAGATAATGTACTGTGTTCTACACACCACAGGCATTAAAACAAGTAACTTGTTTAAATCGTTTTTTTTTAGTCTTATCCGTTTATTGTTTTGATTTGGCTTCTATTTAAATTTAATTTGACCCTAATATGTACTTATTTTGGACCTAAATGCCCTCCGTAGGATTTGATGATGCAATCACAGGTGGCCCCTGGAGTGGTCAATGAAGATTCTCTAACACACCATGAACGTATCAAACAGAAAGGCACTTTTACTGAATATCTCAGATATCTCAGGGTCCTGACCTCCTCATTAAGGATTAGCTTCCATTACACTTGGCACAAAGTCTTAGAGACCTCACTGTGTGTGTGTGTGTGTGTGTGTGTGTGTGTGTGTGTGTGTGTGTGTGTGTGTGTGTGTGTGTGTGTGTGTGTGTGTGTGTGTGTGTGTGTGTGTGTGTGTGTGTGTGTGTGTGTGTGCTCGTGTGCATGTGCAGTGTTTCCCCTATATTAGCCGTACCCTACTCCTCATCTGTTCCTCGGGTGATGTGGAGGTCAACCCAGGGCTTGCGTGTCCCCAGGCGCTCTCATTTGTTGACTTCTGTAACCGTAAAAACCTTGTTGTCATGCATGTTCACATCCTCCCTAAGTTTGTTTTATTCAATGCTTTAGCACACTCTGCCAACCCTGATGTCCTTGCAGTGTTTGAATCCTGGCTTAGGAAGGCCACCAAAAATTCAGAGATTTCCATCCCCAACTACAACATTTTCCATCAAGACAGAATAGCCAAAGGGGGAGGAGCTGCAATCTACTGTAAAGTTCTGTCATACTTTCCAGGTCTATGCACAAACAGTACGAGCGTCTAATTTTAAAAATGTATCTCTCCAGAAATAAGTGTCTCACTGTTGCTGCCTGCATATAGACCCCCCTCAGCTCTCAGCTGAGCCCTGGACACCTTAAGTGAATTGATTGCCCCCCATCTATCTTCAGAGTTTGTTCTGTTAGGTAACCTAAACTGGGATATGCTTAACACTCTGGCAGTCCTACAATCTAAGATAGATGCCCTCAATCTCACACAAATTATCAAGGAACCCACCAGGTATAACCCTAAATCTGTAAATATGGGCACCCTCATAGATATTATCCTGACCAACTTGCCCTCCAAATACACCTCTGCTGTTTTCAATCAGGATCTCAGAGATCACTGCCTCATTGCTTGCATCCGCTATGGGTCCGCGGTCAAACAACCACCCCTCATCACTGTCAAACGCTCCCTAAAACACTATTGCGAGCAGGCCTTTCTAATCGACCTGGCCTGGGTATCCTGGAAGGATATTGACCTCATCCCGTCAGTAGAGGATGCCTGGTCGTTCTTTAATAAGCATGCCCCTTTCAAAAAATTTAGAACTAAGAACAGATATATCCCTTGGTTCACTAAAGACCTGACTGCCCTCGACCAGCACAAAAACATCCTGTGGCGGACTGCACTAGCATCGAATGGTCCCCGCGGTAGGTAACCTTTCAGGGAAGTCAGGGGGACCAATACACGCAGTCAGTCAGGAAAGTAAAGGCTAGCTTTTTCAAACAGAAATTTGCATCCTGTAGATCTAACTCCAAAAAGTTTTGGGACACTGTAAAGTCCATGGAAAATAAGAACACCTCCTCCCAGCTGCCCACTGCACTGAGGCTAGAAAACACTATCACCACAGATAAATCCACGATAATCGAGAATTTCAATAAGCATGCTTTCCTCCTGGCTACCCCAACCCCGGCCAACAGCTCTGCAGCCCCTGCAACTACTTGCCCAAGCCTCCCAAGCTTCTCCTTCACCCAAATCCAGATAGCAGATGTTCGGAAAGAGCTGCAAAACCCGGACCCGCACAAATCAGCTGGGCTAGACAATCTGGGCCCCCTCTTTCTAAAATTATCCGCTGCCATTGTTGCAACCCTTATTACAAGTCTGTTCAACCTCTCTTTCGTATCGTCCGAGATCTAAAGATTGGAAAGCTGCCGTGGTTGTCACCCTCTTCAAAGGGGGTGACACTACAGACCCAAACTGTTACAGACCTATATCCATCCTGCCCTGCATTTCTAAAGTCTTTGAAAGCCAAGTAAATAAACAGACCACTGACCATTTCAAATCCCACCGTACCTTCTCCACTGTTTCCGAGCTGGTCATGGGTGCACCTCAGCCACGCTCAAGGTACTAAACGATATCATAACCGCCAGCGATAAAAGACAGTACTGTGCAGCCGTCTTCATCGACCTGGCCAAGACTTTTGACTCTGTCAATCACCGTATTTTTATTGGCAGACTCAACAGCCTTGGTTTCTCAAATGACGGCCTCGCCTGGTTCACCTTCTACTTCTCAGACAGAGTTCAGTGTGTCAAATCGGTGGGCCTGTTGTCCGGACCTCTGGCAGACTCTATGGGGGTACCACAGGGTTCAATTCTTGGACCGACTCTTTTCTCTGTATATATCAACAATGTCGCTCCTGCTGCTGGTGATTCCCTGATCCACCTCTGTGCAGACGAAACCATTCTGTATACATCTGGCCCTTCTTTGGACACTGTGTTACCAAACCTCCAAATGAGCTTCAATGCCATACAACACTCTTCCGTGGCCTCCAACGGCTCTTAAACGCTAGTAAAACTAAATGCATGCTTTTCAACCGCTCGCTGCCTGCACCTGCACCCACCCCGCCGACTAGCATCACTACTCTGGACGGTTCTGACTTAGAATATGTGGACAACTACAAATACCTAGGTGTCTGGTTAGACTGTAAACTCTCCTTCCAGACTAATATTAAACATCTCCAATCCAAAATTAAATCTAAAATCGACTTTCTATTTCGCAACAAAATTTCCTTCACTCACACCGCCAAACGTACCCTCGTAAAACTGACTATCCTTCAGATCCTCGACTTCGGCGATGTCATTTACAAAATAGCCTTCAACACTCTACTCAGCAAACTGGATGCAGTCTATCACAGTGCCATCCGTTTTGCCATCAAAGCCACATATACTACCAACCACTGCGACCTGTATGCTCTCGTCGGCTGGCCCTCGCTACATAGTCGTCGCCAGACCCACTGGCTCTAGGTCATCTATAGTGCCTTGCGAAAGTATTCGGCCCCCTTGAACTTTGCGACCTTTTGCCACATTTCAGGCTTCAAACATAAAGATATAAAACTGTATTTTTCTGTGAAGAAACAACAACAAGTGGGACACTTGAAGTGGAACGACATTTATTGACATTTATTGGATATTTCAAACTTTTTTAACAAATCAAAAACTGAAAGATTGGGCATGCAAAATTATTCAGCCCCCTTAAGTTAATACTTTGTAGTGCCATTCTAACACCTGGATATGTTTATTTTTGAACCATTCCATTGTAGATTTTGCTTTATGTTTTGGATCATTGTCTTGTTGGAAGACAAATCTCCGTCCCAGTCTCAGGTCTTTTGCAGACTCCATCAGGTTTTCTTCCAAAATGGTCCTGTATTTGGCTCCATCCATCTTCCCATCAATTTTAACCATCTTCCCTGTCCCTGCTGAAGAAAAGCAGGCCCAGACCATGATGCTGCCACCACCATGTTTGACAGTGGGTATGGTGTGTTCAGGGTGATGAGCTGTGTTGCTTTTATGCCAAACATAACGTTTTGCATTGTTGCCAAAAAGTTCAATTTTGGTTTCATCTGACCAGAGCACCTTCTTCCACATGTTTGGTGTGTCTCCCAGGTGGCTTGTGGCAAACTTTAAACGACACTTTTTATGGATATCTTTAAGAAATGGCTTTCTTCTTGCCACTCTTCCATAAAGGCCAGATTTGTGCAATATACGACTGATTGTTGTCCTATGGACAGAGTCTCCCACCTCAGCTGTAGATCTCTGCAGTTCATCCAGAGTGATCATGGGCCTCTTGGCTGCATCTCTGATCAGTCTTCTCCTTGTATGAGCTGAAAGTTTAGAGGGACGGCCAGGTCTTGGTAGATTTGCAGTGGTCTGATACTCCTTCCATTTCAATATTATCGCTTGCACAGTGCTCCTTGGGATGTTTAAAGCTTGGGAAATATTTTTGTATCCAAATCCGGCTTTAAACTTCTTCACAACAGTATCTCGGACCTGCCTGGTGTGTTCCTTGTTCTCCATGATGCTCTCTGCGCTTTTAACGGACCTCTGAGACTATCACAGTGCAGGTGCATTTATACGGAGACTTGATTACACACAGGTGGATTATATTTATCATCATTAGTCATTTAGGTCAACATTGGATCATGTAGAGATCCTCACTGAACTTCTGGAGAGAGTTTGCTGCCCTGAAAGTAAAGGGGCTGAATAATTTTGCACGCCCACTTTTTCCGTTTTTGATTTGTTAAAAAAGTTTGAAATTACCAATAAATGTCGTTCCACTTCATGATTGTGTCCCACTTGTTGTTGATTCTTCACAAAAAAATACAGTTTTATATCTTTATGTTTGAAGCCTGAAATGTGGCAAAAGGTCGCAAAGTTCAAGGGGGGCGAATACTTTCGCAAGGCACTGTATAAGTCTTTGCTAGGTAAAGCTCTGCCCTATCTCATCTCACTGGTCACGATAACAACACCAACCCGTAGCATTCGCTCCAGCAGGTATATCTCACTGGTCATCCCCCAAAGCCAATTCCTCCTTTAGCCTTTTTTTTCTCCAGTTCTCTGCTGCCAGTGACTGGAACGAATTGCAAAAATCACTGAATTTGGAGACTTATATCTCCCTCACTAACTTTAAACATCAGCTATCTGAGCAGCTAACCGATCGCTGCAGCTGTACACAGCCCATCTGTAAATAGCCCATCCATCCAACTACCTATCTCATCCCCTTATTGTTTTTATTTACTTTTTTCTCTTTTGCACACCGTTATTTCTACTTGAACATCATCATCTGCACATCTATCACTCCAGTGTTAATCTGCTAAATTGTAATTACTTTGCTACTATTGGCCTATTTATTGCCTTCCCTCCTCACGACATTTGCACACACTGTATATATATTTTTTTCTATTGTGTTATTGACTGTACGTTTGTTTTTTTCCATGTGTAACTCTGTGTTGTTGTTTGTGTCGCACTGCTTTGTTTTATCTAGGCCAGGTCGCAGTTATAAATGAGAACTTGTTCTCAACTGACCTCCCTGGTTAAATCAAGGTGAAATAAAAATTATTTTATTTAACTGCCGCTGCTAAATCGTTGCCACCACTCCAAAAAATATGATTAAAAAAACTTTGAAAACTTAAACATCTAACACCAGATATAATTAATGTAAAAAAGATAATGGACCTATATATTTTTAAATAAAATATTTTCGAGAACTAACAATCACTAAAATTATAACTAGACAGTCAGGGAGAATCTATCATTTTTAATTCTCTCCTTCCCTCATGGGACCCACATTGATTTTGTTATAATGATTGAGTCACTCGGATAGCATAAGAACAAGGCATAAGTCATGGCAAAAAGGGATGGAGAATTGCAGGAAATTCCCTTTAAAACAGCAAAAAACGAAATATCTTTGGTGAGGGCTTCTACCATGCCCCCACTACTCACAACAAGCCCCATTGTGATCCAGAAAAAAACCCTGGAGTAACAAGTTACAACATATATATTTGTAGCATTTCATGCATTCAGAGTATTTTGGGGTCTCGCCCGGTTGCGTGAACCAAGCCTTTCCTCCCTGGCCAATCATGAGGGAAACGTCATCATCCTTCGACTGATTTCATTGTTGTGTAAACTATGCGACAGGATATATATCTATACACAAGACTCACATCCTTGCAAAAAAAAATACAGATTTTCTCTTGATATCAGCGGAAATGCTATTTATTTATGTCACATTCAACTACTTAGGTATTTCGAACTTCATCTGAAATATGTACACGCTTCGAGATATACAATTATTAATTTAGCACATCTACTTGATCCACGGCCCGGCTAACGTTTACTAGCCAACGTGAGCTAGCAAATCCCAAGGCAAAGGTTTCGAATAGTGCAGCAAGTTTAGCTAGCTGGCTAGTCCCAATTTGTAAGTCTACAGACGGTGTCTTGCACTGCTATCTTGCCATAGCTGTGTTTCTGTGGCTTTGAAGGCGTTATGAGTTATGGAGGTTATGGGGGCAGAGGCGGCCGACGAGGTGGCCGAAGAGGAGGTCGAGGATTCGGACGGGATGGGAGCCGGGAGAGGTGGGACCGCCTAGCTGGGTCGAGTGGTGGTGGACACCCGCGGAGCACCGAAGCGGAGTCGAGGGAGGACCGGGGAGAACGAGGAGGGAGAGGTGGGGGACCAAACCGCCCACCCCCGCATCTAAAGGGCCGGGAGATCGGGCTGTGGTACGCCAAATGGGGAGGCTTGAAGAGGAAAGAAAATGAGAGAAAATCGGTTAGTGGTGTAACATTAGTTACAGAGGCACCTGTGTGTCTGGTGTGTAGTGGCTTGCTTGGGTTGTTGTCGTTGGTAGTCAACTCTCGTTACTTAGTCTCGTTGACTATCACGGCTGACAACTAGCTATATCTGTTTTTTGATAACGAAGTAGCTACGTATCTCGAATACATCTATAGTATCTAGCATGTATCAGGATTAACTCTTGTACTAATGCAGTTGGTTTCCCCTCGCGGTGTAGCGGGCAGTGGTTCAGATGGATGAGTCCAGGGAACAGCATATCACTAATCTGCTGAACACTGTCCAGAGAGGACCGACATGCCCAGCCAGGGAGGCCCACCCCTCCACATCTGAGCACTGGCGTTCAACCCCGTCAGCACCGGACAGAGGCGGCCACTGGTAAGGCACTGTCTTCCTGGCTGTGTTTGAGAGCATCAAAACCGTGCTGTATTATGGGTAAAATCTGACAGACTGACTGATCAACAAATACCTTTGAGTAGTTATTTGTGATTCAAGGTGATTTGTAGATCAGTCAGTCGAGACTCGCCTTTAAAGTTGATTGCAATGTCGAACACTCCCAGTCTCTCAGAAGAGTACAGCTGCAGTAGGCTCTGTCATGTACTGTGACACAGACTGTCTGTCTGTCGATGTGATGTGATGGCCCCAGCCCTAACCCTAGTCTCCAGGACATCGTTAGTCCCTATGCATGGGTCCTCTGTGTGTTGTGGACATGAGCCTGCTTGCTGCAGCTGCAAACTATAAAAACTCCTTTTACATCTCCTAAGTTTGTGGGATATTTAGGAGGGCTCATGTCACCACTAGATTGCGACATCACGGGCTACATTCAATGCTTTTAAAACATAACGCATTCCGCCTGTGATTTACTACAACACTGTTATTTACCTGATCTGTGTTTCAGTTACTTTGATGGTGATGAGCCCTCTCAGGATGTCCTGAAAATTGATCTCAAACAAGAGAAGAAGGAGGATGAGGAGAGGCCAGTACAGAACACTCCACTCACATCACAACGGTAGTCTAACTTCTAGATTCTAGGGTTGTTGTTCCTATTGCCATGCTCACTTGTTTAAGCAATTCACAATCATGTCTCTTTCTCCTGCCTTTCAGTTACTTCCCACAGGATGTCCTTAAAGCTGAACCCCAAGAAGAGAGGGAGGAGAAGGAGAGGAGAGGGAAGGATAAAGACCTGGAGTACTTGTTTCAGGAGGTGGTCAGGGAGAATGCCCTGGACCAGCAGTTAAAGAGAGATCTAGAGAGGAAGAAGGCGGACTCTAAATACCTAGACATGCTGGTGACAATTCACTTCATAAAAAACGAGCAGTATTATAATTACTGTGTTTATTATTGATGAACACACATGTTATCATAACACCAATAGAACTGGTGGTGAGATGTTCTTAGTTCTCAACATCTATTGATGGACTGCTTGTAGTAATGAATGTTTCCTGTTTATTTTTTGACAGAAATTCAGGGAAAAGCTTCCATCCTTTGGAAAAAAAGAGGTAAGATCTGAGACAAAATTTTCCTCCTGATGAACTGGATGAACATGTGGATGCTATAGGTAGACCATGTGGATCTATAGGCCTCTGCTTACCATGTGGATGCTATAGCCTCTGCCATGTGGATGCTGCTTACCATGTGGATGCTAGGCCTCTGCCTTACCATGTGGATGCTATAGGCCTCTGCTTACCATGTGGATGCTATAGGCCTCTGCTTACCATGTGGATGCTATACATGTGGATGCACCATGTGGATGCTAGGCCATGTGGATCTGCTATAGGCCTCTGGATACTGCTTACCATGTGGATGAGGCCTCTGCTTACCATGTGGATGCTATAGGCCTCTGCTTACCATGTGGATGCTATAGGCCTCTGCTTACCATGTGGATGCTAGGCCTCTGCTTACCATGTGGATGCTAGGCCTCTGCTTACCATGTGGATGCTAGGCCTCTGCTTACCATGTGGATGCTAGACCTCTGCTTACCATGTGGATGCTAGGCCTCTGCTTACCATGTGGATGCTAGGCCTCTGCTTACCATGTGGATGCATGTGGATGCTGTAGACCTCTGCTTACCATGTGGATGCTAGGCCTCTGCTTACCATGTGGATGCTAGGCCTCTGCTTACCATGTGGATGCTAGGCCTCTGCTTACCATGTGGATGCTAGGCCTCTGCTTACCATGTGGATGCTAGGCCTCTGCTTACCATGTGGATGCTAGGCCTCTGCTTACCATGGATGGATGCTGGATAGGCCTCTGCTTACCATGTGGATGCTAGGCCTCTGCTTACCATGTGGATGCTAGGCCTCTGCTTACCATGTGGATGCTAGGCTTACCATGTGGATGCTAGGCCTCTGCTTACCATGTGGATCTGCCTCTGCTTACCATGTGGATGCTATAGATGCCTCTGCTTACCATGTGGATGCTGGATAGCTTACCTCTGCCTCCTTACCATGTGGATGCTATAGGCCTCTGCTTACCATGTGGATGCTATAGGCCTCTGCTTACCATGTGGATGCTAGGCCTCTGCTTACCATGTGGATGCTAGGCCTCTGCATGTGGATGCTAGGCCTCTGCTTACCATGTGGATGCATGTAGGCCTCTGCTTACCATGTGGATGCTATAGGCCTCTGCTTACCATGTGGGATGCTTACCATGTGGATGCTATAGCCTCTGCTTACCATGTGGATGCTATAGGCCTCTGCTTACCATGTGGATGCTATAGGCCTCTGCTTAGGCCTCTGCTTACCATGTGGATGCTATAGGCCTCTGCTTACCATGTGGACCTCTGCTTACCATGTGGGATGCTGGATAGACCTCTGCTTACCATGTGGATGCTATAGGCCTCTGCTTACCATGTGGATGCTATATGCTATAGGCCTCTGCTTACCATGTGGATGCTGTAGGCCTCTGCTTACCATGTGGATGCTATAGGCCTCTGCCTACCATGTGGATGCTAGGCCTCTGCTTACCATGTGGATGCTATAGGCCTCTGCTTACCATGTGGATGCTATAGGCCTCTGCTTACCATGTGGATGCTATAGGCCTCTGCTTACCATGTGGATGCTATAGGCCTCTGCTTACCATGTGGATGATAGGCCTCTGCTTACCATGTGGATGCCTAGGCCTCTGCTTACCATGTGGATGCTATAGGCCTCTGCTTACCATGTGGATGCTATAGGCCTCTGCTTACCATGTGGATGATGCCATGTGGATAGGCCTCTGCTTACCATGTGGATGCTATAGACCTCTGCTTACCATGTGGGATGCTGGATAGGCCTCTGCTTACCATGTGGATGATGCATGTGGATTACCATGTGGATGCTATAGGCCTCTGCTTACCATGTGGATGCTATAGGCCTCTGCTTACCATGTGGATGCTACTTACCATGTGGATGCTATAGGCCTCTGCTTACCATGTGGATGCTATAGGCCTCTGCTTACCATGTGGATGCATGTGGATAGGCCTCATGTGGATGCTATAGCTTACCATGTGGATGCTATAGGCCTCTGCTTACCATGTGGATTACCATGTGGATGATGCTTACCATGTGGATGATGCATGTGGATGCTAGGCCTCTGCTTACCATGTGGATGCTAGGCCTCTGCTTACCATGTGGATGCTATAGCCTCTGCTTACCATGTGGATGCTATAGGCCTCTGCTTACCATGTGGATGCTATAGGCCTCTGCTTACCATGTGGATGCTAGGCCTCTGCTTACCATGTGGATGCTAGGCCTCTGCTTACCATGTGGATGCTAGACCTCTGCTTACCATGTGGATGCTGTAGACCTCTGCTTACCATGTGGATGCTATAGACCTCTGCCTACCATGTGGATGCTATAGGCCTCTGCTTACCATGTGGATGCTATAGACCTCTGCTTACCATGGATGGATGCTACCATGTGGATGACCTCTGCTTACCATGTGGATGCTGGATAGGCCTCTGCTTACCATGTGGATGCTATAGGCCTCTGCTTACCATGTGGATGCTATAGCCTCTGCTTACCATGTGGATACCATACCATGGATGCTATAGACCTCTGCTTACCATGTGGATGCTAGGCCTCTTACCATGTGGATGCTATAGGCCTCTGCTTACCATGTGGATGCTATAGGCCTCTGCTTACCATGTGGATGCTATAGGCCTCTGCTTACCATGTGGATGCTATAGGCCTCTGCTTACCATGTGGATGCTATAGGCCTCTGCTTACCATGTGGATGCTATAGGCCTCTGCTTACCATGTGGATGCTATAGGCCTCTGCTTACCATGTGGATGCTGTAGACCTCTGCTTACCATGTGGATGGATGCATGTGGATGCTATAGGCCCTCTTACCATGTGGATGCTATAGGCCTCTGCTTACCATGTGGATGATGCATGTGGATGTATGCTTACCATGTGGATGCTATAGGCCTCTGCTTACCATGTGGATGCTGTAGACCTCTGCTTACCATGTGGATGCTATAGACCTCTGCTTACCATGTGGATGCTATAGGCCTCTGCTTACCATGTGGATGCTCTATACCTCTGCTTACCATGTGGATGCTATAGGCCTCTGCTTACCATGTGGATGCTATAGGCCTCTGCTTACCATGTGGATGCTATAGACCTCTGCTTACCATGTGGATGCTATAGGCCTCTGCTTACCATGTGGATGCTATAGGCCTCTGCTTACCATGTGGATGCTATAGACCTCTGCTTACCATGTGGATGCTATAGACCTCTGCTTACCATGTGGATGCTATAGACCTCTGCTTACCATGTGGATGCTATAGGCCTCTGCCTACCATGTGGATGCTAGGCCTCTGCTTACCATGTGGATGCTATAGGCCTCTGCTTACCATGTGGATGCTATAGGCTGCTTACCATGTGGATGCTGCTTACCATGTGGATGCTATAGATGCTGTAGACCTCTGCTTACCATGTGGATGCTATAGGCCTCTGCTTACCATGTGGATGCTATAGCCTCTGCTTACCATGTGGATGCTAGACCTCTGCTTACCATGTGGATGCTATAGGCCATGTGGATGCTAGACCTCTGCTTACCATGTGGGATGCTGCTTATAGGCCTCTGCTTACCATGTGGATGCTATAGGCCTCTGCTTACCATGTGGATGCTATAGGCCTCTGCTTACCATGTGGATGCTATAGGCTGCTTACCATGTGGATGCCCATGTGGATGCTTACCATGTGGATGCTATAGGCCTCTGCTTACCATGTGGATGCTATATGCCTCTGCTACCATGTGGATGCTATAGGCCTCTGCTTACCATGTGGATGCTATAGGCCTCTGCTTACCATGTGGATGCCATAGGCCTCTGCTTACCATGTGGATGCTATACCTTACCATGTGGATGCTATAGGCCTCTGCTTACCATGTGGATGCTATAGGCCTCTGCCTACCATGTGGATGCTATAGGCCTCTGCTTACCATGTGGATGCTATAGGCTTCTGCCTACCATGTGGATGCTATAGGCCTCTGCTTACCATGTGGATGCTAGGCCTCTGCTTACCATGTGGGCATTTTTAACTAAGACAAGAATAGGATCTCATCTTGTGAAACGTTTCTGATTGATGAAAACCTTGCAACTACATTTGCCAATTTTCATTTACACTGAACAAAAATATAAACGCAACATGTTTCATGAGCTGATATAAACGATCCCAGAGATGTTCCATATGCACAAAAAACATATTTCTCTCAAATTTTGTCACCAAATTTGTTAACATCCCTGTTAGTGAGCTTTTCTCCTTTGCCACCTGACTGGTGTGGCATATCAAGAAGCTGAATAAACAGCATGATCAATACACAGGTGACCCTTGTGCTGGGGACACTAAAAGGCAGTTTTGTCACAACACAATGCTACAGATGTTTCAAGTTTTGAGGGAGTGTGCAATTGGCATGCTGACTGCAGAAACGGTATGGTGTACCTAATCAACTGACCTCTGTGCCACACACACAGTACAAGTCAAAAGTTTGTACACACCTACTCATTCCAGGTTTTTTTTTTTTTACTATTTTCTGCATTGTAGAATAATAGTGAAGACATCAAAATTATGAAATAACACATGGAATCATGTAGTAGCCAAAAATGTGTTAAACAAATCAAAATATATTTGAGATTCTTCAAAGTAGCCACCCTTTACCTTGACAGCTTTGCACGCTCTTGGCATTCTCTCAACTAGCTTCATGAGGTAGTCGCCTGGAATGTATTTTAATTAGCAGGTATGCCTTGTTAAATAGTGGAATTTCTTCTTAATAAGTTTTATCAGTTGTGTTGTGACAAGGTGGGGTTGGTTTACAGAAGATATCCCCGTTTGGTATAAGACCGGTTCTACCTTGTCGTGAACCCTGAGCTTTACTTATGATTCCGTACTACACATTGGTTAAAGTATTTATATACTAGGTAATGACATGGGGACACAAGATAAACGCACAGTCTGCATCGGTTATTGACTGGAGAGGTAATACGCTGAGAGCAGGTCCCTAGTGGAATGACAGGAGAGAGGGGGACAGAGACACTTAACATTGACACATTCAGAAACTACTCTTCATTACAATAACCATTTACTTTGCACACGAACCGCTGCCCCCCTTTGAGCAAGAAATCATTAATGTATTTACGTGAAATGCCTGGGATCTCTCTGTGAACGGGGCAATTATCTCTTATAGCTTCTCAAATCACATTCCCCTCTTAACAAAAACATTGTTTTTCATATTACATGCACAACCCATAGTATGGAAACTTAATCTACAGTTGAAGTCAGAAGTTTACATACACTTAGGTTGGAGTCATTAACTCGTTTTTCAACCACTCCAAAAATGTCTTGTTAACAAACTATAGTTTTGACAAGTCGTTTAGGACATCTACTTTGTGCATGACAAGTCATTTTTTTCCAACAATTGTTTACAGACAGATAATTTCACATATGATTCACTGTATCACAAATCCAGTGGGTCAGAAGTGTACATACACTAAGTTGACTGTGCCTTTAAACAGCTTGGAAATTTCCAGGAAATGATGTCATGGCTTTAGAAGCTTCTGATAGGCTAATTGACATCATTGGAGTCATTTGGAGGTGTACCTGTGGATGTAGTTCAAAGCCTACCTTCAAACTCAGTGCCTCTTTGCCCGACGTCATGGGACAAAAAAAAAAATCACTCAAAACCTCAGAATATTTTTTGGGACATCCACGAGTCTGGTTCATCCTTGGGAGCAATTTCCAAATGCCTGAAGGTACCACGTACATCTGTACAAACAATAGTACGCAAGTATAAACACCATGGGACCACGCAGCCGTCGTACCGCTCAGGAAGAGACGCATTCTGTCTCCTAGAGATGAAGGTACTTTGGTGTGAAAATTGCAAATCAATCCCAGAACAACAGTGAATGACCTTGTGAAGATGCTGGAGGAAACAGGTACAAAAGTATCTATACCCACAGTAAAACGAGTCCTATATTGACATAACCTGATTGGCCGCTCAGCAAGGAAGAAGCCACTGCTCCAAAACCACCATAAAAATGCCAGACTACGGTTTGAAACTGCACATGGGGACAAAGATCATAGTTTTTGAGCTGTGCCAAATGTCCTCTGGTCTGATGAAACAAAAACAGAACTGTTTGACCATAATGACCATCATTATGTTTGGAGGAAAAGGGGTAGGCTTGCAAGCCGAAGAACTCCATCCCAACTCTGAAGCACGGGGGTGGCAGCATCATGTTGGAGTACTTTGCTGCAGGAGGGACTGGTGCGCTTCACAAAATAGATTGCTTCCAAATGGAGAATGACCCCAAGCATACTTCCAAAGTTGTGGCAAAATTGCTTAAGGACAACAAAGTCAAGGTATTGGAGTGGCCATCACAAAGTCCTGACTTCCATCCTATAAAAAAGTTGTGGGCAGAACTGAAAAAGCGTGTGCGAACAAGGAGGCCTACAAACCTGACTCAGTTACACCAGCTGTGTAAGGAGGAATGGGCCAAAATTCACCCAACTTATTGTGGGAAGCTTGTGGAAGGCCTCCTGACACGTTTGACCCAAGTTAAACAATTTAAAGGCAATGCTACCAAATACTAGTTGAGTTTATGTAAACGTCTGACCCCCTGGGAATGTGATGAAAGAAATAAAAGCTGAAATAAATCATTCTCTCTTATTATTCTGACATTTCACATTCTTAAAATACAGTGGTGATCCTAACTGACTTAAGTCAGGTACTTTTTACTAGGATTAATTGTCAGGAATTGTGAAACTGAGTTTAAATGTATTTGGCTAAGGTGTATGTTAATGTCTGACTTCAACTGTATGTAGTGTGTGAACTTTTCAAGTTACAGTATTTCCTTTATGACATTTTTAATGTCATCACAAAATAACAAACATAATTACGTTAGTGTTCTGGAGATCGCCCCTGACCATTGCCCATGTTTTACGTTCAAAATATTGTTCCAGTATTCGCTTTAGAGTTTCATTGGCAGAAAGGTCTGTGTAGACAAAACCCATTCCTTTGGTGAAAGGGGGTCTGGTGGAAATTATTCATTGCAAACTTGATCTGACCTATTTTGATTCTCATGGTCAGTGGTGACAATATTATGGCAAGCACAGCTCAAATAAGCAAAGATAAATGACAGTTCATCGTTACTTTAAGACATGAAGGTCAGTCAATCCGGAAAATGTCTAAAACTTTGACAGTTTCTTCAAGTTCAGTCGCATAAACCATCAAGAGCTATGAAACTGTCTCTCATGCTGCAAAGAAACCGCTACTAAAGGACACCAATAAGAAGAAACTTCCTTGGGACAAGAAACACGAGCAATGGGCATGAGACCAGTGGAAATCTGTCCAAATGTGCATTTTTGTTTCCAACCGCTATGTCTTTGTGAGACGCAGAGTAGGTGAACGGATGATCTCTGCATTGGTGGTTCCCAGCATGAAGGAGGAGGTGTGATGGTGTGTGGTGCTTTGCTGGTGACACTAAGTGAGTTATTTAGAATTCAAGGCACACTTAACCAGCATGGCTACCACAGCATTCTGCAGCGATACACCATCGCATCTGGTTTCCGCTTAGTGGGACTATCCATTTGTTTTTCAACAGGACAATGACCTAACACACCTCCAGGCTGTGTAAGGGCTATTTGACCAAGAATGAGAGTGATGGAGTGCTGCATCAGATGACCTGGCCTCCACAATCACCCAACCTCAACCCAATTGAGATGATTTGAGATGAGGTTGGGCCGCAAAGTGAAGGAAAAGCAGCCAACAAGTGCTCGGCATATATGGGAACTCCTTCAAGACTTTTGGAAAAGCATTCCAGGTGAAGCTGGTTGAGAGAATGCCAAGATTGCCAAGAGTGTGCAAAGCTGTCATCAAGGCAAAGGGTGGCGACTTTGAATAATCTCAAATGTGAAATATATTTGTTTAACACTTTTAGTTACTACACGATTCCATATTTGTTATTTAATATTTGTGATGTATACACTATTATTCTACAATGTAGAAATAGTAGAAATAATGAAACACTTTTGAATGAGTAGGTGTGTCCAAACCTTTGACTGGTACTGTATGTGTGGACACCCCTTCAAATGAGTAGATTTTGCTATTTCAGCCACACCTGTTGCTGACAGGTGTATAAAATTGAGCACACAGCCATGCAATATGCATAGACAGACATTGGCAGTAGAATGGCTTTACTGAAGAGCTCCGTGACTCTCAACGTGGCACCGTTATAGGATGCCACCTTTCCAACAACTCAGTTCGTCAAATTTCTGCCATCCTGGAGCTCCCCGGTCAACTAAGTGCTTTTTATTGTGAAGTGGAAACGTCTAGGAACATCAACTGCTCAGCCGCGAAGTGGAAGGCCACACGTGTTCACTTAACGGGACTGCCAAGTGCTGGAGCAAGCAGCCCGAGACACTCGCTACCATCGGCTTGAGTGTTGTAAAGCTCGCTGCCATCGGACTCTGGCTCAGTGGAAACTCGTTCTCTGGAGCGATGAATCACGCCTCACCATCTGGCAGTCCGACGGACAAATCTTTGTTTGGCGGATGCCAGGAGAATGTTACCTGCCCTAATGCGTTGTGTAAACTGTAAAGTTTGGTGGAGGAGGAATAATGGTCTGCGGTTGTTTTTCATGGTTTGGGCACCATGCTCAATGCCAAATGTTGGCTGGAGTGGTGTCAAGCTCCGCACCATTGGACTCTGGAGCAGTGGAAATGTGTTCTTTGGAGCGATGAATCACTCTTCACCATCTGAGTTTGGTGGATGCCAGGAAAACGCTACCTGTCTGAATGCATAGTGCCAACTGTAAAGTTTGGTGGAGGAGGAATAATGGTCAGGGGCTGTTTTAGTTCCAGTGAAGGGAACTCTTAACGCTACAGCATGCAATTACATTCTAGATGATTCTGTGCTTCCTACTTTGTGGCAACAGTTTGGGGAAGGACCTTTCCTGTGTCAGCATAACAATGACCCGGTACTCAAAGGGACGTCCATACAGAAATGGTTGTCAATCTGTATATGTTCACTCTTTTTTGTTTTTGTTGTTGTTTTTTGTACATGTATTGAAAGCAACTCCCCTCAATGTACTCTGAACATTTCATAACTCCAGGACCAATAAATGTATTCTAAATAGCGTCAGAAGTTTTAAAATGCTTGTTAATGTTTGTTAAAATATTGACTTGTTTTCCATTTCCTGAAAAGATAAGAGGTTAAGTTATTAAGGATGATAAGAGGTTACGTTATTAAGGATGATAAGAGGTTAAGTTATTAAGGATGATAAGAGGTTAAGTTATTAAGGATGATAAGAGGTTACGTTATTAAGGATGATAAGAGGTTACGTTATTAAGGATGATAAGAGGTTACGTTATTAAGGATGATAAGAGGTTACGTTATTAAGGGTGATAAGAGGTTTTCATCCGACAGAAAGGTTCTTGCCGTATTCCCACTGTCCTCTCTCTGGTTCATCAGGAGTTGGTGGAGTTGATCAGGTCCAGCCAGGTGCTGGTGGTCAGTGGAGAGACGGGGTGTGGTAAGACCACCCAGGTGACCCAGTTTATCCTGGATGACTACATAGAGAGGGGCATGGGTTCAGTCTGCAGGGTGGTCTGCACCCAGCCACGTCGCATCAGTGCCATATCTGTAAGTAGTGTGTGCGTGCGTGTGTATTCCACCCTTTCCAGGTGTGTGTGTGTATTCCACCCTTTCCAGGTGTGTGTGTGTATTCCACCCTTTCCAGGTGTGTGTGTGTATTCCACCCTTTCCAGGCGTGCGTGCGTGTGTATTCCACCCTTTCCAGGTGTGTGTGTGTATTCCACCCTTTCCAGGTGTGTGTGTGTATTCCACCCTTTCCAGGTGTGTGTGTGTATTCCACCCTTTCCAGGCGTGTGTGTGTGTATTCCACCCTTTCCAGGTGTGTGTGTGTATTCCACCCTTTCCAGGTGTGTGTGTGTATTCCACCCTTTCCAGGCGTGTGTGTGTATTCCACCCTTTCCAGGCGTGCGTGCGTGTGTATTCCACCCTTTCCAGGTGTGTGTGTGTATTCCACCCTTTCCAGGTGTGTGTGTGTATTCCACCCTTTCCAGGTGTGTGTGTGTATTCCACCCTTTCCAGGCGTGTGTGTGTGTGTATTCCACCCTTTCCAGGTGTGTGTGTGTATTCCACCCTTTCCAGGTGTGTGTGTGTATTCCACCCTTTCCAGGCGTGTGTGTGTATTCCACCCTTTCCAGGTGTGTGTGTGTATTCCACCCTTTCCAGGTGTGTGTGTGTATTCCACCCTTTCCAGGTGTGTGTGTGTATTCCACCCTTTCCAGGTGTGTGTGTGTATTCCACCCTTTCCAGGCGTGTGTGTGTGTGTATTCCACCCTTTCCAGGCGTGTGTGTGTGTGTATTCCACCCTTTCCAGGTGTGTGTGTGTATTCCACCCTTTCCAGGTGTGTGTGTGTGTATTGCACCCTTTCCAGGTGTGTGTGTGTATATTGCACCCGTTCCAGGTGTGTGTGTGTATTACACCCGTTCTAGGTGTGTGTGTGTCCTACCCTTTTTGAATATACGTATCGTGTCATTTCTGATGTGTGCTTGTTGCAGGTGTGTACTCTCTCCTCTCATTGTGTTTTAGGTAGCAGAGCGGGTGGCTGCGGAGAGGGCTGAGAGTGTAGGGGACGGGAACTCATGTGGTTATCAGATCCGCCTACAGAGGTGAGTTTTCTGTTTGGAGTGGAACCTCTCTTTAACCCTTTATGCTCGTGGCAATTGGGCGATATGGATCAGGCTACATTTTTAAATGTTTCTTAACAGAGGAAATATGAAAAGCACAAGCATGGTAGTAATTGAAACAGTTTGGAGATTATTAGGCCAAAGGTGAGGAAACAACATTCACCTGACACAAGACTGAATTCAAATGTTACACTGTTGATTTTATGTGAATTTGACATTAACTGTACTTTTCACTGCATTTGTTGATAATGGAAATCTGAAAATACTCTGGATACATTCAGTAACATGAAGAGAATATTCCTGGAAAAATGTAAGATAGGTGCAACATGACACAAGAAAAGGACAAGAGTTTGAATGAGAGGACTAAATAGTTTCTCCAAGTCACCACACACACATCTCCAAAGTGTACAGTTCCCAAGTCATTTCTTTGCATTTTTATGACTGAAAGAAGACGTCTTCAACTGTAAGGTGCTGTTTTTATCTGTTCTCGTTGTGCCGTTGAGGAACTCGAGGAAGCACACGGGTCGTTTTGTTTGTTTGCAACACGGCCCTCTATCCCCGCCGTCACACCATTACTGTTGTTTACGCAGTCCCAAAACGGTCCATTATAAATCACAGGAAGGCAGCGTCGTTTTAAAGCCTGTTCTATTTCCAAACATGATAAAATATTATCTTTACAATGTTAGGCTTTCACAGGGCAATTCAGAGAAACCGGTATGCCATTTTGGTGCGTATAGAATGGAGTGACTAGTGCGTTCGGGTATGTGTGACGCAGCAAATGATCAGGCTCATTCTGTTCAGAACAACCTTATAGCTTGGGGGTATGAGGCCATGTCACCTTGTAACTGTACATCAAACATCGAGATCATGAACATTGTATATTACATGAGTTTTATGATATGGCATTTTGAAGAGCACATTTTGGACTCCGGTGTTTGGCTTGATTGTATGACATCAGAGCAATATTTATTATAATCCTCAACCTCTCGTCTTTCAAAATGCATAGTCCTCTCAATTTACAGCATTTCACTCATGGACTATTTTAGTGTTTTGCAAAAGTTGCCTGAAGTCAGAATATATGTCAGTCAACCCATACAGAGTTGGGAAACACAGTGCTTGAGTTCTGAAGTCACCGAGCCTGAAGTCACCGAGCCTGAGTTCTGAAGTCACCGAGCCTGAGTTCTGAAGTCACCGAGCCTGAGTTCTGAAGTCACCGAGCCTGAGTTCTGAAGTCACCGAGCCTGAGTTCTGAAGTCACCGAGCCTGTGTTCTGAAGTCACCGAGCCTGAGTTCTGAAGTCACCGAGCCTGAGTTCTGAAGTCACCGAGCCTGAGTTCTGAAGTCACCGAGCCTGAGTTCTGAAGTCACCGAGCCTGTGTTCTGAAGTCACCGAGCCTGTGTTCTGAAGTCACCGAGCCTGAGTTCTGAAGTCACCGAGCCTGTGTTCTGAAGTCACCGAGCCTGTGTTCTGAAGTCACCGAGCCTGAGTTCTGAAGTCACCGAGCCTGTGTTCTGAAGTCACCGAGCCTGTGTTCTGAAGTCACCGAGCCTGAGTTCTGGCATGTTACTGTACAGCCTCTAACGTTCCAATTTAGCCACTTATTAGTGCCCATATCAGCTCTTTTCAATCTGGACACGGGTACGAGTGTGGAGGGCGTGGAGGGCGGAGGGCGTGGAGGGTTGAGTGCGTGGAGGGTGGAGAGGGCGTGGAGGGTGGAGAGGGCGTGGAGGGTGGAGAGGGCGTGGAGGGTTGAGGGCGTGGAGGGTTGAGGGCGTGAAGGGCGTGGAGGGTTGAGGGCGTGGAGGGTGAAGGGCGTGGAGAGGGTTGAGGGCGTGGAGAGGGTTGATGGCGTGGAGAGGGTTGAGGGCGTGGAGAGGGTTGAGTGCGTGGAGAGGGTTGAGAGGGTGGAGGGCGTGGAGGGTTAAGTGCGTGGAGAAAGCACAGCTGCACATCGAGTACAGGGTTTAAACTCTGATAATCCTAATCCCCAATGCCTCTGACTAACTAGAAAGTGTGTGTGTAGGTTGTACAAGCTGTCTGTACCCCATAACCCCGTCTGTCTGTACCCCCTAACCCCGTCTGTCTGTACCCCATAACCCCGTCTGTCTGTACCCCCTAACCCTGTCTGTCTGTACCCCACACACACTACCAATGCTTCTCGTCCTTCAGACCAAACACACACACACACACACACACACACACACACACACACACACACACACACACACACACACACACACCACACACACACACTACCAATGCTTCTCGTCCTCAGACCAAACACACACACACACACACACACACACACACACACACACACACACACACACACACACACACACACACACACACACACACACACACACACACACACACACACACACACACCCTTGATGGGATAAGTTGCTTTGCTCCATCTGCCACTAACATCAGAGTTGAACAGAAATACAGAACAAACGCTGCCATGTCAGCTGGAGCGAAAGCTCAGTGTGTCTGTTTGTGTGTCTGTATGGTGCAGAACACATCTCCACTGAGACTCACTGAGAACATCTAAACATCCAGACAAGATGGCTATACAGCTGTCTGCAGCCTCAGTGGTCTCTCTCTCTCTCTCTCTCTCTCTCTCTCTCTCTTGCTCTCGCTCTCTCTTCTTTCTGTCTCTCTCTCTTTCTGTCTCTCATCTTCTTCTTCTTCCTAAAGTACTTAAAGGTGTATGCTGTTTTGCATAGGAAGTGTGTTGTGATGACCTCTCATGTTAGTTTAGATTTCTGGGTAGTTGTTTCCACAGATGGTGGGCTTTGAAAGGAGATCTATGAATCCCCTATAGTCCTCCTAAGCCACGCTCCTGTCAGTGATCACCTGGGTTATTGATTTCTCAAGCTCTGGGAGCACCAGTCAGGATGAGTTGAATTTTGCGCTAATGGATTGAGAGAACTTTGTACAAGCAGCCAGTTGTGTGTGTGTGTGTGCTCGCCCCTTTTTTGTGTGCACGCGCTATTTGTGTGTGTTTCTGCTCTGGGCGTGTGTGTGTGTGTGTGTGTGTGTGTGTGTGTGTGTGGGGGGGCGCTTGAGAAGGAGAGGGAGTAAGGAGAGGGAGAAGTGTGAAGGAGAGAGATGGACAGATGAGAGGAGAGCTGTAGAGAGAAAAAGAGGATAACAGGATCAGTGGATTAGAGGGATCAACGGCCAAGGGGAGCAGGGAAGTGAGAGAAGAGCATAGACCAACAGAGGAGATCTGTGAAAGAGAGAAGAGTACTTGTACTTTACTATGGCTGTGGTTCTCACCTAGCTGCTTAATGAGGACCGGATCCTTTTTTTCAGTTTTCGCCTAAAATGACATACCCAAATATAACTGCCTGTCGCTCAGGACCTGAAGCAGGGATATGCATATTATTGATACCATTTGAAAGGAAACACTTTGAAGTTTGTGGAAACTAGAAATTAATGTAGGAGAAGTTAACACATTAGATCTGGTAAAAGATAATACAAATTAAAAAAACTTTTTTTTTAGCTTTTTTTTGTTCCATCTTTGAAATGCAAGAGAAAGGCCACTATGTATTATTTCAGCCCAGGTGCAATTTATATTTTGGCCACTAGATGGCAGCAGTGTATGTGCAAAGAGTTAGACTGATCCAATGAACCATTGCATTACTGTTCAAAATGTTCTATCAAGACTTCCCAAACATGCCTAATTGGTTTATTGATACATTTCTAAGTACATAACTGTGCACTCTCCTCAAACAATAGCATGGTATTATTTCATTGTAATAGCTACTGTAAATTGGACAGTTACTGTAAATTTGCAGTTAGATTAACAAGAATGTAAGCTTTCTGCCAATATCAGATATGTCTCTGTCCTGGGTAATGTTCTTGTTAGTTATAACCTCATGCTAATCACATTAGCGCACGTTAGCTCAACCATCGCGCGGGGACACATGGATCCCGTCGAGGTTAAGATGGATGCACTACCTGTAAGTCTCTCTTGAAAAGAGTGTCTGCTAAATCAGTGGTTCCCAAACTGTGGGGGGCACCAGGAGTCGGCACATTTTTTTTGCCCATAGATGTTGTTATAATTTTTTGGTCACTCCAATATGACATGAATGCACATGGCAAAATGTATAGAATTGCAAGAAAATGTGCTTTAAAACTGCAACATTTTCTTTGCGCCCCATGAACAAAGATATGTAGAATTGCAGGAAATAAGCTTTAAACCTGCTAGAACCTCCACCAACAAGAGGGGTGTGAACAGTTTGTGTCATGAACAGCGCTTGTAGACGTGGCGTGTGCACGCGTGGGAAGGTGGGGGGCAGGATGTCCTTCCAATGCTGGAAGGGCCCCCCCCTCCGCCCGAGTGAAGAAGTTTGGCAACCTCTGTGTTAAATGACACATGTGTACAGTGTGTAGCATGAGATACTCAAGAACAGATGGTCAGGGGAAATAGGACAGAATAGTGGTCAGGGGAAATAGGACAGAATAGTGGTCAGGGGAAATAGGACAGAATAGTGGTCAGGGGAAATAGGACAGAATAGTGGTCAGAATAGATGGTCAGGGGAAATAGGACAGGGTAGTGGTCAGGGGAAATAGGAGAGAATAGTGGTCAGGGGAAATAGGACAGAATAGATGGTCAGGGGAAATAGGACAGGGTAGTGGTCAGGGGAAATAGGAGAGAATAGTGGTCAGGGGAAATAGGAGAGAATAGTGGTCAGGGGAAATAGGAGAGAATAGTGGTCAGGGCAAATAGGACAGAATAGTGGTCAGGGGAAATAGGACAGAATAGTGGTCAGGGGAAATAGGACAGAATAGTGGTCAGGGGAAATAGGAGAGAATAGTGGTCAGGGGAAATAGGACAGAATAGATGGTCAGGGGAAATAGGACAGGGTAGTGGTCAGAATAGATGGTCAGGGGAAATAGGACAGAATAGTGGTCAGGGGAAATAGGACAGAATAGTGGTCAGGGGAAATAGGACAGAATAGATGGTCAGGGGAAATAGGACAGAATAGTGGTCAGGGGAAATAGGACAGAATAGATGGTCAGGGGAAATAGGACAGGGTAGTGGTCAGAATAGATGGCCAGGGGAAATAGGACAGAATAGATGGCCAGGGGAAATAGGACAGAATAGGATCAGGGTACATGGTCAGAATAGATGGTCAGGGGAAATAGGACAGAATAGACAGTCTTATGGCTTGGAGGTAGAAGCTGGAGTAGAAGCTGTTCAGCAGTCTTATGGGGTGGTAGAAGTTCAGCAGTCAGCTTTGGGGGTAGAAGCTGTTCAACAGTGGTCATTTGGGAAATAGAATAACAAGGCTATATACAGGGGGTACCGAGTCAGTGTGCAGGGGTACAGGCTAGTTGAGGTAATTTGTACATGTAGGTTGGGGGGAAGTGACTATGCATAGATAATGAACAGCGAGTGGCAGCAAAAAGGGAGGGGTCAATGTAAAATAGTCCGATGGGGATTTTATTAATTGTTACACAGTCTTATGGCTTGGAGGTAGAAGCTGTTCAGCAGTCTTATGGCTTGGGGGTAGAAGCTGTTCAGCAGTCTTATGGCTTGGTGGTAGAAGCTGTTCAGCAGTCTAATAGCTTGGGGGTAGAAGCTGTTCAACAGTCTTATAGCTTGGGGGTAGAAGCTGTTCAGCAGTCTTATGGCTTGGGGGTAGAAGCTGTTCAGCAGTCTTAATAGAGCTGTTCAGCAGTCTTATGGCTTGGAGGTAGAAGCTGTTCAGCAGTCTTATAGCTTGGGGGTAGAAGCTGTTCAGCAGTCTTATGGCTTGGGGGTAGAAGCTGTTCAGCAATAGATGTTCAGCAGTCTTATGGCTTGGGGGAAAGCTGTTCAGCAGATGGCAGCTGTTCAACAATAGATGTTCAGCAGTCTTATGGCTTGGGGAAAGCTGTTCAGCAGTCTTACAGAAGCTGTTCAGCAGTCTTAAATGGCAGTCAAATCAAATCAAACTGTATTTCAGCAGTCTTATGGCTTGTGGGTAGAAGCTGTTCAGCAGTCGAAGCTGTTCAGCAGTCTTATGGCAAGCTGTTCAGCAGTCTTATGGCTTGGAGGTAGAAGCTGAAATGCTTGGGGTAAGCTGTTCAGCAGTCTTATGGCTTGGAGGTAGAAGCTGTTCAGCAGTCTTTCAAGAGCAGTCTTATGGCTTGGGGGTAGAAGCTGTTCAGCAAATAGCTTTAGAAGCTGTTCAGCAGTCTTATAAAGCTGTTAAAGTCTAAAAAGCTGTTCAGCAGTCTTATGGCTTGGAGGTAGAAGCTGTTGAAGTCTTAAGGTAACAGCAATGGCTTGGGGGTAGAAAGAATAAGAAGCTCTTAACAGTCTTATGGCTATATAGTCTTATGGGGGGTAGAAGCTGTTCAGCAGTCTTCTTGGAGGTAGAAGCTGTTGTCTTAGGGAAGTCAGCAGTCTTATGGCTAGTTGAGGTAATTTGTACATGTAGTCTTGGGGGAAGTGACTATGGCTTGGGGGTAGATAAGAAGCTGTTCAGCAGTCAGCGAGTGGCAGCAAAAAGGGAGGGGTCAATGGGGGTAAAATAGTCAGATGGGTTCAGCAGATTTTAAGCTGTTAGCAGTCTTGTTAGAAGCTGTTCACAGTCTTATCTTGGGGGTAGAAGCTGTTCAGCAGTCTTATGGAGGTAGAAGCTGTTCAGCAGTCTTATGGCTTGGGGTAGAAGCTGTTCAGCAGTCTTATGGCTTGGGGGTAGAAGCTGTTCAGCAGTCTTATGGCTTGGGGGTAGAAGCTGTTCAGCAGTCTTGGGGGTAGAATAGTCTAATAGCTTGGGGGTAGAAGCTGTTCAGCAGTCTTATGGCTTGGGGGTAGAAGCTGTTCAGCAGTCTTATGGCTTGGAGGTAGAAGCTGTTCAGCAGTCTTATGGCTTGGGGTAGAAGCTGTTCAGCAGTCTTATGGCTTGGGGGTAGAAGCTGTTCAACAGTCTTATGGCTTGGGGGTAGAAGCTGTTCAGCAGTCTTATGGCTTGGGGGTAGAAGCTGTTCAACAGTCTTATGGCTTGGAGGTAGAAGCTGTTCAGCAGTCTTATGGCTTGGGGGTAGAAGCTGTTCAGCAGTCTTATGGCTTGGGGTAGAAGCTGTTCAGCAGTCTTATGGCTTGGGGTAGAAGCTGTTGAGCAGTCTTATGGCTTGGGGGTAGAAGCTGTTCAGCAGTCTTATGGCTTGGGGTAGAAGCTGCAGTCTTATGGCTTGGGGGTTCAGCAGTCTTATGGCTGTTCAGCAGTCTTATGGCTTGGGGGTTGTTCAACAGTCTTATGGCTTGGGGTAGAAGCTGTTCAACAGTCTTATGGCTGGGGTAGGCTGGGTAGAAGCTGTTCAACAGTCTTATGGCTTGGAGGTAGAAGCTGTTCAGCAGTCTTATGGCTTGGGGGTAGAAGCTGTTCAACAGTCTTATGGCTTGGGGTAGAAGCTGTTCAGCAGTCTTATGGCTTGGGGGTAGAAGCTGTTCAGTCAGAAGCTGTTAACAGTCTTATGGCTTGGGGGGAAGGTTCAGCAGTCTTATGGCTGTTCAGCAGTCTTATGGCTTGGGGGTAGAAGCTGTTCAGCAGTCTTAGTCTTATGGCTTTGGGGTAGAAGCTGTTCAGCAGTCTTATATCTTAGAAGCTGTTCAGCAGTCTTATGGCTTGAAGCTGTTCAGCAGTCTTATGGCTTGGGGGTAGAAGCTGTTCAGCAGCTTATGGCTTGGGGTAGAAGCTGTTCAGCTGGCTTGGGGGTAGAATCAGCAGTCTTATGGGGTAGAAGCTGTTCAGCAGTCTTATGGCTTGGGGGTAGAAGCTGTTCAACAGTCTTATGGCTTGGGTTAGAAGCTGTTCAGCAGTCTTTTGGCTTGCGGGTCGAAGCTGTTCAGCAGTCTTATGGTTTGGGGGTAGAAGCTGTTCAGCAGTCTTTTGGCTTGGGGGTAGAAGCTGTTCAGCAGTCTTATGGTTTGGGGGTAGAAGCTGTTCAGCAGTCTTTTGGCTTGGGGGTAGAAGCTGTTCAGCAGTCTTATGGCTTGGGGGTAGAAGCTGTTCAGCAGTCTTATGGCTTGGGGGTAGAAGCTGTTCAACAGTCTTATGGCTTGGGTTAGAAGCTGTTCAGCAGTCTTATGGCTTGGAGGTAGAAGCTGCTGCAGTCTTATGGCTTGGAGTTAGAAGCTGTTCAGCAGTCTTATGGCTTGGGGGTAGAAGCTGTTCAGCAGTCTTATGGCTTGGAGGTAGAAGCTGTTCAGCAGTCTTATGGCTTGGAGGTAGAAGCTGTTCAGCAGTCTTATGGCTTGGGGGTAGAACCTGTTGAGGAGCCTTTTGGTCCCAGACTTGGTGCTACGGTACCGCTTGCCGTGCAGAGAAAACAGTCTATAACTTGAGTGACTGGAGTCTCTCACAATTTTATGGTCTTTCCTCTGACACCGCCTAGTATATAGGACCTGGATGGCAGGAAGCTTGGTCCCAGTGATGTACTGGGCCGTACCTACTACCCTCTGTAGCGCCTTACGGTCAGATGCCGAGCAGCTGTAGAACCTTTTGAGGATCTAGGGATCCTTGTCAAATCTTTTCAGTCTCCTGAGGGTAAAAGGTTTTGTCGTGCCCTCTTCACAACTGTCTTGGTATGTTTGGACCATGATAGTTCGTTGGTGATGTGGACACCAAGGAACTTGAAACTCTCGACCCGCTCCACTACAGCCCTGTTGGTATTAATGGGGGCCAGGATGGGACTAAGTACAGGACTGGACTAAGTACACACCCTGAGGGGCCCCAGTGTTAAGGATCAGCATGTTTTTGCCTACTCTTACCAATTGGGGGCGTTACATCAGGAAGTCCAGGATCCAGTTGCAGAGGGAGGTGTTTAGTCCGTAATAGTTTTCAAGCCACATCCGACGAGCGTCAGAGCCGGTGCAGTAGGATTCAATCTTAATCTTGTATTGATGCTTTGCTTGTTTGATAGTTCGTCTGAGGGCATAGCTGGATTTCTTATAAGCGTCTGGATTAGTCTCCCTCTCCTTGAAAGCGGCAGCTCTAGCCTTTAGCTCTATGCAGATGTTACCTGTAATCCATGGCTTCTCAGTCACTGTGGGGATGACGTCATTGATGCACAAATTGATGAAGCCGATGACTGAGGTGGTGTACTCTTCAATGCCATTGGATGAATCCCGTAACATATTCCAGTCTGTGCTAGCGAAACAGTCCTGTAGTTTAGCATTCACGTCATCTGACTACATCCGTATTGAGTGAGTCACTGGTGCTTCCTGCTTTAATTTTTGCTTGTAAGCAGGAATCAGGAGGATAGAATTATGGCCAGATTTGCCAAATGAAGGGCGAGGGAGAGCTTTGTGTGTGGAGTAAAGGTGGCCTAGGATATTTTTTCCTCTGGTTGCACATGGGACACGCTGGTTAAAATTTGGTAAACTGATTTTATTTTGTCTGCATGATAATGCCTGGCCACTAGGAGTGCCACTTCTGGGTGAGCATTTTCTTCTTTGTTTATGGCCTTTTAGAGTTGGTTGAGAGCGGTCTTAGTGCCAGCTTCGTTCTGTGGTGGTAAATAGATGGCTATGAATAATGTAGATGAGAACTCTCTTGGTAGATAGTGTGGTCTACAGCTTTTCATAAGGTACTCCACCTCAAGCGAGCAATACCTCGACACTTCTTTAATATTAGACATCACGCATCAGCTGTTACTGACAAATAGACACACACACCCCCACCCCTCACCTTAACAGACGGAGCTTCCCTGTTCTGCTGGTGCAGGAAAACCCCGTCAGCTCTATATTATCCAAATCGTCGTTCAGCCACGTCTCGGTGAAACATAAGATATTACTGTTTTTAATGTCCCGTTGGTAGGATAATCTTAATCGTAGGTCATCAATTTTATTTTCCAATGATTGCACGTTAGCAAGAAGAATGTATGGCAGTGGGAGTTTTACTCGCTTGCCTACGGAATGTCAGAAGGTAGACCGATCTGCGTTTCCTTTTCCTGCTTCTTTTCTTCAAGCAAATGAATCTGGGTCTGTTCCAGTTAAAGTAGTGTATCTTTCTCATCGGACTCGTTAAAGGAAAACATTTCTTCCAGTCCGTGGTGAGTAATCACTGTTCTGATGTCCAGAATTTGTTTTTTGTCATAAGAGACGGTAGCAGCAACCTTATGTACAAAATAAGTTTAAAAAAATGAGTTACATAAAACGCAAAAAAAACTAACAAAATAGCACAATTGGTTGGGAGAAGTAAAACGTCAGCCAGGTTCTTCATAGCCATCTTAATAGGACGCTACCCCTTTAAGCCAGAATAGTTGGTCAGTGGAAATAGGACAGAATAGACGGACAGGGAGAGGAGGAAAAAGAAAATGAGGTTACAGTGAAGGGGAGATGACATGGAGGAGAGATGACCGACTGGGGAAATCATGTGTCCATGGGGCTCAGAGAGAGGTTACTGGGATCTAGGCTATATTCACACACGTCATACTGGGACGACACATCAGCCTTGGAAGAAGACAACTTCTGTCACGCTGTGTGCTTGTGCGTGCACGTATTATGATTTGTATTAAAGGGTCAGTGCGTTCAAAAATGTGATTTCCTGTGTTTAAAAAAAATAAATATATATTCCACACTGAGGTTTGAATGAAACTGAGACATTTTGAAAAACATGATAATGCAATTTTAGTGTAAGAGCTGTTTGAAAAGACCCCCTGAAATTACAGCTTTTTTTTGGGGTTGGGTTTTTGGTTAGTAGACCAATAACAGAGTTTGTGCTCCTATCAGCTATTTACAGCTACTTTTCAGGTTACACATCCCTTACATTAGGATCATCCAATTAGGCCCCTCACTCAGATCACTCCAACACAGAAATTCAATTTAGCTTAGAAGCCAATTTAGTTTATTTTTTATCATTTTAATTGAAAACAGTTACAGTAAGGTAATTACTTCATTGTTACCCAGAAATCATTTGATATTGGGATTAAAAAAAAAATGGTGCATTGGTCCTTTTTAAAAAGCTGTGTAATATAATTTAGCAATGCAAGTCAATACTGTATTCTCTAGAGTGACATTGTATTACTTTTTGAGAATCTATATTTTTTTTACATCTCAAAATAGGACGCTACCCCTTTAAGACATACATTCCAAAATGATAGGGACCTGACTACATACAGCAGGCTTGCTAATACTAAGTCTAGGTGTCTTTGTGTTGCTATCTTTTAGCAGACTATTAACAGTAGCCAGCATATTGTTAGTATGTTCACTATTGAAGTTTTACTTTTGTAAATAACGTTCCCTATAAGAAATAAGCTTTGAGAGTAGATTGATGGGCGCTTCATTTTGCTTTGGACAGCTGGCGTGTGCTGTGTTAAGGCATCTAATCATGTACCACTCGAAGTTGTGACTTGCGGGAGCGTGGTGTGGTGCTTCAACGAACGACCAATCATCTGGCTTTAAGTACAGCGTGACTTTTCCGTTTGTTGTAGTCAGTGATAGACTGCGACATGGCAGTTAAACGTTGAACTGGAACGCAGAAATGCGCTGATAAGTTACTGGCCCGGTCAGAGAAGTCACTGACGAGATCCACTGGCCCAACACGTGTTTTTCCTGGCCCTGGGCCAGCTGGTCATCGTTAATATCCAACATACTCCCCCTCCTCCCTCTTTCTTTTTCTGGGCTCTGATTAAATGGCTTACAGTATATTATTGAAAGTAAGTATACACGCTGGAATAATCTGTATTAATATGTATATAATCTGTAATAATTAAATAATCTGTAATAATTAAATAATCTGTAATAACCTGTATTAATATGTATATCAGATGTAATAACCTGTATTAATAAGTGTTTGTATTCAATTGTGTATTCTTTAAAAACATTTTTTTTTTAAATTCATTTTAGTCGGTTACCACGGAAACAGGGCTCGGTGCTGTATTGTACAACGGGTATTATTCTACAGTGGCTCCGCTCCTCCCCGTGAGTGTTTTTTCCTCTCCTTCCTCTTCATCATCCTCCTCTCCCATCATTCTCTCTTTCTAAATCTCTCTCTCTCTCTCTCCCTGTCAGTCTGTTGTCCACCATCAGCCACCTGGTTTTGGATGAAATTCATGAGAGGAACCTTCACTCTGATGTTCTACTCATCATTGTTAAAGACCTGCTCCGAGTCCGACAGGACCTCAAGGTCATCCTCATGAGTGCCACGCTCAACGCTGAGAAGTTCTCCAAATATTTTAGTACGCAATGGCAAACAGTGGGGATTCAGTGTGTTTCTGTCGTAGCAGTGGGGATTCAGTGTGTTTCTGTCGTAGCAGTGGGGATTCAGTGTGTTTCTGTCGTAGCAGTGGGGATTCAGTGTGTTTCTGTCGTAGCAGTGGGGATTCAGTGTGTTTCTGTCGTAGCAGTGGGGATTCAGTGTGTTTCTGTCGTAGCAGTGGGGATTCAGTGTGTTTCTGTCGTAGCAGTGGGGATTCAGTGTGTTTCTGTCGTAGCAGTGGGGATTCAGTGTGTTTCTGTCGTAGCAGTATGTACAATGGAGTTTGGAAATTGGGAATGACCATTGAATAGAGTCAGTAAATTCCTCCCTCTGCCCCCTCCCTGTCTCTCTCCAGATAACTGTCCTATGATCCACATCCCGGGGATGACCTTCCCAGTGCAAGAGTTCCTACTGGAGGATGTGTTGGAGATGATTAGGTGAGTTCCTACTGGAGGATGTGTTGGAGATGATTAGGTGAGTTCCTACTGGAGGATGTGTTGGAGATGATTAGGTGAGTTCCTACTGGAGGATGTGTTGGAGATGATTAGGTGAGATCCTACTGGAGGATGTGTTGGAGATGATTAGGTGAGAACCTACTGGAGGATGTTTTGGAGATGATTAGGTGAGAACCTACTGGAGGATGTGTTGGAGAGGATTAGGTGAGAACCTACTGGAGGATGTGTTCGAGATGATTAGGTGAGAACTGGGCTGAACTTTGTGTTTGTGTGTGTCTGCCAGGTACCGTCCCCAGAAGAAGGAGCAGAGGCCCAGGTGGAAGAGAGGTTTCATGCAGGGTCAGAACTCCAGACCAGAGAAGGACCAGAAAGAGGCCGAGTACAAGGAGAGCTGGCCCTGCTACGCCCGCACACTACGAGACAAGTGAGTTACTGAGGGTGAGGGGAGCTGGCCCTGCTACGCCCACACAATACGAGACAAGTGAGTTACTGAGGGTGAGGGGGAGCTGGCCCTGCTAAGCCTGCACACTACGAGACAAGTGAGTTACTGAGGGGAGGGGGAGCTGGCCTTGCTACGCCCACACACTACGAGACAAGTGAGTTACTGAGGGTGAAGGGGAGCTGGCCCTGCTACGCCCACACACTACGAGACAAGTGAGTTACTGAGGGTGAAGGGGAGCTGGCTTTGCTACGCCCGCACACTACGAGACAAGTGAGTTACTGAGTGTGAGATGGAGCTGGCCCTGCTACGCCCACACACTACGAGACAAGTGAGTTACTGGGGGTGAGGGGGAGCTGGCTTTGCTACGCCCACACAAGACGGGACAAGTGAGTTACTGAGGGACATTGTCATAATGATTCTCCAGTTTCAATAAAGAGATTCGGTCTGACATGTCTAGCTGTCCTTTATATTACTCTGATTGAACAATGGTTGCTGAGAGGATTGTCAAAGCTGTCTAACAAATGAAAGAATCAATTTGATAATTATTGTTATTTAGTGTTCTGCGTCATTGCTGATAGCATTACTGTCTCAGTCTTTGATTGATTAGTCTGTATCTCTTCCTGTTTGTGTCTGTTCCTGTCTGTGATTGGGGACTCTGCGTGTCTGTCTCATTTTGATTGGCAGGTACTCTGACAGAACCATAGATGTGTTGGAGATGATGGACGATGATGATAAGATTGACCTTGAGCTCATCGTGCAGCTGATCAGGCATATCGTGCTGAGCCAGGAAGTGAGTTTTAACTATCTTGGTGTGGTGTAGTCTAACCGCTATGGTTTTTTGGGGGGACAAAACTTACTGATACATCTGCTAATATTCTGTTTTACAGCGGGGAAATGGAAATTGTAATTTTTCCACACTGAATTCTCATACATATTGCCATCCAAAAGAGCAATTGTCCAATAACTGCTTCAAGTGTTGATTTAATACATACAGTAGTGACCATAATGGCACATCATGAGAATGGCAGCAAGTGTTGATTTAATACATACAGTTGTGACCATAATGACACATCATGAGAATGGCAGCAAGTGTTGATTTAATACATACAGTAGTGACCATAATGACACATCATGAGAATGGCAGCAAGTGTTGATTTAATACATACAGTAGTGACCATAATGACACATCATGAGAATGGCAGCAAGTGTTGATTTTTAGTTGTGACCATAATACATCATGAGAACAAGTGTTGTTGTGACCATAATGACACATCATGAGAATGGCAGCAAGTGTTGATTTAATACATACAGTAGTGACCATAATGACACATCATGAGAATGGCAGCAAGTGTTGATTTAATGCATACAGTAGTGACCATAATGACACATCATGAGAATGGCAGCAAGTGTTGATTTAATAATGACACATCATGAGAATACAGTGTTGTGACCATAGTGACCATAATGACACATCATGAGAATGGCAGCAAGTGTTGATTTAATACATACAGTAGTGACCATAATGACACATCATGAGAATGGCAGCAAGTGTTGATTTAATACATACAAGTGGACACATCATGAGAATGGCAGCAAGTGTTGATTTAATACATACAGTAGTGACCATAATGACACATCATGAGAATGGCAGCAAGTGTTGATTTAATACATACAGTAGTGACCATAATGACACATCATGAGAATGGCAGCAAGTGTTGATTTAATACATACAGTAGTGACCATAATGACACATCATGAGAATGGCAGCAAGTGTTGATTTAATACATACAGTAGTGACCATAATGAATGGCACATCATGAGAATGGCAGCAAGTGTTGATTTAATACATACAGTTGTGACCATAATGACACATCATGAGAATGGCAGCAAGTGTTGATTTAATACATACAGTAGTGACCATAATGACACATCATGAGAATGGCAGCAAGTGTTGATTTAATACATACAGTTGTGACCATAATGACACATCATGAGAATGGCAGCAAGTGTTGATTTAATACATACAGTAGTGACCATAATGACACATCATGAGAATGGCAGCAAGTGTTGATTTAATACATACAGTAGTGACCATAATGACACATCATGAGAATGGCAGCAAGTGTTGATTTAATACATACAGTAGTGACCATAATGACACATCATGAGAATGGCAGCAATGACCATAATGACACATTGAGAAGCAAGTGTTGATTTAATAATAGTGACCATAATGCATACAGTAGTGACCATAAGCAGCAAGTGTTGATTTAATACATACAGTAGTGACCATAATGACACATCATGAGAATGGCAGCAAGTGTTGATTTAATACATACAGTAGTGACCATAATGACACATCATGAGAATGGCAGCAAGTGTTGCAAGTGTTCATGAGAATCAGCATACAGTAGTGACCATAATGACACATCATGAGAATGAGATTCATTTTTATTGAATATTAGTATCCGTGGAATTATCGGCCAATATAGTGTGAAAAGGGCTAATATTATTGGTGAAACGATATATATCGGTCGGGCTCTGGTGTGGAGTCCCACCAAACGGCTATTTTGGTGTTGATGGAGTGAAATGCATCATAAATCAGTGTAAAGTTCAATCAATAATTAACTCATATCTTTGTCCCATTGTGAATTTCCCCAAAAATCTGGCGTTTCCCACATGTAGGACCATTATCCAGGAGCAGTGTTTGACACATGGAGAAAAAGGGCTGTGTAGTTGAAACATGGAGAGGAGAGTTTCTCTATACAGTAATGCCTAGAGGTTTGGGGTTAGAGGTCCATATTAAATTCAGCAACCCTATGTCTGTCAGCTACCGTGACTCAGAAGGGAGCCAGCCGGCTCATTGACTGTAACATTGTCAGAGAACTGAGAGGAAAGCAGGAGATTGGCCATGACAGTGTTCTTAGTTGATGCTAGGGGCTGGCTGTCAGGGTTCTGACTGTGGTGATTGGTTAATTAAGTCATTTGCCTCTGTGATGGAGAGATTTGGCACTTCACCAAATATACAGCTTCATACTTTGACTAAAATGATGACTTATTGCCTTACATCGTTGTGCAACATAATGGGTAAACTCTGGCCATTGTCTTTCAGCTCGAAAAAGTGGATTTCTGCTGGTGTGGGAGTTTAAAGAAAACAACCCATTTACAATGACACCACATTCATGAAGTGTTGATTTCTTTAGTGGGAAAACAATGGTGCAAAGCTAAATAAATTATCTATTTTTCCATGTTTCATTTTAGTCTATATGTCCCATTTATAAATGTCCACCCTGTTATGCAGAATTATAGAAAAAATTAACCAACTTTTTTATTAACACAGCAGAAAAAGAAACGCCCCTTTATCAGGACCCTGTCTTTCAAAGATAATGATTTAAAATTAAAATAACTTCACAGATCTTCATTGTAAAGGGTTTAATTAACCTCACTCCACTAGGTGTGACGCAAGCTAAGTAGAGGAGTCACGAAAGTCAGAAATAGCAATAAAATGAAATAATTTTGATGATCTTCATCTGGTTGCACTCACAAGAGTCCCTGTTACACAATAAATGTTTGTTTTGTTCGATAAAGTCCCTCTTTATATCCAAAAACTCTGTTTTGTTTGACGCGTGTTGCTTAGTAATCCACTGGCTCAAAGGCAGCCACAACAGGCAGGCAAATACATCCTCATAGTAGCGGTAAAGTTTGTTGAAACATGTCAAACAATGTTTATAATTAATCCTCAGGTTGTCTATTGTCTAAATAGTTGATACTATTTCAACCGGACAATAGCATATTCAGTAGAAAGGACAAATAACAAACCACACACAATCGGTCACGCGCAAACCAGCTCTGGTTCATTCTACAGTCCACTGAGAAAATTCATTCTTTCTCATTTTTCAGAATACAAGCCTGAAACAATGTCTAAAGACTTTTGACATCTAGTGGAAGCCATAGGAACTGCAATCTGGGGCCTATCCCATTACATACTGTATAGGCAGGCAGTTGAAAACTACACACATCAAAAATATTCAACTTCCTGGATGGATTTTCCTCAGGTTTTCGCCTGCCATATCAGTTCTGTTATACTCACAGGCATTATTTTAACAGTTTTGGAAACTTTAGAGTGTTTTCTATCCAATACTAATTATATGCATATCCTAGCTTCTGGGCCTGAGAAACAGGCAATTTACTTTGGGTATCTCATTCATCAAAACTTCCTGAATTCTGCCCCCTAGAGCAATGAAGTTAAAGACTGTTTCCCATGCTTGTTCAATGAACCATAAACAATTAATGAACATGAACCTGTAGAACGGTTGTTTTAAGACACTAACAGCTTACAGACAGTAGGCAATTAAGGTCACAGTTATGAAAACTTAGGGCACTAAAGAGGCCTTTCTACTGACTCTGAAAAACACCAAAAGAAAGATGCCCAGGTTCCCTGCTCATCTGTGTGAACGTGCCTTAGGCATGCTGCAAGGAGGCATGAGGACTGCAGATGTGGCCAGCGCAATAAATTGCAATGTCCGTACTTTGAGACACCTAAGACAGCGCTACAGAGGGACAGCTGATCGTCCTCTCAGTGGCAGAACACGTGTAACAACACCCGCACAGGATCAGTACATCCGAACATCAGACCTGCAGGACAGGTACAGGATGGCAACAACTACAGCCCGAGTTACACCAGGAACGCACAATCCCTCCATCAGTGCTCAGACGGTCCCCGATAGGCTGAGAGAGGCTGGACTGAAGGCCTGTAGACCTGTTGTAAGGCAGGTCCTCACCAGACATCACTGGCAACAACGTCGCCTATGGGCACAAACCCACCGTCGCTGGACCAGACAGGACTGGCAAAAAGTGCTCTTCACTGACGAAAACGCGGTTTTGTCTCACCAGGGGTGATGGTCGGATTTGCGTTCATCGTCGAAGGAATGAGCATTACACCCAGGCCTGTACTCTGGAGTGGGATCGAGGTGGAGGGTCCGTCATGGTCTGGGGCGGTGTGTCACCGCATCATCGAACTGAGCTTGTTGTCATTGCAGGCAATCTCAACGATGTGCATTACAGGGAAGACATCCTCCTCCCTCATGTGGTACCCTTCCTGCAGGCTCATCCTGACATGACCCTCCAGCATGACAATGCCACCAGCCATACTGCTCGTTCTGTGCGTGAATTCCTGCAAGACAGGAATGTCAGTGTTCTGCCATGGCCAGTGAAGAGCCCGGACCTCAATCCCATTGAGCATGTCTGGAACCTGTTGGATCAGAGGGTAAGGGCTAGGACCATTCCCCCCAGAAATGTCTGGGAACTTGCTACTTTGGTGGAAGAGTGGGGTAACATCTCACAGCAAGAACTGGAAAATCTGGTGCAGTCCATGAGGAGGAGATGCACTGCAGTTCTTAATGCAGCTGGTGGCCACACCTGATACTGACTGTTACTTTTGACTTTGACCCCCCTTTGTTCAGGGACACATTATTCCATTTGTGTTAGTCACATGTCTGTGGAACTTGTTTAGTTTATGTCTCAGTTGTTGAATCTTGTTATGTTCATACAAATATTTACACACAACATTAAAATAACCGCTGTTGACAGTGCGAGGACGTTTATTATTTTGCTGAGTTTATATACACTACTGTTCAAAAGTTTGGGGTCACTTAGAAATGTCCTTGTTTTTCATGAAAACATACATGAAATGAGATGCAAAATGAATAGGAAATATAGTCGTTGACAAGGTTGTAAATAACGATTTTTTAAATTGAAATAATAATTGTGTCCTTTTTAAACTTAGCTTTTGTCAAGAATCCTCCATTTGCAGCAATTTCTGCCTTGTAGACCTTTGGCATTCTAGTTGTCAATTTGTTGAGGTAATCTGAAGAGAGTTTACCCCATGCTTCCTGAAGCACCTCCCACAAGTTGGATTGTCTTGATGGTCACTTCTTACGTACCATACGGTCAAGCTGCTCCCACAACAGCTCAACAGGGTTGAGATCCGGTGTCTAACCTGGCCACTCCATTATAGACAGAATACCAGCTAACTGCTTCTTCCCTAAATAGTTATTGTATAAATCTCCCACTGTACCACTACCAAAGCATCCCCAGACCATCACATTGCATCCACCATGATTGACAGATGGCGTCAAGCACTCCTCCAGCATATTTTCATTTTTCTGTGTCTCACGAGTGTTCTTCTTTGTGATCTGAACACCTCAAACTTAGATTTGTCTTTCAATAACACTTCCCCCCCCCCAATCTTCCTCGGTCCATTGTGTCCGTGTTATTTTGTCCATCTTAATCTTTTATTTTTAATTGGCCAGTCTGAGATATGGCTTTTTCTTTGCAAATCTGCCTAGAAGGCCAAGCATCCCGGGGCGCCTCTTCACTGACTCTGAGACTGGTGTCAGAGAAATCACTAACTGAAGTCACTTGCATCATAAATACAGTGCCTTGCGAAAGTATTCGGCCCTCTTGAACATAAAGATAAAAACATAAAGATAAAAAAAAATAATATAAAACTGTATTTTTTTGTGAAGAATCAACAATAAGTGGGACACAATCATTAAGTGGAACGACATTTATTGGATATTTCAAACTTTTTTAACAAATCAAAAACTGAAAAATTGGGCTTGCAAAATTATTCAGCCCCTTTACTTTCAGTGCAGCAAACTCTCTCCAGAAGTTCAGTGAGGATCTCTGAATGATCCAATGTTGACCTAAATGACTAATGATGATTAATATAATCCACCTATGTGTAATCAAGTCTCCGTATAAATGCACCTGCACTGTGATAGTCTCAGAGGTCCTTTAAAAGCGCAGAGAGCATCATGAAGAACAAGGAACACACCAGGCAGGTCCGAGATACTGTTGTGAAGAAGTTTAAAGCCGGATTTGGATACAAAAAGATTTCCCAAGCTTTGAACATCCCAAGGAGCACTGTGCAAGCGATAATATTGAAATGGAAGGAGTATCAGACCACTGCAAATCTACCAAGACCTGGCCGTCCCTCTAAACTTTCAGCTCATACAAGGAGAAGACTGATCAGAGATGCAGCCAAGAGGCCCATGATCACTCTGGATGAACTGCAGAGATCTACAGCTGAGGTGGGAGACTCTGTCCATAGGACAACAATCAGTCGTATATTGCACAAATCTGGCCTTTATGGAAGAGTGGCAAGAAGAAAGCCATTTCTTAAAGATATCCATAAAAAGTGTCATTTAAAGTTTGCCACAAGCCACCTGGGAGACACACCAAACATGTGGAAGAAGGTGCTCTGGTCAGATGAAACCAAAATTGAACTTTCTGGCAACAATGCAAAACGTTATGTTTGGCGTAAAAGCAACACAGCCCATCACCCTGAACACACCATACCCACTGTCAAACATGGTGGTGGCAGCATCATGGTTTGGGCCTGTTTTTCTTCAGCAGGGACAGGGAAGATGGTTAAAATTGATAGGAAGATGGATGGAGCCAAATACAGGACCATTCTGGAAGAAAACCTGATGGAGTCTGCAAAAGACCTGAGACTGGGACGGAGATTAGTCTTCCAACAAGACAATGATCCAAAACATAAAGCAAAATCTACAATGGAATGGTTCAAAAATAAACATATCCAGGTGTTAGAATGGCCAAGTCAAAGTCCAGACCTGAATCCAATCAAGAATCTGTGGAAAGAACTGAAAACTGCTGTTCACAAATGCTCTCCATCCAACCTCACTGAGCTCGAGCTGTTTTGCAAGGAGGAATGGGAAAAAATTTCAGTCTCTCGATGTGCAAAACTGATAGAGACATACCCCAAGCGACTTACAGCTGTAATCGCAGCAAAAGGTGGCGCTACAAAGTATTAACTTAAGGGGGCTGAATAATTTTGCACGCCCAATTTTTCAGTTTTTGATTTGTTAAAAAAGTTTGAAATATCCAATAAATGTCGTTCCACTTCATGATTGTGTCCCACTTGTTGTTCATTCTTCACAAAAAATACAGTTTTATATCTTTATGTTTGAAGCCTGAAATGTGGCAAAAGGTCGCAAAGTTCAAGGGGGCCGAATACTTTCGCAAGGCACTGTAAATGAATGTGAAAGTAGCACGTTTTGTCCACCAGGTGTTGCTGTTCTTGATTTATTTTATACATTTTTCTGGTCTGTTGTGTTTTATTATATGGATCACAACATTTTCTTTGCAACTTTGGGTAGACAACTAATAGCTTTTCCTCATTCAAATCTTGCGGTGGGATTGGTGTAGCGGTGGGATTGGTGTTGGGGTGGGATTGGTGTTGGGGTGGGATTGGTGTTGGGGTGGGATTGGGGGTGGGATTGGTGTTGGGGTGGGATTGGTGTTGCGGTGGGATTGGTGTTGGGGTGGGATTGGTGTTGGGGTGGGATTGGTGTTGCGGTGGGATTGGTGTTGCGGTGGGATTGGTGTAGCGGTGGGATTGGTGTAGCGGTGGGATTGGTGTAGCGGTGGGATTGGTGTGGGATTGGTGTGGGATTGGTGTAGCGGTGGGATTGGTGTTGCGGTGGGATTGGTGTGGGATTGGTGTAGCTGTGGGATTGGTGTTGCGGTGGGATTGGTGTAGCGGTGGGATTGGTGTAGCGGTGGGATTGGTGTAGCGGTGGGATTGGTGTAGCGGTGGGATTGGTAGTTTTTTACCATTGTTGGGAAGAATTATGATCCAAATCCGATGTTAGATACTATATTTATTAATGATTATATGAATCCTGTAAATTTAAAATGGCCAATTTCGCAATCAAATTAAACGTGATCTAATGAAATGTCAACAGAATGTTTCATGGAATTCTAATCTGTTTCTCACGACAGAAACGTATCTGAACAATCTGAGATGGTGGGTGTCACAGCTTGCTGAAATGACAAGGACTGACCCCCTCAATCCTCTCCAGTCAGCTCAGCTATCAGATTCTGTTCATGAATGGCAAAAGTCCTCTTCGTAAATCATAATAATGGACTACTTTTCATGAATTCAACAGGATTGTAATGACATCGCCCCCAACCCTGATGCTAACACGACCACCCAAGATGAAAACCAACTAAGCTAACTACCTAAGTACGGTACACTTTTAGGCTGTGTTTACACAGGCAGCCCTATTCTGATTTTATGCCCAATTGTTGTCTGATCGAATTGGTCAAAAGACCAATTAGTGGAAAAATATCAGAATTGCACTGCCTGTGTAAACAAAGGCTTAGACCACCATTGAAGCTAAACTAATGCTAACACGGCCACTATTCTCCTCTGAACCTCATTAAGCAGGTTAGTGTGGATTGTGGTTAGCTCGGTTTTGTCTCTGGGTTTTTAGGTGTGACTTTCTGTTCCCTTTTGAGTAAATTAGGCTTTTATTTATTCATTCCAAATCCACAAAACAGGCCCTTATTTTGTGTAATGACTTAATTTGACTGTGGGCAGAGAGAGGCTGGCTTGGCTTAGATGACAGAAAGTGGGAATGTTTATCAAAATTGTAGAATTCAGGTTCCTGTTGGTTTGTTTCTGCCTGTAATGGAAAAGCTTTGATATGTATGTTGCCAGAGGGTGTCCTGATGTGTGGGCGTGTCATGATGTGTGGGCGTGTCATGATGTGTGGGCGTGTCCTGATGTGTGGGCGTGTCCTGATGTGTGGGCGTGTCCTGATGTGTGATGTGTCCTGATGTGTGGGGGCGTGTCCTGATGTGTGATGTGTCCTGATGTGTGGGCGTGTCCTGATGTGTGGGCGTGTCCTGATGTGTGGGGGCGTGTCCGATGTGTGGGGGCGTGTCCTGATGTGGGCGTGTCCTGATGTGTGATGTGTCCTGATGTGTGATGTGTCCTGATGTGTGGGGCGTGTCCTGATGTGTGGGCGTGTCCTGATGTGTGGGCGTGTCCTGATGTGTGGGCGTGTCCTGATGTGTGGGCGTGTCCTGATGTGTGGGCGTGTCCTGATGTGTGATGTGTCTTGATGCGTGATGTGTCCTGATGTGTGGGCGTGTCCTGATGTGTGGGCGTGTCCTGATGTGTGGCGTGTCCTGATGTGTGATGTGTCCTGATGTGTGATGTGTCCTGATGTGTGTCCTGATGTGGGCGTGTCCTGATGTGTGGGCGTGTCCTGATGTGTGGGCGTGTCCTGATGTGTGATGTGTCCTGATGTGTGATGTGTCCTGATGTGTGATGTGTCCTGATGTGTGGGCGTGTCCTGATGTGTGGGCGTGTCCTGATGTGTGGGCGTGTCCTGATGTGTGGGTGTGTCCTGATGTGTGTTCCAGGAAGGAGCCATCTTGGTGTTCCTGCCAGGTTGGGACAACATCAGTGGCCTCAATGACCTCCTCATGGCTCAGCAGATGTTCAAATCAGGTACGTGTGTGTGTATACCTTACCTACCTACCTACCTACCTACCTACCTACCTACCTACCTACCTACCTTATCTACCTACCTTATCCTACCTACCTACCTACCTACCTTCCTTATCTACCTACCTACCTACCTTATCTACCTAACTTATCTACCTACCTACCTTACCTACCTACCTACCTACCTACCTGCCTTATCTACCTACCTACCTACCTTATCTACCTACCTTATCCTACCTACCTACCTACCTTATCTACCTACCTACCTACCTACCTACCTACCTACCTCCCTACCTTATCATACCTGCCTACCTTATCTACCTACCTACCTACCTTATCTATCTACCTACCTACCTTATCATAGCTGCCTACATTATCCTACCTTATCTACCTACCTACCTTATCTACCTACCTACCTTATCTATCTATCTATCTATCTACCTACCTACCTTATCTACCTACCTACCTACCTACCTACCTACCTACCTACCTACCTACCTACCTACCTACCTACCTACCTACCTACCTACCTACCTACCTACCTATCCTACCTACCTATCTACCTACCTACCTACCTACCTACCTACCTACCTTATCTACCTTATCTACCTACCTACTACCTACCTACCTACCTACCTACCTACCTACCTACCTACCTACCTACCTACCTACCTACCTACCTACCTACCTACCTACCTACCTACCTACCTTACCTACCTTATCTACCTACCTACCTTATGTACTTACCTACCTTATGTACCTATCTATCTTCCTTCCTGTATACACACACTCTGTGTCTGACCTTGTGTTTCAGATGGGTTTGTGATCATTCCTCTGCACTCCCTGATGCCTACTGTCACCCAGACCTCGGTGAGCACTGACTCAGAAACTCTCCTTTCACCCACAACAGAACATGAATAACTCGGTGAGTGATGCTGTCTGTTCTGACTGGTCTCCCTCTTCAGGTGTTCAAAAGGCCCCCTCCAGGAGTCAGGAAGATTGTCATTGCCACCAATATCGCTGAGACCAGGTAGGTTGATATTTGTGTATTTTTGTTAGTGTATCAGCCTTGGGTCTTTTCCCAACCCCATACAGTGTGTGTGTGTGTCTACACTTTTTCTGTTCAGAAACTTCCTACTATTATCACAGATTTTTTATATATATATATATGACGATCAAATCAAAATATATTTTATATTTGAGATTCTTCAAAGTAGCCACCCTTTGCCTTGATGACAGCTTTGCACACTCTTGGCATTCTCTCAACCAGCTTCATGAGGTAGTCACCTACATCAAACCAGCTAAGCATCAGTATAGAGACAAAGTAGAGTCGCAATTCAACGGCTCAGACACGAGACGTATGTGGCAGGGTCTATAGTCAATCACGGATTACAAAAAGAAAACCAGGCCCGTTGCGGACACCGATGTCTTGCTCCCAGACCAACTAAATAACTTCTTTGCTCGCTTTGAGGACAATACAGTGCCACTCATGCGGCCCGCTACCAAAACCTGCGGGCTCTCCTTCACCGCAGCCAATGTGCAACTCTCGCAAGGCTGCTGGCTCAGATGGCATCCCTAGTCGTGTCCTCCATGCATGCGCAGACCAGCTGGCTGGTGTGTTTACGGACATATTCAATCAATCCCTATCTCAGTCTGCTGTTCCCACATGATCCTAGGGGGCCACAATTGTTCCTGTTCCCAAGAAAGCTAAGGTAACTGAGCTAAATGACTATCGCCCCATAGCACTCACTTCTGTCATCATGAAGTGCTTTGAGAGACTAGTCAAGGACCATATCACCTCCACACTACCTGACACCCTAGACCCACTCCAATTTGCTTACCGCCCCAATAGGTCCACAGACGACGCAATCACAACCACACTGCACACTGCCCTAACCCATCTGGACAAGAGGAATATCTATGTGAGAATGCTGTTCATCGACGACAGCTCAGCATTTAACACCATAGTACCCTCCAAACTCGTCATTAAGCTCGAGACCCTGGGTCTCAACCCCGTCCTGTGCCCTGGGTCCTGGACTTTTTGACGGGCCGCCCCCAGGTGGTGAGAGTAGGAAACATCTCCACCCCGCTGATCCTCAACACTGGGGCCCCACAAGGGTGCGTTCTCAGCCCTCTCCTGTACTCCCTGTTCACCCATGACTGCGTGGCCACGCACGCCTCCAACTCAATCATCAAGTTTGCAGACGACACTACAGTGGTAGGCTTGATTACCAACAACGACGAGACGGCCTACAGGGAGGAGGTGAGGGCCCTCAGAGTGTGGTGTCAGGAAAATAACCTCACACTCAACGTCAACAAAACTAAGGAGATGATCGTGGACTTCAGGAAACAGCAGAGGGAGCACCCCCCTATCCACATCGACGGGACAGTAGTGGAGAGGGTAGAGAGTTTTAAGTTCATTGGCGTACACATCACGGATAAACTGAATTGGTCCACCCACACAGACAGCGTGGTGAAGAAGGCGCAACATTGCCTCTCCAACCTCAGGAGGCTGAAGAAATTTGGCTTGTCACCAAAAACACTCACAAACTTTTACAGATGCACAATTGAGAGCATCCTGTCGGGCTGTATGACCGCCTGGTACAGAAACTGCTCCGCCCACACCCGTAAGGTAGTGAGGTCTGCACAATGCATCACCGGGGGCAAACTACCTGCCCTCCAGGACACCTACAGCACCCGATGTCACAGGAAGGCCAAAAAAATCATCAAGGACAATAACCACACGAGCCACTGCCTGTTCACCCTGAGGTCAGTACATCGAAGCTGGAACCGAGAGACTGAAAAACAGACATCACTAACATTGAGACAGAATCTCAAGAATCTCAAGGCCATCAGACTGTTAAACAGACATCACTAACATTGAGTGGCTGCTGCCAACATTCTAACTCCAGCCACTTTAATAATTACAAATTGGATGTAATGTATCACTAGTCACTTTAAAAATGTCACTTTATATAATGTTTACATACCCTACATTACTCATCTCATATGTATATACTGTACTCTATACCATCTACTGCATCTTGTCTATGCTGTTCGGCCGTCGCTCATCCATATATTTATGTGTACATATTCTTATTCATTCCTTTACACTTGTGTGTGTGTTTAAGGTAGTTGTTGTGAAATTGTTAGATTACTTGTTAGATATTACTGCAAGGTTGGAACTAGAAACACAAGCATTTCACTACACTCACATTAACAACTGCTAACCATGTGGATGTGACCAATAACATTTGATTTGAGTTCAATTAACAGGTGTGCCTCGTTAAAAGTTAATTTGTGGAATTTCTTTCCTTCTTAATGCGTTTGAGCCAATCAGTTGTGTTGTGACAAGGTAGGGTTGGTATACAGAATATAGCCCTATTTGGCAATAGACCAAGTCCATATTATGGCAAGAACAGCTCAAATAAGCAAAGAGAAACGACATTCCATCATTACTTTAAGACATAAAAGTCAGTCAATGGGTGAATCAATGTTGTTTCCACGTCATTCCAATAAAACGAAGTTGAACCAACGTGGAATAGATGTTGAATTGACGTGCCCAGTGTAAAGTTGCCTTTCGGCCTACGGAATTGTATTGCCAAATGATGACCGTTTTATCACACATTTTAAATGGTTTACTCAAGTAGGGGAGTATATGTATGTTCCAACAAAGAGCTGCAGTTTTGAAATAATTGCATCCCGTCTATTTCACACATTGGCACGAGCAGTTCACAAAGTAGCCAATCGAGTTGTTGAGCCTTGGCTATAACCCCCTAAACATAGACCGGTTCCACAATGAAAATATGCCAAAACATTAGTTTGATAAAATCAAAGAGCATGTTTTCATCAGAACCATTGAACATAGACTTACTCACCAAACTAATGTTGTGACCGGAATCCATGCAGTGTTCAATGTGTTAAACACATTTAGAATATTCCAAAGAACAAGGAGAAAAAAAAACAAATTATATATCGAAAAGAGCACCGATATTGGTTTGTAACCCAGATTTCTTTTTAAATTCATTTCAACTGTCCAAATTGAGACCGGTTTCAAATTATCTTCGTGAACAACTGTTTCAAGATGTGAAATGTGCATCAATTCGCACTGGCAGCTGAATTTTTTTATTTGGAAAAAATATTCTGTTTTATTACATCCTCTTTTTTTTTACTATTAAAATAGCTGTCTTGACTGTGATAAGGGCTCGCAAAATAACAGTAGTTTGTCCTCTAAATGAACAAAACAAGGCTATACCATTACACAGCCATGGGCTTCTACAAGCACCACTGCTGAGGTTACTGCCCTGTAAGAAAGATTTGGTTTCACAATATAATATAACCAGTTGATGTAATGGTTTCAATAAATTCATCTGAAATGGCCCTTTTTTATATAGAATATAACAGTATGAATATATAGTATATGGGGCTATTTATGATTTGTTATCTGTAATGCTAATTATAAATTAGGCATTGTTGTGCACAGTTGGTGTATAGATAAATGCACTCATTTATTTCCAGTACGGGCCTTGTGTTCTAAATATATATATTTTCATTTGAGTGCTTAAATGAGAACTCAGGAAAACAGTCAAAACATTTCAAATGCTCATCCCGAACCAGGGCAACAGCCTGTTTTAATAAATTCACTTTTAATGAATTCAGGAACCGACTGAACAGACGAGACAAACTTCACTGACCTCACTACTGCTGCTCTCTGAACAGTAGGATACAGGCAGACACCGTATTTATTTATACATGTGTTTCAAAGAGTTAGAGAGGCAGCAAACGAGTGTGTATTCGTGGAGTTTTGATTTCCTTTTCAAAGTGTAGACTCATCAGTGTCATCAGGCTGCCTTGGCTGTCTTAATAAAGTCCCCTCTCTCTCTCTGTCCTCTCTCCTCTCTCTCAGTATTACCATAGATGATGTGGTGTTTGTGATAGATGGGGGAAAGATTAAGGAGACTCACTTCGACACTCAGAACAACATCAGCACTATGACTGCAGAGTGGGTCAGCCTGGCCAATGCCAAACAGAGAAGAGGACGCGCTGGCAGGTCAGTCTGGGTGTCTCTCTCCCCCTCTTCTTAGTCTTCGCTCCCTCTCTTCTTAGTCTCTCTCCCCCTCTTCTTAGTCTTCGCTCCCTCTCTTCTTAGTCTCTCTCCCCCTCTTCTTAGTCTCTCTCTCCCTCTCTTCTTAGTCTCTCTCTCCCTCTCTTCTTAGTCTCTCTCCCCCTCTTCTTAGTCTTCGCTCCCTCTCTTCTTAGTCTCTCTCCCTCTCTTCTTAGTCTCTCTCCCTCTCTTCTTAGTCTCTCTCCCTCTCTTCTTAGTCTCTCTCTCCCCCTCTTCTTAGTCTCTCTCTCCCTCTCTTCTTAGTCTCTCTCCCTCTCTTCTTAGTCTCTCTCCCCCTCTTCTTAGTCTCTCTCTCCCTCTCTTCTTAGTCTCTCTCTCCCTCTCTTCTTAGTCTCGCTCCCGCTCTTCTTAGTCTCGCTCCCTCTCTCCCTCGTCTCGCTCCCTCTCTCACCCCTCTGCCTCTCCTATATTTGTCCCTAAATTTGTTTCTGTGTTGATGAGTGCAACTCTGCCTGTCTACTCCGTACGGGTCCTACAAGGGCAATACTAACCGTGTGTATTCAGTGAGCCAGGACACAGTTAGTGCTCCACTAGTCTGGTCTAGTTGTGGCAGCTACAGTGTGTATTCAGACTGAGCCAGGACACAGTTAGTCTCCACTAGTCTGGCAGCTACAGTGTGTATTCTTAGTCTGTGCTCCCGCTACAGTGTCTTGCTCCAGACACAGTTTCTTAGTCTGGTCCCTCTCACAGTCTCATTGCTCAGGACACAGTTAGTCTCTCTCCCTCTGGTCTAAATGTGGCAGCTACAGTGTGCATTCAGGCTTAGCCAGGACACAGTTAGTGCTCCACTAGTCTGGTCTAGTCTCGTGGCAGCTACAGTGTCCCGCTCATTCAGTCTTAGCCAGGACACAGTTAGTGCTCCACTAGTCTGGTCCTATATGTGGCAGCTACAGTGTGTATTCAGACTGAGCCAGGACACAGTTAGTGCTCCACTAGTCTGGTCTAGTTGTGGCAGCTACAGTGTGTATTCAGTGAGCCAGGACACAGTTAGTGCTCCACTAGTCTGGTCTAGTTGTGGCAGCTACAGTGTGTATTCAGACTGAGCCAGGACACAGTTAGTGCTCCACTAGTTTGGTCTAGATGTGGCAGCTACAGTGTGTATTCAGTGAGCCAGGACACAGTTAGTGCTCCACTAGTTTGGTCTAGTTGTGGCAGCTACAGTGTGCATTCAGGCTTAGCCAGGACACAGTTAGTGCTCCACTAGTCTGGTCTAGATGTGGCAGTTACAGTGTGTATTCAGACTGAGCCAGGACACAGTTAGTGCTCCACTAGTCTGGTCTAGTTGTGGCAGCTACAGTGTGTATTCAGTCTGAGCCAGGACACAGTTAGTGCTCTACTAGTCTGGTCTAGTTGTGGCAGCTACAGTGTGTATTCAGAGTGAGCCAGGGCACAGTTGGTGCTCCACTAGTCTGGTCTAGTTGTGGCAGCTACAGTGTGTATTCAGTCTGAGCCAGGACACAGTTAGTGCTCCACTAGTTTGGTCTAGTTGTGGCAGCTACAGTGTGTATTCAGACTGAGCCAGGACACAGTTAGTGCTCCACTAGTTTGGTCTAGTTGTGGCAGCTACAGTGTGTATTCAGACTGAGCCAGGACACAGTTAGTGCTCCACTAGTCTGGTCTAGATGTGGCAGCTACAGTGTGTATTCAGACTGAGCCAGGACACAGTTAGTGCTCCACTAGTCTGGTCTAGATGTGGCAGCTACAGTGTGTATTCAGACTGAGCCAGGACACAGTTAGTGCTCCACTAGTCTGGTCTAGTTGTGGCAGCTACAGTGTGTATTCAGTCTGAGCCAGGACACAGTTAGTGCTCCACTAGTCTGGTCTAGTTGTGGCAGCTACAGTGTGTATTCAGACTGAGCCAGGACACAGTTAGTGCTCCACTAGTCTGGTCTAGATGTGGCAGCTACAGTGTGTATTCAGACTGAGCCAGGACACAGTTAGTGCTCCACTAGTCTGGTCTAGATGTGGCAGCTACAGTGTGTATTCAGACTGAGCCAGGACACAGTTAGTGCTCCACTAGTCTGGTCTAGATGTGGCAGCTACAGTGTGTATTCAGACTGAGCCAGGACACAGTTATTGCTCCACTAGTTTGGTCTAGTTGTGGCAGCTACAGTGTGTATTCAGTCTGAGCCAGGACACAGTTAGTGCTCCACTAGTCTGGTCTAGTTGTGGCAGCTACAGTGTGTATTCAGACTGAGCCAGGACACAGTTAGTGCTCCACTAGTCTGGTCTAGTTGTGGCAGCTACAGTGTGCATTCAGACTGAGCCAGGACACAGTTAGTGCTCCACTAGTCTGGTCTAGATGTGGCAGCTACAGTGTGCATTCAGTCTGAGCCAGGACACAGTTAGTGCTCCACTAGTCTGGTCTAGTTGTGGCAGCTACAGTGTGCATTCAGACTTAGCCAGGACACAGTTAGTGCTCCACTAGTCTGGTCTAGATGTGGCAGCTACAGTGTGTATTCAGACTTAGCCAGGACACAGTTAGTGCTCCACTAGTCTGGTCTAGTTGTGGCAGCTACAGTGTGTATTCAGACTGAGCCAGGACACAGTTAGTGCTCCACTAGTCTGGTCTAGATGTGGCAGTTACAGTGTGTATTCAGACTGAGCCAGGACACAGTTAGTGCTCCACTAGTCTGGTCTAGATGTGGCAGCTGAAGTGTGAGTCTGCTCAATGCCACTAACACTTTAATACAATTCTCTGTCATAAGGGCTTCATAACACTGTCAGAATAATCACATGAGCTCATTGTGTGTGTGTGTGTGTGTGTTTACGCACGCTGGCAGGGTGTGTCCAGGGAAGTGTTACCACCTGTATAATGGCCTGAGGGCCAGTCTTCTGGATGCCTACCAGCTACCTGAGATCATGCGCACACCACTGGAGGAACTGTGTCTACAGATCAAGGTAATGTGTGGATCTCTGGTGTGACGGTCAAATACACAATTAATTGTCACATGCTTGGTAAACAACAGCTGTAGACTTAACAGTGAAATGCTTTCTGGTCTTTTTCCATCAATGCAGAGTTAAAGATACAGATAGAAATAGTAACAAGGAATAAATAGCCAAATAAATTACAATAGTAAAGATAACATGGCTTATATACAGGAAGTAGAAAATAACATTGGCTATATACAGGAAGTAGAAAATAACATTGGCTATATACAGGAAGTAGAAAATAACATTGGCTATATACAGGAAGTAGAAAATAACATTGGCTATATACAGGAAGTAGAAAATAACATGGCTTATATACAGGAAGTAGAAAATAACATGGCTATATAACAGGAAGAAAATAACATGGCTTATATAGAAGTAGAAAATAACATGGCTATATACAGGAAGTAGAAAATAACATGGCTATATACAGGAAGTAGAAAATATATACAGGAAGTAGAAAATAACATGGCTATATACAGGAAGTAGAAAATAAACATATACAGGAAGTAGAAAATAACATGGCTATATACAGGAAGTAGAAAATAACATTGGCTATATACAGGAAGTAGAAAATAACATTGGCTATATACAGGAAGTAGAAAATAACATTGGCTATATACAGGAAGTAGAAAATAACATTGGCTATATACTTATACACCATGCAAAGTGTAATTGAAAACTTCACCATGCTCAAAGGGATTTTCAATGTCTGCTTTTTTATTTTATTTTCCACCCATCTACCAATAGGTGCCTTTCTTTACGAGGCGTTGAAAAACCTCTCTGGTCTTTGTTGTTGAATCCGTGTTTGAAATTCACTGCTCAACTGATGGGACCTTACAGATAATTGTTTGTGTGGGGTACAGAGATGAGGTAGTCATTCAAAAATCATGATAAACACTATTATTTTACACAGTTTTGCAACTTTTGTGACTTGTTAACATGTTTACTCCTGAGCTTATTTAGGCCATAATAAAGGGGTTACGGTAATGTTTTAAAATATAACATTTTGAAATGTCTTTCATCAAAGTTAAACATTTCAGATTTTCAATTTTAATACATTTGTACAAGTGATTTGGCAAAGGCAGGGTGAGGGAGGGCCTTTGTATGCTCTTTCTGTGTGTGGAGTAAAGGTGGTCGAGAGTTTTCTCACCATTTTCCTTGCATTAAAATCAGCGACCATGAGAAACGCCGCCCCTGAGTACGCGCTTTCTTCTTTGCTTATGGCACTATACAGTTCATCGAGTGCGGTCTTTGTGCCAGCAAAGGTTTGTGGTGGTGAATAGACAGCCACGAAAAATATAGATAAACTCTCTTGGTAAATGTTATAGTCTGCAGCCTGTCATGAGCTATTCTAACTCAGACGAGCAAAAAACTTGAGACTTTCTTAAAATTAGAGACACTCCCTTCGTCGACACGCCTGCCGCCCGGTCTTGACGATGCTTAGAAAAACCAGAGAGACGTATAACATCCATGTCCTTGTTCGGCCACAACTCTGAGAAACAGGATATTAACGTTCTTCAGGTCCCGTTGATAGGATGGTCTCGAACAGAGCTCATCCCGTTTATTCTCCAGTGCCTGTTTGTCAATATAACAGATGGTAATGGTGGTCTGTTTGCTCGTTGAAGTACACATTTCCATCCATATCAAGAAGAGGTCAACCGATTTATGATTTTTCAAGGCCGATACCGATTAATCGGATGATTCAAAAAAAAAATGTTTTAAATGTTTTTTAAAAATGTATTTGTACTAATAATTAATTACAACAATACTGAATGAACACTTATTTTAACCTAATATAATACATCAATACAAATCTATTTAGCCTCAAATAAATAATGAAACATGTTCAATTTGGTTTAAATAATGCAAAAACAAAGTGTTGGACAAGAAATTAAAAGTGCAATATTTGCCATGTAAAAAAGCTAACGTTTCAGTTCCTTCCTGAGAACATATGAAAGCTGGTGGTTCCTTTTTAACATGAGGCTTCAATATTCCCAGGTAATACGTTGTAGTTAATATAGTATTCATAGGACTATTTCTCTCTATACCATTTGTATTTCATTGACCTTTGACTATTGGATGTTCTTATAGGCACTTTAGTATTGCCAGTGTAACAGTATAGCTTCCGTCCATCTCCTCGCCCCTACCTGGGCTCGAACCAGGAACACATCGACAACAGCCACCCTCGAAGCATCGTTACCCATCGCTCCACAAAATCTGCGTCCCTTCCAGAGCAAGGGGAACAACTACTCCAAGTCTCCGAGCGAGTGACGTTTGAAACGCTATTAGCGTTCACCCCGCTAACTAGCTAGCCATTTCACATCGGTTACACTAGCCTAATCTTGGGAGTTGATAGGCTTGAAGTCATAAACGGCTCAATGCTTGAAGCACAGCGAAGAGCTGCTGGCAAAACGCACAAAAGTGCTGTTTGAATGAATGCTTACGAGCCTGCTGCTGCCGACCACCGCTCATCATAGACTTAATTATAACATAATAACACACAGAAATACGAGCCTTTGGTCATTTAATATGGTTGAATCCGGAAACGAACATTTTGAAGACAGGACGTTTGTTATTTCAGTGAAATATGGAACCGTTCTGTATTTTATCTAACGGATGGCATCCCGAAGTCTAAATATTGCTGTTACATTGCACAACCGTCAATGTTATGTCATAATTACGTAAAATTCTGGCAAATTAGTTCGCAACGAGCCAGGTGGCCCAAACTGTTGCATATACACCGACTCTGCGTGCAACGAACGCAAGAGAAGTGACACAATTTCACCTGGTTAATATTGCCTGTTAACCTGGATTTCTTTTAGCTAAATATGCAGGTTTAAAAATCTATACTTCTGTGTGTTGATTTGAAGAAAGGCATTGGTGTTTATGGTTAGGTACAGTCGTGCAGCGGTTGTGCTTTTTTCGCAAACACGCTTTTGTTAAATCCTCCCCCTGCGTTGCATCGATTATATGCAACGCAGGACACGCTAGATAAACTAGTAATATCATCAACCATGTGTAGTTAACTAGTGATTATGATTGATTGTTTTTTTATAAGATACGTTTAATGCTTGCTAGCAACTTACCTTGGCTTACTGCATTCACGTAACAGGCAGGCTCCTCGTGGAGTGCAATGAGAGGCAGGTGGTTAGAGCGTTGGACTAGTTAACTGTAAGGTTGCAAGATAGGTTCCCCGAGCTGACAAGGTAAAAATCTGTCGTTCTGCCCCTGAACAAGGCAGTTAACCCACTGTTCCTAGGCCGTCATTGTAAATTTGAACGTGTTCTTAACTGACTTGTCTAATTAAATAAAGATTAAATCATGGTATGAAAAAATGTAGTCATTAACTGAACAAGTTCCACAGACATGTGACTAACAGAAATGGAATAATGGGTCCCTGAACAAAGGGGGGGTCAAAATCAAAAGTAACATTCAGTATCTGGTGTGGCGACCAGCTGCAATAAGTTCTGCAGTGCATCTCCTCATGGAATGCACCAGATTTGCCAGTTATTGCTCTGAGATGTTACCCCACTCTTCCACCAAGGCACCTGCAAGTTTCTGGACATTTCCGGGGGGAATGGCCCAAGCCCTCACCCTCTGATCCAACAGATGAGCAGGGACCCTGGGCATCTTTCTCTTTGAGTCAGTGGAAAGGCCTCTTTAATGTCCCTACGTTTTCATAATTGCCTACCGTCTGCCAACTGTTAGCGTCTTAACGACCGTTCCACAGATGCATGTTCATTATTAGTTTATGTTTCACTGAACAAGCAATGAAGAAGATCTGTGAATTTTTCTGGGATTTTTGTACGACTTATCTTTGAGAGACAGGGTCCTGAAAAGGGAATGTTTCTTTTTTGACGAGTTTAGTAGTTTAAAGGAGAATAATAAACAAAGGTGGTGCACATTGGTGTTATAAACTGTGGTGCACATTGGTGTTATAAACTGTGGTGCACATTGGTGTTATAAACTGTGGTGCACATTGGTGTTATAAACGGTGGTGCACATTGGTGTTATAAACTGTGGTGCGTGTTATAAACTGGTGCACATTGGTGTTATAAACGGTGGTGCGTGTTATAAACTGTGGTGCACATTGGTGTTATAAACGGTGGTGCACATTGGTGTTATAAACGGTGGTGCACATTGGTGTTATAAACGGTGGTGCACATTGGTGTTATAAACATCGTTCTATTTATTGTTATCTCGTCAATTCATGAAATGTATTGCTATATGGATAATTGTCCTTATTGCCCAGTTCTAACACACACACACACACACTAATGTACTGGATCTAAAGGGAACAGTAACATCGTACAGCCTTGCTGAATCTGCTAGTGAGGAGTTGACTCACTGCTCTCTGTGTCCAGATGGATTTCCTGGTCTAACGTTTAGACAGGTCTCTTTCCCATTTGTTTCTGATCAAGTCAAGCCGTTGACCCTTCCCTAAGTAGTTTTTAATGTAGTTTGTCTAACTCTCTCTCCCCACTCCTTCTAGATCCTCAAGCTGGGTCCAATAGCAGAGTTCCTGAGGAAAGCTCTGGACCCTCCCACAGAGGAGGCTGTCACTCTGGCCATCACACACCTGATGGACCTCAATGCTCTGGACCGCTCAGAGGCTCTGACCCCGTTAGGGTTCCACCTGGCCAGGCTGCCTGTAGAGCCTCACATCGGGAAGCTGATCCTGTTTGGAGCTCTGCTGGGCTGTTTGGACCCTGTCCTCACTATCGCTGCCTCTCTCAGCTTCAAGGACCCCTTCTTCATACCAATGGTAATCATACGCGTGATCGCAGGCGCACACACTCACATACATTTTAGGTACTCAAATCTCTCTCTCTCTCTCTCTCTCTCTCTCTCTCTCTCTCAGGGTAAGGAGAAGATGGCAGACTTTAGGAGAAGAACTCTGTCCAGAGACTCAAAGAGTGACCACCTCACCATCATCTATGCCTTTACAGTAAGGTCCTTTTCCCCTCCTACATCATTAGAGGTCTCTCCCATCTCCTCAATGGAATAATATCAATGCTTCATTCTGTTTAAAGAATTGCTAACTTGCCTGTGTGTTAATCTGTCAGGGCTGGGAGGAAGCGAAGCGACGCGGCTACAAGTTTGAACGAGAGTTCTGCTGGGACAACTTCCTGTCAGCCAATACACTCCAGGTGATTCTCATGGTCCACCAATCAGATATCACGCTCCACCATTGGGATACAACCTTGGCTTCATATTGAGATTAGTATCTAACCTGTCTTGTGTGTTTGTCTGTCTGTAGATGCTGCACAACATGAAGGGTCAGTTTGCTGAGCACCTGCTGGGGGCTGGCTTCACCAGCAGCAAGAACCCAAAAGACCCTGAATCTAACATTAACTCAGGTGAACTGGTTGGATATATTTTTCTACAATTTGCTCTCACTCTTCTCTCGCTTTCCACGTCTTCCTCTCCATCTCTCTCACTTTTCTCTCGCTCCTCTCTCTCGCTCCTCTCTCGCTCCTCTCTCTCTCGCTCCTATCTCTCTCGCTCCTATCTCTCTCGCTCCTCTCTCTCTCGCTCCTCTCTCTCTCGCTCCTCTCTCTCTCGCTCCTCTCTCGCTCCTCTCTCTCTCGCTCCTCTCTCGCTCCTCTCCTCTCTCGCTCCTCTCTCTCTCGCTCCTCTCACTCTCGCTCCTCTCTCTCTCGCTCCTCTCTCTCGCTCCTCTCTCTCTCTCTCGCTCCTCTCTCTCTCAATCCTCTCTCTCGCTCCTCTCTCTCTTTCCATGTCTCACTCTCTCTCTCCCTCTCTCCCTCAGATAATGAGAAGCTGATCAAGGCAGTGATAGTGGCAGGTCTCTACCCCAAAGTGGCCATGATCAAACCCAGCGGCAGTAAGAAGAGACCGTGAGTCAGCCTGGACCTACAGTAGCATATAGATATATAGATATACATACAGTTGAAGTGGGAAGTTTACGTACACTTAGGTTGGAGTCATTAAAACTTGTTTTTCAACCACTCCACACATTTCTTGTTAACAAACTATAGTTTTGGCAAGTCAGTTAGGACATCAACTTTGTGCATGTTTACAGACAGATTATTTCACTTATAATTCACTGTATCACAATTCCAGTGGGTCAGAAGTTTACATACACTAAGTTGACTGTACCTTTAAACAGCTTGGAACATTCCAGAAAATGATGTCATGGCTTTAGAAGTTTCTGATAGGCTAATTGACATAATTTGAGTCATTTGGAGGTGTACCTGTGGATGTATTTCAAGGCCTACCTTCAAACTCAGTGCCTCTTTACTTGACATCATGGGAAAATCTAAAGAAATTATCTTAAGACCTCAGCAAAAAAAAATGTAGACCTCCGCAAGTCTGGTTCATCCTTGGGAGCAATTTCCAAATGCCTGAAGGTACCACATTCATCTGTACAAACATCTGTACAAACAATAGTACGCAAGTATAAACACCATATACAAAAGTATATCCACAGTAAAACAAGTCCTCAGCAAGGAAGAAGCCACTGCTCCAAAACCGCCATAAAAATGCCAGACTACGGTTTGCAACTGCACATGGGGACAAAGATCATACTTTTTGGAGAAATGTCCTCTTGTCTGATAACTCTTTTGCCATAATGACCATTGTTATGTTTGGAGGAAAAAGGGGGAGGCTTGCAAGCCGAAGAACAGTATCCCAACCGTGAAGCACGGAGGTGGCAGCATCATGTTGCGGGGGTGCTTTGCTGCAGAAGGGACTGGTGCACTTCACAAAATAGATGGCATCATGAGGTAAGAAAATTAGGTGGATATATTGAAGCAACATCTCAAGACATCAGTCAGGAAGTTAAAGCTTGGTTGCAAATGGTTCTTCCAAATGGTCAATGACCCCAAGCATACTTCCAAAGTTGTGGCAAAATGGCTTAAAGACAACAAAGTCAAGGTATTGGAGTGGCCGTCACAAAGCCCTGACCTCAATTCTACTGAAGAAGCATGTGCGAGCAAGGAGGCCTACAAACCTGACTTAGTTACACCAGCTCTGTCAGGAGGAATGGGCCAACATTCACCCAACTTATTGTGGGAAGCTTGTGGATGGCTACCCAAAACATTTCACCCAATTTAAACAATTTAAAGGCAATGCTACCAAATACTAATTGAGTGTATGTAAACTTCTGACCCACTGGGAATGTGATGAAAGAAAAAAAAGCTGAAATAAATAATTCTCTACTATTATTCTGACATTTCACATTATTGATGGTGTGGACAGTGAATTGTTACTCTGATTAAATGTCAGGAATTGTGAAAAACTGATTTTAAATGTATTTGGCCAAGGTGTATGTAAACTTCCGACTTCGTGTGTGTATAAATAATATCTATTAGGACTCACATATAACACCCATTAGCAAACAGGGACAAGTGCTGATGAATTAACCAACATTTTGGTTAAATTATTTGTATTTTGTTCTGTTTTTATCGGTAAACTCAATGCACCCATTGCACAGTTTCTCCAGATATAAATCAGATCCAGCCTGAACTGTGTGATTCAGTAGGGAGTTGTAGTTTCCAACAGGCCAATATTCTACATAGTTTAGAACATACCACATTGTAATTAACTACAATGACCATAATCCGTTGCGCATCTACTTGCCCAGTCTGTGTTGATTTTAAACCTGCTACTATTGAAGAGGGAAGAGTGCACGATTATGAGGGGATATAGAGAGCAGCTGTTTCTTCGCAAGGTATTTCTACCTGGAGATACATTAAATAAGTGATTGATAGTTGGTATTCAGCAGTCTTAAAAGTACTGTATGCCTTATTTACATTGAAGAACAACTAAAATAGTGGTTTTGTCAGACAGAATAGGCAGCAGCTCTATAGAGATCAGATGATGACTTGGAATGAAATAATAAAGTCATCAAATAAAACTAATTAAAACTAACTAACTAATATTTAATTAAAGTAAAGTAATGTGAATAAATTAATGTTAATTATTAAGCAATACGGTCCTAGGGGCTGTTGTATATAACCAATATACCACGGCTAAGGGCTGCTCTTACACACAACGCAACACGGTAAGAATTTAATGTTTGTAAAAAAAAAAAATACTAATCGAATCCGAAAACCGTGGTTATTTTAAAAAGAATAATCAAACCAAAACTGAACCGAAACTAATCGCTCGACACTAGAACAATTCTAGTAGTACAATTCAGTACAATTCACTCAGACCTGAAACGTACTCTTTGTCAACTTCCTGTTGATTTATACCTGACAAGGTCCCCCCCCCCAAGCCCAGGATGGATGGCAGACCATACGCCCTAAACCCATTCCAGCCAGACCGATGCATCAATAACGTAGCAGACAGCTGCAAAATACACCTTCGATCAAGCCTTGAAGCAGTGCACTGATATGGTTTAAAAACCAGTTGTATTAAGATTCACACCTTGGCCAAATATCAATAGTCGTAAAACTGTATTATGTTCTGTCTGTAAAGGATACACACACACACACACACACACACACACACACACACACACACACACACACACACACACACACACACACACACACACACACACATACACAGACACATCTGTCTGTAAATGATGCACACACACACACACACACACACACACATACACATCTGTCTGTAAATGATGCACACACACACACATACACATACACATCTGTCTGTAAAGGATGCACACACACACACACACACACACACACACACACACACACACACACACACACACATCTGTCTGTAAAGGATACACACACACACACACACACACTAATGCCCCCCTCCCCACCTCTCTTCTCCAGGGTGAGAGTGTATACCAAAACCGATGGGAAGGTGTGTATTCACCCCAAGTCAGTGAATGCTGAGGAGACCCAGTTTAACTACACATGGCTCATCTATCACCTCAAGATGAGGACCAGCAGTGTGAGTATACAGTACAGCATACAGCATACAGTACAACTGTGACGACCCTGAATTTGTCTGAACCGTCTGTGCTTCTCCTTCCAATAAGGGCGCTTCCCCTTTTTAATCAATATTTTCTCTGGTAGAGTCACAACCTACCTGGCACCCCTACAAACAACAACCTCAAGTTGAAACTGTGTGACATAGAAAATGGCACCCCTACAAACAACAACCTCAAGTTGAAACTGTGTGACATAGAAAATGGCACCCCTACAAACAACAACCTCAAGTTGAAACTGTGACGTAGAAAATGACACCCCTACAAACAACAACCTCAAGTTGAAACTGTGTGACATAGAAAATGGCACCCCTACAAACAACAACCTCAAGTTGAAACTGAAAATGGCACCCCAGATGTGACCTCTTTCAACATTGAGAAATAACCAAAGCAAATATTTTTGTGCAGATTGTGTGTTATTTAAAACAATGGATTTCACCCCAAGAAAATGTGTCCATCCATATCGTACCTGTCGATGGGAATACACAGGATCATTCTGACCATCGAGCTGACAATTACAAATCATAATGTGAATGGAGGTAATGGAGTTGATTTGGGCCAGAGCCCTGGGAATCTGAATGCTCGGGTCTGGACCACAGGCCACATGAGGTCTAATCAGTTATTCACTTATTGACTTGGACATGTGTGGAAGTACTGAGCTAGCCCTCCCTCTGACACCCAACCTTTCCCCATTATTCTGGTTTATCTCCACAGGTTGTAGTCTTACAACTTCAAGGTGACATCCTTGATATTCGTCGGACTCAACAACATCTCCAAACTCTAATCCACCATGAATTCAAATGTCTAAGTGAAGAGCAACAACGGAGCTCAATGGAACTCTGAGACTCACTGAGCGCTCTAACCCACACGCTGACAGAGCTCAGTGAGAGTGGAAGACGGGATATTACTGGTGCCATGGACAGGCAGTTTGACTACCAACGAAACCAACTCACTGCCAGTGGTGCCTGTAACATCACCAATGACGTTAATTCTATTTTTTCTCCCCTGGTTAACACTGTAGACCACTTGCAGACAGAATCTCTAAATGTCGTAAAATGTTGGATGACGTGTCTGTTGACATGACCTCCATTAGGCACAACTCTTTGCACAGAGCTTCTCTGGTGTCCACTTCTGTTCAGACCACCGAGGGCCAAGCTGGTACCTCAGAACAGCCAAGACAAGGCCATGCTGCAGCCACCCCCTGCAGGATGCGATCCACTATGCATCCTGGTGTTTATTTTCATTGTCTGATAACTCCCTCACCGTCTACTTCCTCAATCCTTCCTAGCTCTTTTGTTCATGGTGATGTGAGTAGACGTCATGTGGGGGTGATGCCCATTAACCTCTTGAAACTCCCCATCCCGGATCCGGGATTGTGACTAAGCCTCAGGCTCATTAGCAACAACGTTAACGATTTCTGAAAATCGCAAATAAAATTAAAATAATGCGTTTGCTCTCAAGCTTAGCCTTTTCTTAACAACACTGTCATCTCAGATTTTCAAAATATGCTTTTGAACCATAGAAATTGACTAATTTGTGTAAGAGTATGCAAAGCTAGCATAGCATTTGTGTAGCATGTAGCACGCAACATTTTCACAAAAGCCAGATAACCAAATAAATAAAATAATTTACCTTTGAAGAGCTTCTGATGTTTTCAATGAGGAGACTCCCAGCCACATACCAGATGCAGTGTTTCCTGAAAGCATAGGAGAAATCGTTCCGTTTTCTACATTTTTCAGTCACCTACAACGTTAAACTTTTTCCGGATTAACTACATAATATCGACGAAACATGGCAAACGTTGTTTGGAATCAATCCTCAAGGTGTTTTTTCACATATCTCTTCATTGACATGCAGTTCAAGCTTGCTTCTCTCTCTTTTTCCCATGGAAAAATACTGGCAGGTGACTTTGTCCGGCGCAGGACACCGGGCGGACACGTGGTAAATGTGGTCTCTTATGGTCAATCTTCCAATGATCTGCCTACAAATACGTCACAATGCTGCAGACACCTTGGGGAAACGACAGAAAGGGCAGACTCATTCCTCTTGCGTTCACAGCCATATAAGGAGATCATGAAAGACAGAGCCTCAAAAATCCTTGTCATTTCCTGGATGCCAAGTCATCTTGGTTTTGCCTGAAGCTCACGTTAAAGGGCACGCACAGAGAAGATATTTGTATTTCTGGACACGTCAGAGTGTTTTCTTTCGAACAGTAGCAATTATATGCATAGTCGAGCATCTTTTTGTGACAAAATATCTTGTTTAAAACGGGAACGTTTTTCTTCCAAAAATGAAATAGCGCCACCATAGGTGTAAGAGGTTAACTTCACTAGGGTAGGGGGCACTATTTTCACTTCCGGATGAAAAGCGTGCCCAAAGTAAACTGCCTGCTACTCAGGCCCAGAAGATAGGATATGCATATAATTTGGATAGATTATATATATCATATAGATTTGGATAGAAAACATTCTAAAGTTTCCAAAACTGTTAAAATAATGTCTGTGAGGATAACAGAACGGATTTGGCAGGCGAAAACCTGAGAGAAATCCATCCAGGAAGTGGGATTCTTTTGTTTATAGTTTTCTATCGAATGCCATTACAGTATCCATTGATTTAGGATTCAAATTGCACTTCTTATGGCTTCCACTAGTCTTTAGAAATTGTTTCAGGCGTGTATTCTGAAAAATGAGGGAGTAATACCACTCTGAATGACTGGACCCTACAGTGTCCCAGAGTTTTTTCATGCGCACAACCGAGAGCGCGCCTTTCTTGTTTACCATTTATATTGACGACGTTATTGTCCGGTTGAAATATTATTGATTATTTAGTCTAAAAACAACCTGAGGATTATAAATATTGTTTGACATGTTTCTACGAACTTTACGGATACTATTTGGATTTTTTGTCTGCCTGTTTTGACTGCGTTTGAGCCTGTGGATTACTGAACAAAACGTGCAAACAAAACAGAGGTTTTTGGATATAAAAGGGACTTTATTGAACAAAACAAACATTTATTGAGTAAATGGGAGTCTTGTGAGTGCAACCATATGAAGATCATCATTGGTAAGTGTGTTCCAGGGCAATTGTATTGCTATTTCTGACTTGTGTAACTCCTCTACTTGGCTGGTAACTGTTTGTAATGATTTGTCTGCTGGGCGCTGTTCTCAGATAATCGCATGGTATGCTTTCGCCGTAGAGTCTTTTTGAAATCTGACACGGTGGTTGGATTAACAAGAAGTTCATCTTTTAAACCGATGTATAGCACTTGTATGTTTTATGAATTTTTATATAATGAGTATTTCTGTTTTTGAATTTGGTGCTCTGCAATTTCACTGGATATTGGCCAGGTGGGACGCTAGCTTACCCTAGTGAGGTTAAATAGCAATTTCCCAACTTTTGGGGGGGGGATGACAGTCCTAATCCGCTAATATATCTGGGAAGATGTTGTGACTTTCTTGCCCTCAATCCCCTGGCTGACGAAGAACTCCTTGTCACATTAAGGAATGTGTTGCATGCGACAGCTCGAGACTGGTGGCATATGGCATGTCTCACCACTACTTCCTGGGCTGACTTTGAGGCCAACTTTTCATCTGCATTTCTGTCTGAGGACAACACAGATGAGCTGGTAGACAGAGTCAGGAATCAAGTGCAGAGAGAGAGTATCTGTGACTTTGCATACGGTCACCACTCCCTGTGCAGATGGTGGAAACCTGGCATTAAGGAGTAAGAGGTCATTAAGTTGATCTTGAAGAACATCAACTCTCTACTAGCCAGTCAACTCAGAGAAAGAGTCACCACTGTCGATAGACTGGTTCAACTGGGACAGCAGATCGAGGAGGACAGAGAATGCCAACTGCAATATGAACAGAGAAAGAAACAGACACCCAAACAGTTACCCAAGCCTGACCATCAACAACAGCCAGAGTCTACAGCCAAACCCCTCCCATGTTCTGTTGGAGATGTTGTTGTAAAAAGGGACATTCTTCAATTACATGTCCAAATCAGTATCAAGTAAACCCTTCCAGAAACCACCAATCACAACAGGCCAACACACCTAACTCCCTTCGCAGGAACGACCATCCTACTCTGGGTGCTTTGACCAAAGCTGAAAGCCCCAAGAGTCTACCCCTGTCCATAGGCCCTTGGAGAGGAATAGCCATCCTGGACACCGGGTCATCCTACACACTGCTCAATGAGAAACTGTGGAAGGAGTTGCTTCATATGTAGGGACGCAGCACAAACACTGGGACAAGCACCTTCATGAGTTTCGATTTATCCTGAATTCTGCTGTGCAAGAGTCTACTGGAGTCACCCCTGCAGATCTGAACCTGAGTCGTCCCCCTCCGAGGACACTTGGATATTGTGCTACAGCCCCAGCAGGTTACTCCAGACTCTGCATGCTATGACCAGGTAGTCCATCTCCATGACTTTAGAACTCTTGTCTCAAAGAACATGATCCAGACCCGACTCAAGCAGAAAATAAATTATGATAAGAACAGACGAGACATGCAGTTCCAGCTTCGTGATCGGGTATGGCTTCGCTCTCATCCTTACTCGAAAGCTGAACAATTCTTCTCGGCCAAGCTCGCTCCTAAATGGCAAGGACCATATAGGATTGTGGATCAGATGGGCCCTCTGAAGTACCGAGTGGTGAAAGAGGACACCGGTGAAGATTTACGCGTTGTCCATGTCTCACTCCTTAAGGACTGTTACCCCCTCGGCTGAGGAATTGGAGGAGATTGAACGCCGCAAGGTTCTGGATATCTTTGAAGAGGAAAGTGATGAGAAGACTTTTCTCTGATTCCCAGACCCAGAAGTCTCACGCCTTAAGGACTGTTACCCCAAGGTTCAGCTTTGAGGAAAGTGATGAGAAGCGATTCCCAGACCCAAAGTCATGAATATTTTTGTAGAGGATAAAGTGACAGACATTTCTCATGAATATTTTTGTAGAGGAAAGTGACAGACATTTCTCGGTTTCCCAGACCAAGATGTGCGTTCCAGGGCAATGGTTTGCTTTTTCCAGGGGGGGGGGGGGTGACGGCCATGATTTTGTCTGAACCGTCTCATTGCTTCTCTTTCCAATAGGGTGTTTCCCCTTTAATTCCCTATTAAATAGCCGGCATCAGCTGCGCAAAAGTGGGGTCGTGATGGTGGTGCGAATGAGGATGTGTTCAACCCTCAGTTCCGAAGCTTCTTCACTCCGTTTGTTTTGTCGTATTTAACCAGTGTGCTTTGTAGCCTTGTCTCAAGTTTAACCAGGATCGGATCCAGTCATTTCTTCCTTTGGACTACACATCTCAGTTGGTCTCCGTTGTTTTGTTGTGGCCTTTCTCCACTGGAGATCTGTTGGCTGATTGGATTGGCTGACTACAACTTTTTTTGCATACAGTATTTCATTTGTATGAGTGTGATTTATACTGTGATTTGTGGTCAGTTGTAATTGAAGACAACTGAGATTTTATACTCTTTATTAGAGGTCGATTATGATTTTTCAACGCCGATACTGATTTTTGGAGGACCAAAACAAGCTGATACCGATTAATCGGCCGATTTTTATTATTATTATTTTTTATTTGTAATAAGGACAATTACAACAATACTGAATGAACACTTTTATTTGAACTTCAATAAATCAATCAATAAAATCCATTTAGCCTCAAATAATTCATGAAACATTTTCAATTTTGCACAACCTTCAATGTTATGTCATAATTACAAACGTTTCTGGCAAATTAGTTGACAACAAGCCAGGCGGCCCAAACTGTTGCATATACCCTGACTATGTGTGCAATGAACGCAAGAGAAGTGAAACAATTTCCCTAGTTTAATATTGCTGCTAACCTGGATTTCTTTTAACTAAATATGCAGGTTTAAAAATATATACTTCTGTGTATTGATTTTAAGAAAGGCATTGATGTTCATGGTTAGGTACATTCGTGCAACGATTGTGCTTTTTCCGCTAATGCGCATTTTGTTAAATCATCCCCCGTTTGATGAAGTTTACTCTCTTTGTTAGGAAGAAATAATCTTCACACAGTTCGCAACAAGCCAGGCGGCCCAAACTGCTGCATATACCCTGACTCTGTTGCACAGAACGCATAAGAAGTGACACAATTTCCCTTGTTAAAAAAAAAAAATGTTTGCAGGCAATATTAACTAAATATGCAGTTTTTTTTTTTTAAAGTGTATTGATTTTAAGAAAGGTGTTGATGTTTATGGTTAGGTACACATTGGTGCAACGACGGTGCTTTTTTGGCGAATGCGCTTGTTAAATCACCCGTTTGGCAACGTAGGCTATGATTCAATGATAAATTTACAGGCACCGCATCGATTATATGCAACGCAGGACAAGCTAGATAAACTAGTAATATCATCAACCATGTGTAGTTAACTAGTGATTATGTTAATATTGATTGTTTTCTATAACATACGTTTAATGCTAGCTAGCACCTTACCTTGGCTCCTTGCTGCACTCGCATAACAGGTAGTCAGCCTGCCACGCAGTCTCCTCGTGGAGTGCCATGATCGGTGTCCAAAAATTCAGATTACCGATTGTTAAGAAAATTTGAAATTGGCCCTAATTAACTTCTTATGGGCAGGTGGGATGGTAGCATCCCACCTGGCCAACATCAGGTGAAATTTAAACTACAGAATTATAAATATTTAACTTTCCTAAAATCATAAGTGTAATTCATCAAAATCAAGCTGAACTTCTTGTTAACCTCTAGTGACAACTCATCCCGTGAACGGGACCGTTGTCATCATCTGAGACTAATTAGCATAACGCAACAGACATAAATCTTCCTAGAAAATCTTCCTATTCATGAAAATCACAAGTGAAATATATTGGAATACAGCTTAGCCTTTTGTTAATCATCTCAGATTTTCAAAATATGCTTTACAGCCAAAGCTAGACCAGCATTTGTGTAAGTTTATCGATAGCCTAGCATAGCATTATGCCTTGCTAGCAGCAGGCAACCTTGTCACGGAAATCAGAAAAGCAATCAAATTAAATCGTTTACCTTTGATGAACTTCGGATGTTTTCACTCACGAGACTCCCAGATCGCCAAAGTTCATTTTTTTCCCAAGACATTATTTTTGTAGGCGAAATAGCTCCGTTTGTTCTACACGTTTGGCTGAGAAATCGACCGGAAGTTGCGATCACGACAATGCCGAAAAATATTCCAAATTAGCTCCATAATATCGACAGAAACATGTGCAAATGTTGTTTAAAATCAATCCTCAAGGTGTTTGTCAAATATCTATTTGATAATATATCCATAATATATTATAATATATTGGTTTCTCAGTAGAAGCGATTGGAATAATGGCTACCTCTGTACTTTACGCAAGATCTTCTCCGGGAGCATCATGTGACCACTTGCGCAATGTAGCCCCCTACAGGTATTCTTCAACATAAATGTGTAAAACTATGTCACAATGCTGTAGACACCTTGGGGAATACGTAGAAAGCGTAAGCTGGTTCATAGCACATTCACAGCTCAATAGGGTCTCATTGGAACGCAGAGCTTTCAAAATATGGGGCACTTCCGGATTGGATTTTTCTCAGGCTTTCGCCTGCAACATCAGTTCTGTTATACTCACGGACAATCTTTACAGTTCTGGAAATGTTAGTGTTTTCTATCCAAAGCTGTCAATTATATGCATATTCTAGCATATTGTCCTGACAAAATATCCCGTTTAAAATGGGAATGTTTTTTTTCCAAAAATGAAAATACTGACCCTAGAGTCGCAACAGGTTAATCCAGCCGCTGTCAGATTTCAAAAAGGCTTTACGGCGAAAGCACACCATGCGATTATCTGAGAACAGCGCCCCGCATACAAAACCATGAAAAACATATTTCAACCAGGCAGGTGTGACACGAAAGTCAGAAATAGCGATATAATAAATGCTTTGATCTTCTTCTGTTGGCACTCCAAAAGGTCCCAGTTACATCACAAATGGTCCTTTTGTTTGATAAAGTCCTTCTTTATATCCATAAAAACTCAGTTTCGCTTCAGTCAATAATCCACCCAGTTTCCCTCCATCAAAATGCATACAAAATGAATCCCAAACGTTACCAATAAACTTATCCAAACAAGTCAAACAACATTTATAATCAAACCTCAGTTACCCTAATACGTAAATAAACTATAAAATGTAAGCCCTAGAATCGTTATTGCCTTTACCAGAGAAAAATACCAAAGAACGCGCTCTCTTCCACGCACTTGGAAACACTACAGCCAAAATGGGAGCCACCTAGACAAACTACAATTTCTGGCTCAATGTTCCAACAACCAGCCTGAAAATCTTTCTAAAGACTGTTGACATCTAGTGGAAGCCCTAGGAACTGCATTCTGGGAGGACTTCGCCTTATAATAAATGTGAATAGGTTGAATTTATTTTTTTTTGGGGGGGTTGTCCTCAGGGTTTTGCCTGCCATTTCAGATCTGTTATACTGACAGACATTATTAGAAACTGTAGAGTGTTTTCTATCCAAATACCAATTATATGCAAATCCTCGCTTCTGGGCCTGAGTAACAGGCAGTTTACTTTGGGCACGCTTTTCACCCGGACGTGAAAATACTGCCCCCTACCCAAGAGAGGTTAATCTGTCGACCTCTACTCTTTATGTAAAATAGTTGATATTTTGATTGAGACTGGGTTTACGCTACACTTTTATGAACGGACAGACATTGCGTGACTAAGGTCACTTGAGTTTACTGAACTCTTTACCGGGTTGGACTCTTTTAGGCCCGAGGCACAGGACTTTTCTTGAGGAACCAGAGCTCGTTGTTTGTTACATTATTGTTTGTGTGTGATCATTTATGTTGGTAATACAACCCATGCAAAATATGTTGTTTTTACGTTATTTCCAATGTTTTAAGGGTTTATGAAAAGTGAATTTCCAGACTGACTTTTACATGAGTCGTTGGTGTGGACTTGACAGACCAGAAGGGACTTTTACTTTTCTTCCTATTGCAAATGAATACCAATCTTTTGATATATGCATGCCCCTGATTCAAGCAGTAGGATACACACACCAGAGGATGAGTAGGATACACACACCAGAGGATGAGTACAAAGGATACACACAAGAGGATGAGTAGGATACACACACCAGAGGATGAGTAGGATACACACACCAGAGGATGAGTAGGATACACACACCAGAGGATGAGTAGGATACACACACCAGAGGATGAGTAGGATACACACACCAGAGGATGAGTAGGATACACACACCAGAGGATGAGTAGGATACACACACCAGAGGATGAGTAGGATACACACACCAGAGGATGAGTAGGATACACACACCAGAGGATGAGTAGGATACACACACCAGAGGATGAGTAGGATACACACACCAGAGGATGAGTAGGATACACACACCAGAGGATGAGTAGGATACACACACCAGAGGATGAGTAGGATACACACACCAGAGGATGAGTAGGATACACACACCAGAGGATGAGTAGGATACACACACCAGAGGATGAGTAGGATACACACACCAGAGGATGAGTAGGATACACACACCAGAGGATGAGTAGGATACACACACCAGAGGATGAGTAGGATACACACACCAGAGGATGAGTAGGATACACACACCAGAGGATGAGTAGGATACACACACCAGAGGATGAGTAGGATACACACACCAGAGGATGAGTAGGATACACACACCAGAGGATGAGTAGGATACACACACCAGAGGATGAGTAGGATACACACACCAGAGGATGAGTAGGATACACACACCAGAGGATGAGTAGGATACACACACCAGAGGATGAGTAGGATACACACACCAGAGGATGAGTGATAGATACTTCACCCTGATTCATGCAGTAGGATACACACACCAGAGGATGAGGGATAGATAGATACTTCACCATGATTCATGCAGTAGGATACACACACCAGAGGATGAGTGATAGATAGATACTTCACCATGATTCATGCAGTAGGATACACACACCAGAGGATGAGTGATAGATAGATACTTCACCATGATTCATGCAGTAGGATACACACACCAGAGGATGAGGGATAGATACTTCACCCTGATTCATGCAGTAGGATACACACCAGAGGGTGAGTGATAGATAGATACTTCACCATGATTCATGCAGTAGGATACACACACCAGAGGATGAGGTATAGATACTTCACCATGATTCATGCAGTAGGATACACACACCAGAGGATGAGGGATAGATACTTCACCCTGATTCATGCAGTAGGATACACACACCAGAGGATGAGTGATAGATACTTCACCTTGATTCATGCAGTAGGATACACACCAGAGGATGAGTAGGATACACACACCAGAGGATGAGTGATAGATAGATACTTCACCATGATTCATGCAGTAGGATACACACACCAGAGGATGAGTAGGATACACACACCAGAGGATGAGTGATAGATAGATACTTCACCATGATTCATGCAGTAGGATACACACACCAGAGGATGAGTAGGATACACACACCAGAGGATGAGTGATAGTAGATACTTCACCATGATTCATGCGTAGGATACGCACACCAGAGGATGAGTGGGATACACACACCAGAGGATGAGTGATAGTAGATACTTCACCATGATTCATGCAGTAGGATACACACACCAGAGGATGAGTGATAGTAGATACTTCACCATGATTCATGCAGTAGGATACACACACCAGAGGGTGAGGGATATGGACTTGGATGGATGGTTGTGAATTCCAGTGTTGTTTGTGACCGTTTCACTGAGTTGGCGTGTTAAAGGTTAACTCTGGTCCCATTTTTAGACTTGATTAATATTTGATTAAACCAGTGGCTTTCAACTCCCTCCCAAAGTCCCTGGCACATCCAAGCTCCCGGGCAGTACCAGAGAAGAGGAACAGTCAATGCCAGCCTCTCTCTACCCTGCTGCACTGAATGTTATCAGTACCAGAGAAGAGGAACAGTCAATGCCAGCCTCTCTCTGTCCTCTCTCTACCCTGCCTCACTGAATGTTAGCAGTTATCAGTACCAGAGAAGAGGAACAGTCAATGCCAGCCTCTCTCTGTCCTCTCTCTACCCTGCCTCACTGAATGTTATCAGTACCAGAGAAGAGGAACAGTCAATGCCAGCCTCTCTCTGTCCTCTCTACCCTGCTGCACTGAATGTTAGCAGTACCAGAGAAGAGGAACAGTCAATGCCAGCCTCTCTCTGTCCTCTCTCTACCCTGCTGCACTGAATGTTAGCAGTTATCAGTACCAGAGAAGAGGAACAGTCAATGCCAGCCTCTCTCTGTCCTCTCTACCCTGCCTCACTGAATGTTAGCAGTACCAGAGAAGAGGAACAGTCAATGCCAGCCTCTCTCTGTCCTCTCTCTACCCTGCCTCACTGAATGTTATCAGTACCAGAGAAGAGGAACAGTCAATGCCAGCCTCTCTCTGTCCTCTCTACCCTGCCTCACTGAATGTTAGCAGTACCAGAGAAGAGGAACAGTCAATGCCAGCCTCTCTCTGTCCTCTCTACCCTGCTGCACTGAATGTTATCAGTACCAGAGAAGAGGAACAGTCAATGCCAGCCTCTCTCTGTCCTCTCTACCCTGCTGCACTGAATGTTAGCAGTACCAGAGAAGAGGAACAGTCAATGCCAGCCCTCTCTGTCCTCTCTCTACCCTGCTGCACTGAATGTTATCAGTACCAGAGAAGAGGAACAGTCAATGCCAGCCTCTCTCTGTCCTCTCTACCCTGCTGCACTGAATGTTAGCAGTTATCAGTACCAGAGAAGAGGAACAGTCAATGCCAGCCTCTCTCTGTCCTCTCTCTACCCTGCTGCACTGAATGTTATCAGTACCAGAGAAGAGGAACAGTCAATGCCAGCCTCTCTCTGTCCTCTCTACCCTGCCTCACTGAATGTTAGCAGTTATCAGTACCAGAGAAGAGGAACAGTCAATGCCAGCCTCTCTCTGTCCTCTCTACCCTGCCGCACTGAATGTTATCAGTTATCAGTACCAGAGAAGAGGAACAGTCAATGCCAGCCTCTCTCTGTCCTCTCTACCCTGCTGCACTGAATGTTATCAGTACCAGAGAAGAGGAACAGTCAATGCCAGCCTCTCTGTCCTCTCTACCCTGCTGCACTGAATGTTAGCAGTACCAGAGAAGAGGAACAGTCAATGCCAGCCTCTCTCTGTCCTCTCTACCCTGCCGCACTGAATGTTATCAGTACCAGAGAAGAGGAACAGTCAATGCCAGCCTCTCTGTCCTCTCTACCCTGCCGCACTGAATGTTAGCAGTTATCAGTACCAGAGAAGAGGAACAGTCGATGCCAGCCTCTCTCTGTCCTCTCTACCCTGCTGCACTGAATGTTATCAGTTAGAGGAGGGATGGGTTACTGACTATGGAAATGTGTTTTAGGAACTCAGTCGGGATCTCAACTTACTGTTGAGAGTTAGAATAGTAGAATACACAAGGTGCAATTTAGAAATATGGTTGTGCCTCCTGAGTGGCACAAGGCATCGCAGTGCTAGCTGTGCCACTAGAGATCCTGGTTCGAGTCCAGGCTCTGTCTCAGTGGTCTAAGGCACTGCTTCACAGTGCTTGCTGTGCCACTAGAGATCCTGGTTCGAGTCCAGGCTCTGTCTCAGTGGTCTAAGGCACTGCATCACAGTGCTAGCTGTGCCACTAGAGATCCTGGTTCGAGTCCAGGCTGTCGCAGCCGGCCGAGACCCAGGGAGGCCCATGGGGCGGCGCACAATTTGCCCAGCGTCATCTGGGTTAGAGGAGGGTTTGGCCGGCAGGGATGTGCTTGTCCCTTCTCATGTGGCGCCTGGGCGCAATGCACGCTAACACGGTCGCCAGGTGTACGGTGTTTCCTCCGACACATTGGTGCGGCTGGCTTCAGGATAAGCAGGCATTGTGTCAAGAAGCAGTTCGACTTGGTTGGGTTGTGTTTCGGAGGAAGCACGGCTCGACTTTCGCCTCTCCCGAGTCCGTATGGGAGTTGCTGCGATAAGACAAGACTGTAACTACCAATTGGATATCACAAAAAGGGGTAAAAGTTTTTAAAAAATCAAAAAGGCAATATGGTTGTGCATCAGTAGTTTCTCTTGTTATGTCAGTCACTCAATTAGCCATGTCAGCTAACATCTTTTAGATTGTTAAGTTAGTCTAATGGCCAGCTATCTAAACTTGTAGTAATCATGGTCAATATTACCAACCAAGGGGGGCCCCATTGATTTTGATTGATGATGCAACCTCTATTGCACTCCACACTGCCCTTTCCTACCTGGACAAAAGGAACACCTACGTGAGAATGATGTTCATTGACTACAGCTCAGCGTACTCACCACACCATAGTGCCCTCAAAGCTTATCACTAAACAAAGAACCCTGGGACTAAACACCTCCCTTTGCAACTGGATCCTGGACTTCCTGATGGGCAGTCCCCAGGTGGTGAGGGTAGGCAACAACATGTCTGCCACTGTGACCCTCTGCAGGAAACAATGGGGCTGTAGTAGAGACGGTCAAGAGCTTTAAGTTCCTCTGTGTCCACATCACTAAGGATCTATCATGGTCCACACACACACCAACAGAGTTGTGAAGAGGGCAAGACGACGCCTCTCCCCTCAGGGGGCTGAAAAGATTCAGCGTGGGCCCTGAGATCCTCAAAGTTCTCCAGCTGCACTGTGGTGGAAATGTAATATTCATTACATACTATACTGTTTAATTAGACACACTATGCTGTTTTTACTTAGCACAATTCCTGCCGATCGTAAACACAGGTGGCCACACACTGCTGTCGCATCCAAGCAGCTCATACATCTGTATGCTCAGATTCATACAAGACAAGCCTGTATCAGCAAAAATACTAACGTATAACAATGGATCCTTTTATGTGGGAAGTGCAGGGAAGAACAGAGAAATGGTGGATATCAGCTATCTTGGGCTACACCGACGAGCTCTTTTCCCAGAACCTGTTTCTGCACATTTGCTAACTCTTACAAAGATACAAGGATATAGTTTCTGTAAGAGGTGAAAGACAGCTCTGTTCATTAAGCTTTTCAACTCTGACTATTCTTAGTGATGGTTGATTGCTTCGTTTTTGCTAATCTTATAATAAAATGTGTTGTTTGAAAGAATCTGCAGTCTCTCTTCCTATAGAATTTCTCTGACAGCACCATTGTGAGCTTCTTGATTGGCTGCATCACCGCTTGGTATGGCAACTGCTTGACATCCGACTGCAAGGCGCTACAGAGGGTAGTGAGTACGGCCCAGTACATCACTGGGCCGAACTCCCTGCCATCCAGGGCCTATATACCAGGCGGTGTCAGAGGAAGGCCCTAAAAATGATCAGACTCCAGCCACCCAAGTCATAGACTGTTCTCTCTGCTACTGTACCGAAGCTTAGTTAGTCTGGGTAGCTATTGGTGAACTATCTGCATTTACCCTCTTTTACCACTATTTTGACCCATCGCATACACTGCTGTTACTGTTTATCTATTGTGTTGTCTAGTCACTTTACCCCCTACCTATATGTACATATCTACCTCAATTACCTCATACCTATATGTACATATCTACCTCAATTACCTCATACCTATATGTACATATCTACCTCAATTACCTCATACCTATATGTACATATCTACCTCAATTACCTCATACCTATATGTACATATCTACCTCAATTACCTCATACCTATATGTACATATCTACCTCAATTACCTCATACCTATATGTACATATCTACCTCAATTACCTCATACATATATGTACATATCTACCTCAATTACCTCATAGGTACATATCTACCTCAATTACCCCCTACCTATATGTACATATCTACCTCAATTACCTCATAGGTACATATCTACCTCAATTACCCCCTACCTATATGTACATATCTACCTCAATTACCTCATAGGTACATATCTACCTCAATTACCCCCTACCTATATGTATATATCTACCTCAATTACCTCATAGGTACATATCTACCTCAATTACCTCATACCTATATGTACATATCTACCTCAATTACCCCTACCTATATGTACATATCTACATCAATTACCTCATATGTACATATCTACCTCAATTACCTCATACCTATATGTACATATCTACCTCAATTACCTCATACCCCTGCACATTGACTCCGTACTGGTACCCTGTGTGTATATAGCCATGTTATTACCTCATACCCCTGCACATTGACTCCGTACTGGTACCCTGTGTGTATATAGCCAAGTTATTACCTCATACCCCTGCACATTGACTCAGTACTGGTACCCTGTGTGTATATAGCCAAGTTATTACCTCATACCCCTGCACATTGACTCCGTACTGGTACCCTGTGTGTATATAGCCATGTTATTACCTCATACCCCTGCACATTGACTCCGTACTGGTACCCTGTGTGTATATAGCCAAGTTATTACCTCATACCCCTGCACATTGAGTCAGTACTGGTACCCTGTGTGTATATAGCCAAGTTATTACCTCATACCCCTGCAAATTGACTCAGTACTGGTACCCTGTGTGTGTATATAGCCAAGTTATTGTTACTCATTGTGGATTTATTCCTTGTTATACATGTTTATTTGTTTTCTTTGTCTCTATTGTTGGGAAGGGTCCGTCACTGTTGGTTTACACCCGTTATTAACCAAGCATGTGACAAACAAAATGATTTGATTTGTCTCCAGATCTTCATGTGTGTGTGTGTGTGTTAATGCTGTATCCACGTCTGTCTCCAGATCTTCATGTGTGTGTTAATGCTGTATCCGCGTCTGTCTCCAGATCTTCATGTGTGTGTTAATGCTGTATCCGCGTCTGTCTCCAGATCTTCATGTGTGTGTTAATGCTGTATCCACGTCTGTCTCCAGATCTTCGTGTGTGTGTGTGTGTGTGTGTGTGTGTGTGTGTGTTAATGCTGTATCCGCGTCTGTCTCCAGATCTTCATGTGTGTGTTAATGCTGTATCGCGTCTGTCTCCAGATCTTCCTGTACGACTGTACGGAGGTGTCTCCGTTCTCCCTGCTGTTCTTTGGAGGTGACGTCACCATACAGATGGATCAGGACCAGGAGACCATCGCTGTGGACGACTGGATCGTCTTCCAGTCCCCGCACGCATCGCTCACCTCGTCAAGGTACACGAACACACACACACACACACACCATCGCTGTGGACGACTGGATCGTCTTCCAGTCCCCCGCACGCATCGCTCACCTCGTCAAGGTACACGAACACACACACACACACCATCGCTGTGGACGACTGGATCGTCTTCCAGTCCCCCGCACGCATCGCTCACCTCGTCAAGGTACACGAACACACACACACACACACACACACACACACACACACACACACACACACATCGCTGTAGACGACTGGATCGTGTTCCAGTCCCCCGCACGCATCGCTCACCTCGTCAAGGTACACGAACACACACACACACACACACACACCATCGCTGTGGACGACTGGATCGTGTTCCAGTCCCCGCACGCATCGCTCACCTCGTCAAGGTACACGAACACACACACACACACACACACACACACCATCGCTGTGGACGACTGGATCGTGTTCCAGTCCCCCGCACGCATCGCTCACCTCGTCAAGGTACACGAACACACACACACACACACACACACACCATCGCTGTGGACGACTGGATCGTGTTCCAGTCCCCCGCACGCATCGCTCACCTCGTCAAGGTACACGAACACACACACACACACACACACACACCATCGCTGTGGACGACTGGATCGTGTTCCAGTCCCCCGCACGCATCGCTCACCTCGTCAAGGTACACGAACACACACACACGCAAACAAATACACACCTGACCGTTTTCCGTATCTGCCTCTCTGTAGAATCTGAAGAAGGAGCTGGACTCTCTATTGGAAGAGAAGATCCGAAGCCCCGCCCCTGTGGACTGGAGCAACCGCCAATCCAAAGACTGTGCCGTCATCACAGCCATCATAGACCTCATCACCACCCAGGAGAGGCCCAACGTTAACGCGAGGAACACTGAGCCTAGAGGACGCCGCCAGTATTACAACAACGATGATGGTGACGAGTACGAGAACTGCTGCATCTCTTCTCAACCCAGAGAAAAGCTCAGGCCATAGAGATGGAAAGAGGTCTCCACTTTGTGTCTGTGCCAAAATGGCGCTGCCCATCTCAGTTTGAATTAAGTGTCAAGCTAATGTTGGTGATTTACCTCCACTTGCAGAGCTGGAGTCTTAAACTATATATTGTGTTATTTTGGAGATGAAGCTTAACGCCATTTACCAACTAGGCAAACCAATTTGAAGACCATGGTCTGGTCATTGGCTGATCATTCCCATAGGAATCCCCCACCCAGTTGACTACTTTTAAATGGTGGAAGCCCTCAATGTCCATGCTAAATTGTTTCCAAGTAGAGATCTCTATACATCTCAATGTCTTAGGCACATTTTCTATTGAATATGAGTCCAGTCATGATGTTATGTGAAGAAAAGGTCCCCGAACACCAACTATTTGAATTTAATTCTATAAGCCTACTGGAAAAGGCTGAGCATGTATTTTTGCATTTGTTAAAAACAATTATGTGAAACTAAGTTGTATGGAATGCTGTTTTGTTGATATTGCTTGACATTCTCATGTTGTCAAATGGCCCATTTGGCTAATGAATGGTTAACTTGCCATTGTTTTCTTTTCAGTTTTTGTTCAAATATTTGAATCTTCTCCCTGAAGCTGAACCAATAAAGCTGACCTTATTGCAGTGTGACGTTAGTCTTTTCTAGTGTGGTGTGAAGTGGGAGAGATTAAGGCCTGGTTTGGCATTATGGCGTGCTTGACATTTAAAGGTCATTTCTAACTGAGCCGCCATCTGCAGCATTTACCTTGAATGCCATCTCTACGAACGTGGAAATAGGGGCGATCGGATTTCAAGTTAAAAGATACGTTAGTAGTAGCTGTAATACATATTCCTGAATTGGATCCTTCTTAAAATGTGATAGATGTACGTTGCGTTATCCAACTAAGAAACCTTTTCTTTAACCAGGCAAGTCAGTTAAGAACAAATTCTTATTTTCAATGACGGCCTACCAGGGGAACAGTGGGTTAACTGCCTGTTCAGGGGCAGAATTACAATATTATCTTGTCAGCCTGGGGATTCGATCTGGCGACCTTTACGGTGACTAGTCCACTCTAACCGCTAGGCTACCTGCCTCCTCTAACCGCTAGGCTACCTGCCTCCTCTAACCGCTAGGCTACCTGCCTCCTCTAACCGCTAGGCTACTCTAACCGCTAGGCTACCTGCCTCCTCTAACCGCTAGGCTACCTGCCTCCTCTAACCGCTAGGCTACTCTAACCGCTAGGCTGCCTGCCTCCTCTAACCGCTAGGCTACCTGCCTCCTCTAACCGCTAGGCTACTCTAACCGCTAGGCTGCCTGCCTCCTCTTACCGCTAAGCTACCTGCCTCTTCTAACCGCTAGGCTCCTCTAACCGCTAGGCTACCTGCCTCCTCTAACCGCTAGGCTACCTGCCTCCTCTAACCGCTAGGCTCCTCTAACCGCTAGGCTACCTGCCTCCTCTTACCGCTAAGCTACCTGCCTCTTCTAACCGCTAGGCTCCTCTAACCGCTAGGCTACCTGCCTCCTCTTACCGCTAGGCTACCTGCCTCCTCTAACCGCTAGGCTACTCTAACCGCTAGGCTACCTGCCTCCTCTTACCGCTAAGCTACCTGCCTCCTCTAACCGCTAGGCTCCTCTAACCGCTAGGCTACCTGCCTCCTCTAACCGCTAGGCTCCTCTAACCGCTAGGCTACCTGCCTCCTCTAACCGCTAGGCTACCTGCCTCCTCTAACCGCTAGGCTACCTTCCTCCTCTAACCGCTAGGCTACTCTAACCGCTAGGCTACCTGCCTCCTCTAACCGCTAGGCTACCTGCCTCCTCTAACCGCTAGGCTACCTGCCTCCTCTAACCGCTAGGCTACCTGCCTCCTCTAACCGCTAGGCTACCTGCCTCCTCTAACCGCTAGGCTACCTGCCTCCTCTAACCGCTAGGCTACCTGCCTCCTCTAACCGCTAGGCTACTCTAACCGCTAGGCTACCTGCCTCCTCTAACCGCTAGGCTACCTGCCTCCTCTAACCGCTAGGCTACCTGCCTCCTCTAACCGCTAGGCTACCTGCCTCCTCTAACCGCTAGGCTACCTGCCTCCTCTAACCGCTAGGCTACCTGCCTCCTCTAACCGCTAGGCTACCTGCCTCCTCTAACCGCTAGGCTACCTGCCTCCTCTAACCGCTAGGCTACCTTCCTCCTCTAACCGCTAGGCTACTCTAACCGCTAGGCTACCTGCCTCCTCTAACCGCTAGGCTACCTGCCTCCTCTAACCGCTAGGCTACCTTCCTCCTCTAACCGCTAGGCTACTCTAACCGCTAGGCTACCTGCCTCCTCTAACCGCTAGGCTACCTGCCTCCTCTAACCGCTAGGCTACCTGCCTCCTCTGGTTCCTAAACCACATGAAATCCTACATTAAAGGGATTCTCTGGTAATTTTGTATACTTTTTAGCCAGTAGTCCTGAAAGTTGCCCCACGTGCCAAAAGTGGTCCCCGAAAATGGATCATTACATGTGCACCGTGTGATTCTTGCCAGCTGTTACTCACATGGCGAGGGGCTGAATCTCATTGGCTGGAACTCAAATTGCTAGGGGGCTGTCCCACGTGGGGGAAATGGCACATCTTCCAGAAAAGTCTCTTTCAAACTAGGGATTTTGTAGCTGAGGTAAAACAGTAATTATGCTCATAGATGATGCATGTGCGAACTACACATTGACACATCCAGCCCAAAAGCGGGAGATTTAAAAAATACTAGTCGCCAAAGTACCGGAGCATGTCTTTAATAGAATCCATTTGTGTTATCTTGATATGTATGTATCCATCAGTCTAATCTCTTAACAGGAGGTACAGTTACAGCAGGAGTAAAGTTTGACTTCACTGAATGTTACCAATTAAAACCAAACCCATTCTCTCTCTCTCGGACTGGTCCCCAGTCATAACAGAGGTCTGGTCCCCAGTCATAACAGAGGTCTGGTCCCCGGTCATAACAGAGGTCTGTTCCCCGGTCATAACAGAGGTCTGGTCCCCAGTCATAACAGAGGTCTGTTCCCCGGTCATAACAGAGGTCTGTTCCCCAGTCATAACAGAGGTCTGTTCCCCAGCCATAACAGAGGTCTGGTCCCCAGTCATAACAGAGGTCTGTTCCCCAGCCATAACAGAGGTCTGGTCCCCAGTCATAACAGAGGTCTGTTCCCCAGCCATAACAGAGGTCTGGTCCCCAGTCATAACAGAGGTCTGGTCCCCAGTCATAACAGAGGTCTGGTCCCCAGTCATAACAGAGGTCTGGTCCCCAGTCCCCAGTCATAACAGAGGTCTGGTCCCGGTCATAACAGAGGTCTGTTCCCCAGCCATAACAGAGGTCTGGTCCCCAGTCATAACAGAGGTCTGGTCCCCAGTCATAACAGAGGTCTGGTCCCCAGTCCCCAGTCATAACAGAGGTCTGGTCCCCAGTCATAACAGAGGTCTGGTCCCCAGTCATAACAGAGGTCTGGTCCCCAGTCATGACAGAAGTCTGGTCCCCAGTCATAACAGAGGTCTGGTCCCCAGTCATAACAGAGGTCTGGTCCCCGGTCCCCAGTCATAACAGAGGTCTGTTCCCGGTCCCCCAGTCATAACAGAGGTCTGGTCCCCAGTCATAACAGAGGTCTGTTCCCCAGTCCCCAGTCATAACAGAGGTCTGGTCCCCAGTCATAACAGAGGTCTGGTCCCCAGTCATAACAGAGGTCTGTTCCCCAGTCATAACAGAGGTCTGGTCCCCAGTCCCCAGTCATAACAGAGGTCTGGTCCCCAGTCATAACAGAGGTCTGGTCCCCAGTCCCCAGTCATAACAGAGGTCTGGTCCCCAGTCATAACAGAGGTCTGGTCCCCAGTCATAACAGAGGTCTGGTCACCAGTCATAACAGAGGTCTGGTCCCCAGTCATAACAGAGGTCTGGTCCCCAGTCCCCAGTCATAACAGAGGTCTGGTCCCCAGTCATAACAGAGGTCTGGTCCCCAGTTATAACAGAGGTCTGGTCCCCAGTCATAACAGAGGTCTGGTCCCCAGTCATAACAGAGGTCTGGTCCCCAGTCATAACAGAGGTCTGGTCCCCAGTCATAACAGAGGTCTGGTCCCCAGTCATAACAGAGGTCTGGTCCCCAGTCATAACAGAGGTCTGGTCCCCAGTCATAACAGAGGTCTGGTCCCCAGCCATAACAGAGGTCTGGTCCACAGTCATAACAGAGGTCTGGTCCCCAGTCATAACAGAGGTCTGGTCCCCAGTCATAACAGAGGTCTGGTCCCCAGTCATAACAGAGGTCTGGTCCCCAGTCATAACAGAGGTCTGGTCCCCAGTCATAACAGAGGTCCGGTCCCCAGTCATAACAGAGGTCTGGTCCCCAGTCATAACAGAGGTCTGTTCCCCAGTCCCCAGTCATAACAGAGGTCTGTTCCCGGTCATAACAGAGGTCTGTTCCCCGGTCATAACAGAGGTCTGGTCCCCGGTCATAACAGAGGTCTGTTCCCCGGTCATAACAGAGGTCTGGTCCCCGGTCATAACAGAGGTCTGGTCCCCAGTCATAACAGAGGTCTGGTCCCCAGTCCCCAGTCATAACAGAGGTCTGTTCCCCAGTCATAACAGAGGTCTGTTCCCCAGCCATAACAGAGGTCTGGTCCCCGGTCATAACAGAGGTCTGGTCCCCAGTCATAACAGAGGTCTGTTCCCCAGTCATAACAGAGGTCTGGTCCCCAGTCATAACAGAGGTCTGGTCCCCAGTCATAACAGAGGTCTGTTCCCCGGTCATAACAGAGGTCTGTTCCCGGTCCCCAGTCATAACAGAGGTCTGTTCCCCAGTCCCCGGTCATAACAGAGGTCTGGTCCCCAGTCATAACAGAGGTCTGGTCCCCGGTCCCCAGTCATAACAGAGGTCTGGTCCCCGGTCATAACAGAGGTCTGTTCCCCGGTCCCAGTCATAACAGAGGTCTGTTCCCCAGTCATAACAGAGGTCTGGTCCCCAGTCATAACAGAGGTCTGTTCCCCAGTCCCCGGTCATAACAGAGGTCTGGTCCCCAGTCATAACAGAGGTCTGGTCCCCAGTCATAACAGAGGTCTGTTCCCCAGTCATAACAGAGGTCTGGTCCCCGGTCATAACAGAGGTCTGGTCCCCAGTCATAACAGAGGTCTGTTCCCCAGTCATAACAGAGGTCTGGTCCCCAGTCCCCAGTCATAACAGAGGTCTGTTCCCCAGTCATAACAGAGGTCTGGTCCCCAGTCCCCAGTCATAACAGAGGTCTGGTCCCCAGTCATAACAGAGGTCTGTTCCCCAGTCCCCGGTCATAACAGAGGTCTGGTCCCCAGTCATAACAGAGGTCTGTTCCCCAGTCATAACAGAGGTCTGGTTCCCAGTCATAACAGAGGTCTGTTCCCGGTCATAACAGAGGTCTGGTCCCCAGTCATAACAGAGGTCTGTTCCCCAGCCATAACAGAGGTCTGTTCCCCAGTCCCCAGTCATAACAGAGGTCTGGTCCCCAGTCATAACAGAGGTCTGTTCCCGGTCCCCAGTCATAACAGAGGTCTGGTCCCCAGTCATAACAGAGGTCTGTTCCCCAGTCATAACAGAGGTCTGTTCCCCAGTCATAACAGAGGTCTGGTCCCCAGTCATAACAGAGGTCTGGTCCCGGTCATAACAGAGGTCTGTTCCCCGGTCATAACAGAGGTCTGGTCCCCAGTCATAACAGAGGTCTGGTCCCCAGTCATAACAGAGGTCTGGTTCCCAGTCATAACAGAGGTCTGTTCCCGGTCATAACAGAGGTCTGTTCCCCGGTCATAACAGAGGTCTGGTCCCCAGTCATAACAGAGGTCTGGTCCCCAGTCATAACAGAGGTCTGGTCCCCGGTCATAACAGAGGTCTGGTTCCCAGTCATAACAGAGGTCTGTTCCCCGGTCATAACAGAGGTCTGTTCCCGGTCATAACAGAGGTCTGTTCCCAGTCATAACAGAGGTCTGTTCCCCAGTCATAACAGAGGTCTGGTCCCCAGTTATAACAGAGGTCTGGTCCCCAGTCATAACAGAGGTCTGGTCCCCAGTCATAACAGAGGTCTGGTCCCCAGTCATAACAGAGGTCTGGTCCCCAGTTATAACAGAGGTCTGGTCCCCGGTCATAACAGAGGTCTGGTCCCCAGTCATAACAGAGGTCTGGTCCCCAGTCATAACAGAGGTCTGGTCCCCGGTCATAACAGAGGTCTGGTCCCCAGTCATAACAGAGGTCTGGTCCCCAGTCATAACAGAGGTCTGGTCCCCGGTCCCCAGTCATAACAGAGGTCTGGTCCCCAGTCATAACAGAGGTCTGGTCCCCAGTCATAACAGAGGTCTGTTCACCAGTCATAACAGAGGTCTGTTCACCAGTCATAACAGAGGTCTGGTCCCCAGTCATAACAGAGGTCTGGTCCCCAGTCATAACAGAGGTCTGGTCCCCGGTCCCCAGTCATAACAGAGGTCTGGTCCCCAGTCATAACAGAGGTCTGGTCCCCAGTCATAACAGAGGTCTGTTCACCAGTCATAACAGAGGTCTGGTCCCCAGTCATAACAGAGGTCTGGTCCCCGGTCCCCAGTCATAACAGAGGTCTGGTCCCCAGTTATAACAGAGGTCTGGTCCCCAGTCATAACAGAGGTCTGGTCCCCAGTCATAACAGAGGTCTGGTCCCCAGTCATAACAGAGGTCTGGTCCCCAGTTATAACAGAGGTCTGGTCCCCGGTCATAACAGAGGTCTGGTCCCCAGTCATAACAGAGGTCTGGTCCCCAGTCATAACAGAGGTCTGGTCCCCGGTCATAACAGAGGTCTGGTCCCCAGTCATAACAGAGGTCTGGTCCCCAGTCATAACAGAGGTCTGGTCCCCGGTCCCCAGTCATAACAGAGGTCTGGTCCCCAGTCATAACAGAGGTCTGGTCCCCAGTCATAACAGAGGTCTGTTCCCCAGTCCCCAGTCATAACAGAGGTCTGGTCCCCAGTCATAACAGAGGTCTGTTCACCAGTCATAACAGAGGTCTGGTCCCGGTCATAACAGAGGTCTGGTCCCCAGTCATAACAGAGGTCTGTTCACCAGTCATAACAGAGGTCTGGTCCCCAGTCATAACAGAGGTCTGGTCCCCAGTCATAACAGAGGTCTGGTCCCCAGTCATAACAGAGGTCTGGTCCCCAGTCATAACAGAGGTCTGTTCACCAGTCATAACAGAGGTCTGGTCCCCGGTCATAACAGAGGTCTGGTCCCCAGTCATAACAGAGGTCTGGTCCCCAGTCATAACAGAGGTCTGGTCCCCAGTCATAACAGAGGTCTGTTCCCGGTCATAACAGAGGTCTGTTCCCCGGTCATAACAGAGGTCTGGTCCCCGGTCATAACAGAGGTCTGTTCCCGGTCATAACAGAGGTCTGGTCCCCAGTCATAACAGAGGTCTGTTCCCGGTCATAACAGAGGTCTGGTCCCCGGTCATAACAGAGGTCTGTTCCCCGGTCATAACAGAGGTCTGGTCCCCAGTCATAACAGAGGTCTGTTCCCCGGTCATAACAGAGGTCTGGTCCCCAGTCATAACAGAGGTCTGGTCCCCAGTCATAACAGAGGTCTGGTCCCCAGTCATAACAGAGGTCTGTTCCCCGGTCATAACAGAGGTCTGGTCCCCAGTCATAACAGAGGTCTGGTCCCCAGTCATAACAGAGGTCTGGTCCCCAGTCATAACAGAGGTCTGTTCCCCAGTCATAACAGAGGTCTGTTCCCCGGTCCCCTAAATTCACTGAGCCATTCAAAAATTCATCAGCATTCTGAAAGAAAACAGATTGCAAATACAACAAATACAACATAGCACTTTTATTAACATGAGTTAGATAAGATATCTAAATGACATCATCTGCAATATAAATCTATAGCTGTGGATTACATACGTTTAAAACAGGTGTTACTAGTTACATATTTACATGGGTTAAATGCGTGTCATCACAGTTTATCCCTGAGTGCAAATTAAACTTGTTTTTGTCTGGGTCAGACCAGATGTAGAGTAGTGGTCTGGTTTGATGAACGGCATTGCAGCAGGAAGCTGATCTGGCCATTAATTGTTTCCCTTAGCAATGCAAGACAGAATTACACACTTAACAGATGAATAATGTCCAGACGATCATGTTGAAACCTTGGCTATCTTTTTCCAGTTTTAGAACAGAGAGCGTCGCACCGGTTCATTTTCTCTCCTGCCGCTCGTCACAGAAATCACAATACCCTCTATTTGTTTTTAAAACTTCCAGCTCTGGGCCTTCTGGGCAGGGTAGCCTAGTGGTTAGAGTGTAGAGGTGGCAGGGTAGCCTAGTGGTTAGAGTGTAGAGGTGGCAGGGTTGCCTAGTGGTTAGAGTGTAGAGGTGGCAGGGTAGCCTAGTGGTTAGAGTGTAGAGGTGGCACGGTAGCCTAGTGGTTAGAGTGTAGAGGTGGCAGGGTAGCCTAGTGGTTAGAGTGTAGAGGTGGCAGGGTAGCCTAGTGGTTAGAGCATTGGACTAGTAACCGGAAGGTTGCAAGTTCAAATCGCTGAGCTGACAAGGTACAAATCTGTCGTTCTGTCCCTGAACAGGCAGTTAACCCACTGTTCCCAGGCCGTCATTGAAAATAAGAATTTGTTCTTCACTGACTTGCCTGGTTAAATAAAGGTAAAAAAAACACCCCCAGGGCATCATCACACCCAGAGGCAGGACTGACGGAGGTTTGTGGGACGGAAAGGTCTCCGTTTATGTAAGGTGACATTAAGATGGAGATATAAAGTGCCCAATTACAGATCGACTTCCGTAACGCTGAACGAATTGCATATGTAACCCTGGTTCAAGCCTCAGCAGAGTGCAAGGTGAAGCTGTGCCCATACTGCTAATACCTGTTCAATAGTTTTAAGGTATCTAAAATGGATAGGAATCAGGGTTAGGTGTTAGGAGGGGTTGGGAATCGGTGTTGAGAATCGGGTTAGGAGGTGTTGGGAATCGGTGTTGGGAATCAGGGTTAGGAGGTGTTGGGAATCGGTGTCGGGAATCTGGGTTAGGAGGTGTCGGGAATCAGGGTTGGGAATCAGGGTTAGGAGGTGTTGGGAATCGGTGTCGGGAATCGGGGTTAGGAGGTGTCGGGAATCGGGGTTAGGAGGTGTCGGGAACCGGGGTTAGGAGGTGTCGGGAACTGGGGTTAGGAGGTGTCGAGAATCGGGATTAGTGCATGAATGTGGGAGTTTCTTTTGTACTTTGTAGGCCATCATAACATTCAGCCTCACTCTACTGTAACCTTCTAACCAGAGGGAAGTCAGGAAACTGGACCGGTCATTCTGCCATTTTGGCTCCTTACATTCAGCCTCTTCAGCAGTCACACAGTGAAGTCTAGAAATTATCCGTTTATTTGGCCATTTTGGACCGTCGTCACATTCAGTTGCATTAAAAATTCCTCCGAGCCACACACAGACAAGTCTAACGTAAAGTGTCATTTGTGTGTCTACAATGAGCCTCTTCCACAACAGTCTCATCACACACTATAACCTGACCACAGAGCAGAAGTGAAACTGAACTGTCCCATCACAACAACCTGGCACTTTAAAAAGCATGACAGAAATATACTAATATAAATCTTAGTTATGTACAGAAGGTAAGCTTCATTCCTGGGGAGTCTTTCAGAAGGAAATGAAATGAATACATGTTATATTAGTTGTAATCTACTGTTATTGTAGGTGACCAATCCACGTGGCAGTTTTAAACTTTGACCCCAGCACGTTCTGTGAGCGCGTGTGTCCAAGTGGGATGTCCTTCGGGGCCAAAAAGCAGTCACACGGGCAGTGGTTGGACAGTCTTCCATCAGTGGGAGGAGTCAAAGTGTTGTTGCCATGTCATAGGGTCAAACTTCCTTACCAAAGAGATTGGTAAAAGATGGAGAATGTTAGACTGTATGGGTAACAATCACTGGACCCCAAACCCATTCTAATAGATGCAGCCAGCTGGCACAGAGAGATTCTATTGGTGCATTAAGTGGCAGTCAGCACTCTCATTGGTTGATAGTGCTTGAAGGTGGCTCATTGGTGTATTCAGTCGCTGGCAGAAAGATCTCACACATTGCTCTGTTGACCAAGGAGACTTTCTATTGGTGTGTTCAGTGGAGGGCTGTTGCTAGCATAAAGCTCACTCATTGGTGTGTCTGATTGAAGGCAGGTCACTGGTGTATTTAATGGGTGGAGCCTGCAGTTCCAGCTCACACATTGGTTTCCAGCCCCTGGAGGCGGTCCATCCTCTGCACGTTGCGCTCAATAGTGGCCTGGCACATGATTGGTTCAGCACATTCTGACAGGAACCAACCCCTCTCACCATCACGGAGTCGCTCGCCCTCATACCAGCCTGAAAGAGAGAGACACACACCACTCTATATTCCTTTATTTATCCTTCAGAAAATCACTTCACAGGGCTGGAGAAAATAGCTTCCTCTTCAAAGCAGGAAGTGAGCTCTCAGCCCGCTCTTAAATGACATCTGTTTGATGCTCTATTCTGTCTGTGTTAGGATGCCCTTTCACATAAAAGAGATGGTTGCCATGGAGACACAATGGGAAATGACCTTTCACCTTAAGAGTGTGACTGTGTATACACATCATCAAACACCTCTGGTCAGAAACTACACGGATACATCTCTTTCAATGATTCCCCAAGGAGGAGAAAAATAGACGGGGAGAGAGAGGTAAGAGAGAGAGAGAGGTAAGAGAGAGAGAGAGGTAAGAGAGAGAGAGAGGTAAGAGAGAGGTAAGAGAGAGAGAGAGTAGAGAGAGAGAGAGAGAGAGAGAGAGAGAGAGAGGGGTAAGAGAGAGAGAGAGGGTAAGTAAGAGAGAGAGAGAGGGGTAAGAGAGAGAGAGAGTGTAAGAGAGAGAGAGAGGTAAGAGAGAGAGAGAGAGAAGAGAGAGAGAGGGGTAAGAGAGAGAGAGCGAGAGAGAGAAACAGTGTAACGTACCATCCTCCACAGTCTGTGACACCAGGACCACGTCAGCCACCTGCAGTGACAGTTCATCAGGCTGCTTGGCTGTGTACGTCCTCGTCACCTCCACCTGCATGGCATCTGGGATAAAACAAACACAACACAGAGTTTTATACTTTAACCCTGGGCCAATACAGACACAACACAGAGTTTTACACTCTAACCCTGGGCCAATACAGACACAACACAGAGTTTTACACTCTAACCCTGGGCCAATACAGACACAACACAGAGTTTTACACTCTAACCCTGGGCCAATACAGACACAACACAGAGTTTTACACTCTAACCCTGGGCCAATACAGACACAACACAGAGTTTTACACTCTAACCCTGGGCCAATACAGACACAACACAGAGTTTTACACTCTAACCATGGGCCAATACAGACACAACCCAGAGTTTTACACTCTAACCATGGGCCAATACAGACACAACACAGAGTTTTACACTCTAACCCTGGGCCAATACAGACACAACACAGAGTTTTACACTCTAACCATGGGCCAATACAGACACAACCCAGGGTTTTACACTCTAACCATGGGCCAATACAGACACAACCCAGAGTTTTACACTCTAACCCTGGGCCAATACAGACACAACACATAGTTTTACACTCTAACCCTGGGCCAGACTTACAGACACAACCCAGGGTTTTACACTCTAACCATGGGCCAATACAGACACAACACAGAGTTTTACACTCTAACCATGGGCCAATACAGACACAACACAGAGTTTTACACTCTAACCCTGGGCCAATACAGAGGCTTGGATGTGAATATCCCTGTCCTATTGTAGATGCCCCCAGACCCCTCAAAGACAGACTGTCCTCTCTGCTACCGCACGGCAAGCGGTACCGGAGCACCAAGTCTAGGACCAAAAGGCTTTTCAACAGCTTTTACGGCCAAGCCATAAGACTGCTGAACAGGTAACCTAATGGTTACCCGGACTATTTGCATTGTGTGTCCCCCCAACCCCTCTTTTACACTGCTGCTACTCTCTGTTTATCATATATGCATAGTCACTTTAACTATACCTACATGTACATATTACCTCAAATGGGCCGACTAACCGGTGCCTGTATATAGCCTCGCTACTGTTATTTTTCACTGTTGTTTTTATTTCTTTACTTATCTATTGTTCACCAATACCTATTTTTTTACATAAAGATTGCACTGTTGGTTAGGGCCTGTAAGTAAGCATTTCACTGTAAGGTCTACTTCACCTGTTGTGTTCGGTGCACGTGACAAATAAACTTTGAACTTTGATTTGACACAGTGATTGGGAGACAGTTCTACTATTCCACCACCAGGTGGTGCTGTGTGTGTACATGTGAGTTCCACTGACCAGCCATGTTTGATAGTGCTGTCTGAGTGAAGGTGTGTGTGCGGTGCTGAACTCACTGGTTCGGTCTTGGTTCTTCTCGTCATTGCTGCTCTGGCCCAGAGCACTGATCCAGCGAGCACGCTCATTCCTGTTGGACAGACAAACAACATTTCAACACTTTTCCTCTTACATATTAATGAGTAATTTAGCACCATAACAACATAGAAAGTCATGTGGTCCACATGGAGGTTTATCACTGCAGTCTTGCAGGAAAAAACACAACTTCAGTTTGCCTTTCCGTTAGCTGATCGTATCAACACACCCTGTTTCAGGAAACTAATATTTCAGTCATGAAGCAGACAATCTTTTCTTTCAGAGCGACATAGGATACAACCCAGAGGACAAGCTGGGGAAGTACTGAGATACGACCTCCCAGCATCACACCACGACCTCCCAGCATCACACCACGACCTCCCAGCATCACACCACGACCTCCCAGCATCACACCACGACCTCCCAGCATCACACCTCCCAGCATCACATCACGACCTCCCAGCATCACACCATGACCTCCCAGCATCACACCACGACCTCGCAGCATCACACCACGACCTCCCAGCATCACACCAGACCTCCCAGCATCACACCACGAGCTCCCAGCATCACACCACGACCTCCCGAGACCTCCCAGCATCACACCACGACCTCCCAGCATCACACCACGACCTCCCAGCATCACACCACGACCTCCCAGCATCACACCACGACCTCCCAGCATCCCACATCACACCACGACCTCCCAGCACCACAGCATCACAAACAATGACCACACAGCATCACAAACAACAATGGCCACACAGCATCACAAACAACAACGACCACACAGCATCGCAAACAAAAACGACCACACAGTCTCACAGCATCGCAAAGCTAATAACAAAGTAGTGGACTGATGACACCCCTCTCATTATGTCCTTTGTTTCTGATTCAATTCACCTAGAATGAGATGACCAACAGTCAGTTATGGTTGTTGAAACACACAATACACAGCGAGGAAGTCAATACACCCCACACTATCCACAGACAGGAAGTCAATACACCCCACACTATCCACAGACAGGAAGTCAATACACCCCACACTATACACAGACAGGAAGTCAATACACCCCACACTATACACAGACAGGAAGTCAATACACCCCACACTATACACAGACAGGAAGTCAATACACCCCACACTATACACAGACAGGAAGTCAATACACCCACACTATCCACAGACAGGAAGTCAATACACCCCACACTATCCACAGAGAGGACGTCAATACACCCCACACTATACACAGACAGGAAGTCAATACACCCCACACCATCCACAGAGAGGAAGTCAATACACTCCACACTATCCACAGACAGGAAGTCAATACACCCCACACTATCCACAGACAGGAAGTCAATACACCCCACACTATCCACAGACAGGAAGTCAATACACCCCACACTATCCACAGAGAGGAAGTCAATTCACCCCACACTATCCACAGAGAGGACGTCAATACACTCCACACTATCCACAGACAGGAAGTCAATAAACCCCACACTATACACAGACAGGAAGAAAACAGCTTTATTAGTCCACTAAGGGAGAAATGTGCAGTTATCCCCCTCTCCCCCTCTCCCTCACAGTCACAGGAAGTCATCTCTCCCCCTATCCCTCCCAGTCAGACCCCTCTCCCTACACCCCACACTATCCCCAGACAGGAAGTCAATAAACCCCACACTCCCAGTCACAGACACCCCTCTCCCTCCCAGTCACTCTCACCCTCTCCCTCACAGACACCCCTCTCCCTCCCAGTCCTCCCACCCTCTCCCCCCAGACAGGAAGTCAATCACTCCCTCCCAGTCATCTCTATCCACAGAGAGTCATCTCTCACCCCTCTCCCTCCCAGTCCTCTCACCCCTCTCCCTCCCAGTCATCTCTCACCCCTCTCCCTCCCAGTCATCTCTCACCCCTCTCCCTCCCAGTCATCTCTCACCCCCTTCCCTCCCAGTCATCTCTCACCCCTCTCCCTCCCAGCCCTCTCACCCCTCTCCCTCCCAGTCATCTCTCACCCCCTTCCCTCCCAGTCATCTCCCACCCCTCTCCCTCCCAGTCATCTCTCACCCCTCTCCCTCCCAGTCATCTCTCACCCTTCTCCCTCCCAGTCATCTCTCACCCCTCTCCCTCCCAGTCATCTCACCCCCTCTCCCTCCCAGTCATCTCTCACCCCTCTCCCTCCCAGTCATCTCTCACCCCTCTCCCTCCCAGTCATCTCTCACCCCTCTCCCTCCCAGTCATCTCTCACCCCTCTCCCTCCCAGTCATCTCCACCCCCTCTCCCTCCCAGTCATCTCTCACCCCTCTCCCTCCCAGTCATCTCTCACCCCTCTCCCTCCCAGTCATCTCTCACCCCTCTCCCTCCCAGTCCTCTCACCCCTCTCCCTCCCAGTCCTCTCTCACCCCTCTCCCTCCCAGTCCTCTCATCCCTCCCAGTCCTCTCTCACCCCTCTCCCTCCCAGTCCTCTCTCACCCCTCTCCCTCCCAGTCATCTCTCACCCCTCTCCTTCCCAGTCATCTCTCACCCCTCTCCCTCCCAGTCATCTCTCACCCCTCTCCCTCCCAGTCCTCTCTCACCCCCTTCCCTCCCAGTCATCTCTCACCCCCTCTCCCTCCCAGTCATCTCTCACCCTTCTCCCTCCCAGTCACCCCTCTCCCTCCCAGTCATCCTCACCCTCTCCCTCCCAGTCATCTCTCACCCCTCTCCCTCCCAGTCATCTCTCACCCCTCTCCCTCCCAGTCATCTCTCACCCCTTCTCCCTCCCAGTCATCTCTCACCCCTCTCCCTCCCAGTCATCTCTCACCCCTCTCCCTCCCAGTCATCTCTCACCCATCTCCCTCCCAGTCATCTCTCACCCCTCTCCCTCCCAGTCATCTCTCTCCCCTCTCCCTCCCAGTCATCTCTCACCCCTCTCCCTCCCAGTCATCTCTCACCCTTCTCCCTCCCAGTCATCTCTCACCCTCTCCCTCCCAGTCATCTCTCACCCCTCTCCCTCCCAGTCATCTCTCACCCCTCTCCCTCCCAGTCATCTCTCACCCCTCTCCCTCCCAGTCATCTCTCACCCCTCTCCCTCCCAGTCATCTCTCGCCCCTCTCCCTCCCAGTCATCTCTCACCCCTCTCCCTCCCAGTCATCTCTCACCCCTCTCCCTCCCAGTCATCTCTCACCCTTCTCCCTCCCAGTCATCTCTCACCCCCTCTCCCTCCCAGTCATCTCTCACCCCTCTCCCTCCCAGTCATCTCTCACCCCCCCCCTCTCCCTCCCAGTCATCTCTCACCCCTCTCCCTCCCAGTCATCTCTCGCCCCTCTCCCTCCCAGTCATCTCTCGCCCCTCTCCCTCCCAGTCCTCTCACCCCTCTCCCTCCCAGTCATCTCTCACCCCTCTCCCTCCCAGTCATCTCTCACCCCTCTCCCTCCCAGTCCTCTCTCACCCCTCTCCCTCCCAGTCATCTCTCACCCCTCTCCCTCCCAGTCATCTCTCACCCCTCTCCCTCCCAGTCATCTCTCACCCCTCTCCCTCCCAGTCATCTCTCACCCCTCTCCCTCCCAGTCATCTCTCACCCCTCTCCCTCCCAGTCATCTCTCACCCTCTCCCTCCCAGTCATCTCTCACCCCCCTCTCCCTCCCAGTCATCTCTCACCCCTCTCCCTCCCAGTCATCTCTCACCCCTCTCCCTCCCAGTCATCTCTCACCCCTCTCCCTCCCAGCCCTCTCCTCCCTCTCTCCCTCCCAGTCATCTCTCACCCCTCTCCCTCCCAGTCATCTCTCACCCCTCTCCCTCCCAGTCATCTCTCACCCCTCTCCCTCCCAGTCATCTCTCACCCCTCTCCCTCCCAGTCATCTCTCACCCCCTCTCCCTCCCAGTCATCTCTCTCACCCCTCTCCCTCCCAGTCATCTCTCACCCTCTCCCTCCCAGTCATCTCTCACCCCTCTCCCTCCCAGTCATCTCTCACCCCTCTCCCTCCCAGTCATCTCTCACCCCTCTCCCTCCCAGTCCTCTCACCCCTCTCCCTCCCATCCTCTCACCCCTCTCCCTCCCAGTCATCTCTCACCCCTCTCCCTCCCAGTCATCTCTCACCCCTCTCCCTCCCAGTCATCTCTCACCCCTCTCCCTCCCAGTCATCTCTCACCCCTCTCCCTCCCAGTCATCTCTCACCCCTCTCCCTCCCAGTCATCTCTCACCCCCTCTCCCCTCACCCCTCTCCCTCCCAGTCATCTCTCACCCCTCTCCCTCCCAGTCATCTCTCACCCCTCTCCCTCCCAGTCATCTCTCACCCCTCTCCCTCCCAGTCATCTCTCACCCCTCTCCCTCCCAGTCATCTCCCCCCTCTCCCTCCCAGTCATCTCTCACCCCTCTCCCTCCCAGTCATCTCTCACCCCTCTCCCTCCCAGTCATCTCTCACCCCTCTCCCTCCCAGTCCTCTCTCGCCCCTCTCCCTCCCAGTCCTCTCACGCCCCTCTCCCTCCCCCTCTCTCGCCCCTCTCCCTCCCAGTCATCTCTCACCCCTCTCCCTCCCAGTCATCTCTCACCCCTCTCCCTCCCAGTCATCTCTCACCCCTCTCCCTCCCAGTCATCTCTCACCCCTCTCCCTCCCAGTCATCTCTCACCCCTCTCCCTCCCAGTCATCTCTCACCCCTCTCCCTCCCCAGTCATCTCTCACCCCCTCTCCCTCCCAGTCATCTCTCACCCCTCTCCCTCCCAGTCATCTCTCACCCCCTCTCCCTCCCAGTCATCTCTCACCCCTCTCCCTCCCAGTCATCTCTCACCCCTCTCCCTCCCAGTCATCTCTCACCCCCTCTCCCTCCCAGTCATCTCTCACCCCCTCTCCCTCCCAGTCATCTCTCACCCTCTCCCTCCCAGTCATCTCTCACCCCTCTCCCTCCCAGTCATCCCTCCCTCATCTCTCACCCCTCTCCCTCCCAGTCATCTCCCCCCCTCTCCCTCCCAGTCATCTCTCACCCCTCTCCCTCCCAGTCACCCCCTCTCCCTCCCAGTCATCCCACCCCTCTCCCTCCCAGTCATCTCCACCCCTCTCCCTCCCAGTCATCTCCCGCCCCTCTCCCTCCCAGTCATCCCCACCCCTCTCCTCCCAGTCATCTCTCACCCCTCTCCTCCCAGTCATCTCTCACCCCTCTCCCTCCCAGTCATCTCTCACCCCTCTCCCTCCCAGTCATCTCCCTCCCCCTCCCCTCCCAGTCATCTCTCACCCCTCTCCCTCCCAGTCATCTCCCACCCCTCTCCCTCCCAGTCATCTCCCCCCCCTCTCCCTCCCAGTCATCTCTCACCCCTCTCCCTCCCAGTCATCTCACCCCCTCTCCCTCCCAGTCATCTCTCACCCCTCTCCCTCCCAGTCATCTCTCACCCCCTCCTCCCAGTCCTCTCTCACCCCCTCTCCCTCCCAGTCATCTCTCACCCCTCTCCCTCCCAGTCATCTCTCACCCCTCTCCCTCCCAGTCATCTCCCTCATCTCTCACCCCTCTCCCTCCCAGTCATCTCTCACCCCTCTCCCTCCCAGTCATCTCTCACCCCTCTCCCTCCCAGTCATCTCTCACCCCTCTCCCTCCCAGTCATCTCTCACCCCTCTCCCTCCCAGTCATCTCTCACCCCCTCTCCCTCCCAGTCATCCCTCCCAGTCATCTCCACCCCTCTCCCCCTCTCCCTCCCAGTCATCTCTCACCCCTCTCCCTCCCAGTCATCTCTCACCCCTCTCCCTCCCAGTCATCTCTCACCCCTCTCCCTCCCAGTCATCTCTCACCCCTCTCCCTCCCAGTCATCTCCCTCCAGTCATCTCTCACCCCTCTCCCTCCCAGTCATCTCTCACCCCTCTCCCTCCCAGTCATCTCTCACCCCCTCCCTCCCAGTCATCTCTCACCCCTCTCCCTCCCAGTCATCTCTCCCCCCCTCTCCCTCCCAGTCATCTCTCACCCCCTCTCCCTCCCAGTCATCTCTCACCCCCTCTCCTCCCAGTCATCTCTCACCCCTCTCCCTCCCAGTCATCTCTCACCCCTCTCCCTCCCAGTCATCTCTCATCTCTCCCCCTCTCCCTCCCAGTCATCTCTCGCCCCTCTCCCTCCCAGTCATCTCTCACCCCCTCTCCCTCCCAGTCATCTCTCACCCCTCTCCCTCCCAGTCATCTCTCACCCCTCTCCCTCCCAGTCATCTCTCACCCCTCTCCCTCCCAGTCATCTCTCACCCCCTCTCCCTCCCAGTCATCTCTCACCCCCTCCCTCCCAGTCATCTCTCACCCCTCTCCCTCCCAGTCGCCCCTCTCTCTCACCCCCTCTCCCTCCCAGTCATCTCTCACCCCTCTCCCTCCCAGTCATCTCTCACCCCTCTCCCTCCCAGTCATCTCTCGCCCCTCTCCCTCCCAGTCCTCTCTCACCCCTCTCCCTCCCAGTCATCTCTCCCCCTCTCCCTCCCAGTCATCTCTCACCCCTCTCCCTCCCAGTCCTCTCTCTCCTCCCCCTCTCCACCCCTCTCCCTCCCAGTCATCTCTCACCCCTCTCCCTCCCAGTCCCAGTCATCTCACCCCCTCTCCCTCCCAGTCATCTCTCCCACCCCTCTCCCTCCCAGTCATCTCTCACCCCTCTCCCTCCCAGTCATCTCTCACCCCTCTCCCTCCCAGTCATCTCTCACCCCTCTCCCTCCCCTCTCCCTCCCAGTCATCTCTCACCCCTCTCCCTCCCAGTCATCTCTCACCCCTCTCCCTCCCAGTCATCTCTCACCCCTCTCCCTCCCAGTCATCTCTCACCCCTCTCCCTCCCAGTCATCTCTCACCCCTCTCCCTCCCAGTCATCTCTCACCCCTCTCCCTCCCAGTCATCTCTCACCCCTCTCCCTCCCAGTCATCTCTCACCCCTCTCCCTCCCAGTCATCTCTCTCTCTCCCCCTCTCCCTCCCAGTCATCTCTCACCCCTCTCCCTCCCAGTCATCTCTCACCCCTCTCCCTCCCAGTCATCTCTCACCCCTCTCCCTCCCAGTCATCTCTCACCCCTCTCCCTCCCAGTCATCTCTCACCCCTCTCCCTCCCAGTCATCTCTCACCCCTCTCCCTCCCAGTCATCTCTCACCCCTCTCCCTCCCAGTCATCTCTCACCCCCTCTCCCTCCCAGTCATCTCTCACCCCTCTCCCTCCCAGTCATCTCCCTCACCCCTCTCCCTCCCAGTCATCTCTCACCCCTCTCCCTCCCAGTCCTCTCTCTCACCCCTCTCCCTCCCAGTCATCTCTCACCCCTCTCCCTCCCAGTCATCTCTCACCCCTCTCCCTCCCAGTCATCTCTCACCCCTCTCCCTCCCAGTCATCTCTCACCCCTCTCCCTCCCAGTCATCCCTCCCAGTCACCCCTCTCCCTCCCAGTCATCTCTCACCCCTCTCCCTCCCAGTCCTCTCACCCCTCTCCCTCCCAGTCATCCCAGTCCTTGTCGTGAGAGACCCCTCTCCCTCCCAGTCATTTTGATTCAGTCATCTCTGAACTCCCTCCCAGTCAATTCACAGGAAAGGAACCCAGTCATCTCTCACCCCTCTTGGTTTGTGTCTCCCTGGTGAATGGGAGGAGGGACCCAGTCATCTCTCACCCCCTCTCCCTCCCAGTCATCTCTCACCCCTCTCCCTCCCAGTCACCTCACCCCCTGCCCCACCAAGGAGGGAAAGAAAAGACAGACCCCTTTAGAGAAAGGAAGAAAGAATCCCTCCCAGTCATCCGGACCCCTCTAGGTCCCAGTCATCTTGATTCCCTCCCAGATCTCTCACCCCCTCTCCCTCCCAGATCTCACCCCTCTCCCTCCCAGTCAGAAAAACCCCTCTGGGATGAGATCTCTCACCCCTCTCCCTCCCAGTCAGATGGGAAAGTCATCTCTCACCCCTCTCCCTCCCAGTCATCTCTCACCCTTCACTCTCACAGCCAGCCAGGACCAGTCTCCCTGTCTCACCCCTTCCCACCGTCATCTCTCACCCCAGCCCCTCCCAGTCCTCTCTCACCCTCTCCCTCCCAGTCCTCCAGTCATCTCTCACCCCTCTCCCTCCCAGTCCCTTCACCGTCTCCCTCCCAGTCAAAACCAGTCTCCCTGTCATCTCTCACCCCCTCTCCCTCACCTCCCTTCACAGCCTCCCAGGACCAGTCTCCCTCCCAGTCTCACCCCTCTCCCTCCCAGTCATCTCACAGCCAGCCCTCCCAGTCTCTGTCTCACCCCTCTCCCTCCCAGTCATCTCTCACCCCTCTCCCTCCCCAGTCAGTCTCTCACCCCTCTCCCTCCCAGTCATCTCTCACCCCTTCTCCCTCCCAGCCTCTCACCAGTCTCTGTCTCACCCCCCTTCACCTCTCTCACAGCCAGCCAGGACCAGTCTCTCCCTGTCTCACCCCTTCACCCTCCCAGTCAGCCAGCCAAAACCAGTCTCCCTCCCAGTCATCTCTCACCCCTCTCACCGTCTCTCTCACCCAGCCCCTCCCAGTCTCTGTCTCCCACCCCTTCACCCCTCTCCCTCCCAGCCAGCCAAAACCAGTCTCTGTCTCACCCCTTCCCTCCCAGTCATCTCTCACCCCTCTCCCAGCAGTCAGCCCCTCCCAGTCTCTGTCTCCCTCCCAGTCCCTTCACCCCCTCTCCCTCCCGTCATCTCTCACAGTCCTCTCTCACCCCTCTCCCAGCCAGTCAACCAGTCTCTCCCTCCCAGTCATCTCTCACCCCTCTCCCTCCCAGTCATCTCTCACCCCTCTCCCTCCCAGCCAGTCATCAAAACCAGTCTCCCTGTCTCACCCCTTCACCGTCTCTCACAGCCAGCTCCCTCCCCAGTCTCTCCCTCTCACTCCCTCCCAGTCATCTCACAGCCAGCCCCTCCCAGTCATCTCTCACCCCCTCTCCCTCCCAGTCATCTCTCACCCTCTCCCTCCCAGCCAGCCACCCCTCTCCCTCCCAGTCATCTCTCCCCCTCTCCCTCCCCAGTCTCTCCCTGTCTCACCCCTTCCCTCCCAGTCATCTCTCAGCCCTCTCCCTCCCCAGTCTCATCTCTCACCCCTCTCCCTCCCAGTCATCTCTCACCCCTCAGCCTCCCAAAACCACCCCCTCTCCCTCCCAGTCATCTCTCACCCCTCTCCCTCCCAGTCATCTCTCACCCCTCTCCCTCCCAGTCATCTCAACCCCTCTCCCTCCCAGTCTCACCCTTCCCTTCACCCTCTCCCTCCCAGTCATCTCTCACCCCTCTCCCTCCCAGTCATCTCTCACCCCTCTCCCTCCCAAAACCAGTCTCCCTGTCTCTCCCCTCTCCCTCAGTCATCTCTCACCCAGCTCCCTCCCAGTCATCTCTCAGTCTCCCTGTCTCACCCCTCTCCCTCCCAGTCATCTCACAGCCAGCCAGGACCACCCCCTCTCCCTCCCAGTGTCTCACCCCCTCCCTCAGTCATCTCTCCTCACAGCCTCCCAGTCATCTCCAGTCTCCCTCCCAGTCATCTCTCACCTCTCCCTCCCAGTCATCTCTCCCCCCTCTCACCTCCCAGCCCTCTCCCTCCCAGTCATCTCTCACCCCTCTCCCTCTCCCTCCCAGTCATCTCTCACAGCCAGCCAAAACCAGTCTCTGTCTCTCCCCCCCTTCTCTCTCACCCCCCTCCCAGTCCAGCCAAAACCCCTCTCCCTCCCAGTCTCACCCCTTCCCACCAGTCCTCTCACACCCCTCTCCCTCCCAGCCTCTCCAAACCAGTCTCTGTCTCTCCCTGTTCACAGCCAGCCTCCCAGTCTCACCCCCTCTCACGCCCCCTCCCTCAGTCCCTCTCACCCCTCTCCCTCCCAGTCAGCCAGCCAAAACCAGTCTCTCCCAGTCTCACCCCTTCCCACCGCCCTCACAGCCAGCCAAAACCAGTCTCTGTCTCCTCTCCCGCCCCCTTCCCAGTTCTCACAGCCAGCCAGGACCAGTCTCCCTCCCAGTCTCACCCCTTCCCTGTTCACCCCTCTCCCTCCCAGTCACCAGTCTCTGTCATCTCTCACCCCTTCTCCCAGTCATCTCTCACAGCCTCCCAGTCATCTCCAGTCTCCCTGTCTCACCCTCCCTTCACCCTCTCACTCCCAGCCAAAACTCACCCCTCTCCCTCCCAGTCATCTCTCACCCCCTCCCTCCCAGTCTCACAGCCAGCCAAAACCAGTCTCTCCCTCTCACCCCTCTCCCTCCCAGTCAGCCAGCCAAAACCAGTCACCCCTTCACCTCTCAGCCCCTGTCTCAGTCCCCTTCAGTCTCTGTCCCCCTCTCCCTCCCAGTCAAACCAGTCTCCCTGTCTCACCCCTTCACCGTCCTCACAGCCAGCCCCTCCCAGTCTCTGTCTCACCCCTTCACCCTCCCAGTCATCCAAAACCAGTCTCCCTCCCAGTCATCTCTCACCCCTTCCCTCCCAGTCCTCTCTCACAGCCTCCCAAACCACCCCTCTCCCTCCCAGTCATCTCTCACCCCTCTCCCTCCCAGTCATCTCACACCCCCTCTCCCTCCCAGTCTCTGTCTCACCCCTTCCCAGCCAGTCATCTCTCACCCCTCTCCCTCCCAGTCTCACCCCTCTCCCTCCCAGTCATCTCTCACCCCTCTCCCTCCCAGTCATCTCTCACCCCTCTCCCTCCCCCTCTCTCTCTCCCTCCCCTCTCCCTCCCAGTCATCCAAAACCAGTCTCCCAGTCTCACCCCTTCCCTCCCAGTCATCTCAGCCCCTCTCCCTCCCAGCCAAACCAGTCTCCCTCATCTCTCACCCCTCTCCTCCCAGTCATCTCTCACCCCTCTCCCTCCCAGCTCTCACCCCTCTCCCTCCCAGTCATCTCTCACCCCTCTCCCTCAGTCAGCCACCCCTCTCCCTCCCAGTCATCTCACAGCCACCCCAGTCTCCCAGTCATCCTCACCTTCTCCCTCCCAGTCCTCTCACCCCTCTCCCTCCCAGTCATCTCTCACCCCTCTCCCTCCCAGTCTCACCCCTTCCCTCCCAGTCACACCCCTCTCCCTCCCAGTCATCTCCAGTCTCCCTCCCAGTCATCTCTCACCCCCTCTCCCTCCCAGTCATCTCTCACCCCTCTCCCTCCCAGTCATCTCTCACCCCTCTCCCTCCCAGTCCTCTCTCACCCCTCTCCCTCCCAGTCATCTCCCTCCCAGTCATCTCCCTCCCAGTCTCTCACCCCTCTCCCTCCCAGTCATCTCTCACCCCTCTCCCTCCCGCCCCTCTCCCTCCCAGTCAGCCAGCCTCTCCCTCCCAGTCATCTGTCTCACCCCCTCCCTCCCAGTCATCTCTCACCCCTCTCCCTCAGCCAGCACCCCTCTCCCTCCCAGTCATCTCTCACCCCTTCACAGCCAGCCCCAGTCATCTCTCACCCCTCTCCCTCCCAGTCAGCCAGGACCAGTCTCCCTCTCGCCCCTCTCCCTCCCAGCCATCCAAACCAGTCTCCCTGTCTCACCTCCCAGTCATCTCTCACCCCTCTCCCTCACAGCCAGCCCCTCCCAGTCATCTGTCTCACCCCTCTCCCAGCCCCAGTCATCTCTCACCCTCTCCCTACCAGCCAGCCCCTCCCAGTCCTGTCTCACCCCTCTCCCTACCAGCCAGCCACGAACCAGTCTCCCTCCCAGTCTCTCTCACCCCCTTCCCTCCCAGCCCCAGTCTCACGCCCCTCTCCCTCCCAGTCCTGTCTCACCCCTCTCTCCCAGTCATCTCTCACCCCTCTCCCTCCCAGCCAGCCCCTCTCCCTCCCAGTCTCTGTCTCACCCCTCTCCCTCCCAGCCCTCTCACGCCCCTCTCCCTCCCAGTCCTCTCTCACCCCTCTCCCAGCCAGTCACCAGTCCCTCTGTCTCACCCCTTCCCTCCCAGTCCTCTCACAGCCTCCCAGTCATCTCTCAGTCTCCCTCCCAGTCATCTCTCACCCTCTCCCTTCACTGTTCCCTCCCAGTCATCTCTCACCCCTCTCCCTCCCAGTCTCACCCCTTCCCTCCCAGTCATCTCAAAACACCCCTCTCCCTCCCAGTCATCTCTCACCCTCTCCCTCCCAGTCATCTCCCGCCCCTCTCCCTCCCAGTCCTTGTCTGTGTGTTTTGATTCAGTTGAACAGGGACAGAGGCTAACCCAGGTCAGGTTTCACCAGGCCAAAACAGTCTCTGCCACCTCACCCCCACACCAAGGAGGGAAAGAAAAGACAGATTTAGAGAAAGGAAAAAGAATGAAAGAAAGAGCCGGAAAAAAGGTAGAATAGTGATTAATAGAGAAAGAGTGAGCAAGATTGACGGATGGAGAGAAAAAGCCTGTGTGGGATGAGACTGAAAAATACCGGGAGGGAGATGGGAAAAGAGGGGTCTCAGTCTCACCCCTTCACTGTTCACAGCCAGCCAAAACCAGTCTCTGTCTCACCCCTTCACTGTTCACAGCCAGCCAGGACCAGTCTCTGTCTCACCCCTTCACCTGTTCACAGCCAGCCAGGACCAGTCTCTGTCTCACCCCTTCACCCTGCACAGCCAGCCAGGACCAGTCTGTCTCACCCCTTCACCGTTCACAGCCAGCCAGAACCAGTCTGTCTCACCCCTTCACCCTGCACAGCCAGCCAGGACCAGTCTGTCTCACCCCTTCTGCACAGCCAGCCAGGACCAGTCTGTCTCACCCCTTCACCCTACACAGCCAGCCAGGACCAGTCTCTGTCTCACCCGTTCACCCTGCACAGCCAGCCAGGACCAGTCTCTGTCTCACCCCTTCACCCTGCACAGCCAGCCAGGACCAGTCTCTGTCTCACCTCTGCACAGCCAGCCAGGACCAGTCTGTCTCACCCCTTCACCCTACACAGCCAGCCAGGACCAGTCTGTCTCACCCCTTCACCTCTGCACAGCCAGCCAGGACCAGTCTGTCTCACCCCTTCACCCTACACAGCCAGCCAGGACCAGTCTCTGTCTCACCCCTTCACCCTGCACAGCCAGCCAGGACCAGTCTCTGTCTCACTGTTCTGCACAGCCAGCCAGGACCAGTCTGTCTCACCCTTCACCCTTACAGCCAGCCAGGACCAGTCTCTCTCACCCCTTCAAAGTTCACAGCCAGCCAGAACCAGTCTGTCTCACCCCTTCACCCTGCACAGCCAGCCAGGACCAGTCTGTCTCACCTCTGCACAGCCAGCCAGGACCAGTCTGTCTCACCCCTTCACCCTACACAGCCAGCCAGGACCAGTCTCTGTCTCAAAGGACTCACCCTGCACAGCCAGCCAGGACCAGTCTCTGTCTCACCCTTCACCCTGCACAGCCAGCCAGGACCAGTCTCTGTCTCACCTCTGCACAGCCAGCCAGGACCAGTCTGTCTCACCCTTCACCCTACACAGCCAGCCAGGACCAGTCTGTCTCACCCCTTCACCTCTGCACAGCCAGCCAGGACCAGTCTGTCTCACCCTTCACCCTACACAGCCAGCCAGGACCAGTCTCTGTCTCACCCCTTCACCCTGCACAGCCAGCCAGGACCAGTCTCTGTCTGTTCTGCACAGCCAGCCAGGACCAGTCTGTCTCACCCCTTCACCCTGCACAGCCAGCCAGGACCAGTCTCTGTCTCAACCCTTCACCCTGCACAGCCAGCCAGGACCAGTCTCTGTCTCACCCTTCACCCTGCACAGCCAGCCAGGACCAGTCTCTGAATCAATCACCCTACACAGCCAGCCAGGACCAGTCTCTGTCTCAACCCTTCACCCTGCACAGCCAGCCAGGACCAGTCTCTGTCTCACCCCTTCACCCTGCACAGCCAGCCAGGACCAGTCTCTGTCTCACCCCTTCACCCTGCACAGCCAGCCAGGACCAGTCTGTCTCACCCCTTCACCTCTGCACAGCCAGCCAGGACCAGTCTGTCTCACCCCTTCACCCTACACAGCCAGCCAGGACCAGTCTCTGTCTCACCTCTGCACAGCCAGCCAGGACCAGTCTGTCTCACCCCTTCACCTCTGCACAGCCAGCCAGGACCAGTCTCTGTCTCACCCCTTCACCCTGCACAGCCAGCCAGGACCAGTCTCTGTCTCACCTCTGCACAGCCAGCCAGGACCAGTCTCTGTCTCACCCCTTCACCCTGCACAGCCAGCCAGGACCAGTCTCTGTCTCACCTCTGCACAGCCAGCCAGGACCAGTCTGTCTCACCCCTTCACCCTGCACAGCCAGCCAGGACCAGTCTTTCTCACCCCTTCACAGCCAGCCAGGACCAGTCTGTCTCACCCCTTCACCCTGCACAGCCAGCCAGGACCAGTCTTTCTCACCCCTTCACCCTACACAGCCAGCCAGGACCAGTCTTTCTCACCCCTTCACGGGGCGACAGGGTAGCCTAGTGGTTAGAGCATTGGACTAGTAACCGAAAGGTTGCAAGTTCAAATCCCCGAGCTGACAAGGTACAAATCTGTTGTTCTGCCCCCTGAACAGGCAGTTAACCCACTGTTCCCAGGCCGTCATTGAAAATAAGAATTTGTTCTTAACTTAATCTTAACTGACTTGCCTAGTAAAATAAAGGTCAAATAAAGGTCAAATAAAGGTCAAATAAAAATAAAATAAAATTCACCCTGCACAGCCTGCCAGGACCAGTTGTGCCTGCGGCACAAAGTGCACCATATTGCCTATATAGTGCATTGACTTTAACCAGTCCTCAAAGGACTATGGTGAAACGTAGTGCTGTATGTAGGGAAAAGGGTGCACTTTGGGTTACACAGACTCAGAGAGGTGACCCAGAACCCAGACCAGGCAGAGTGAATGGAGTCTGTGTGGAGAATCTGAACAAAGAGCTCCATGAATCAGACTTCCATCATTCCATTATTCTGTTTCCCATTCCAGTTCTGTTCCAGCTTAATCCGGGAATCACCTCCCTCCCCAAAAACACAGTGTCAGTCCAGGGCAGCAATTTCATGTCTCCACATTCTATACATCTGCTCACATAGCCTGAATAATCATTCTCAATTCATGTAAGTCAATATCTAAAAACAGTGTAATTAATAGACTATTTCCCTTGCACAGTTTTAACGACTCTCTACCGTTATCACCCTGGTGAGGTCACCTGTTACGTAGGGTTAGTCTCTACCGTTATCACCCTGGTGAGGTCACCTGTTACGTAGAGTTAGTCTCTACCGTTATCACCCTGGTGAGGTCACCTGTTACGTAGCTGTCGTCTCTACCGTTATCACCCTGGTGAGGTCACCTGTTACGTAGAGTTAATCTCTACCGTTATCACCCTGGTGAGGTCACCTGTTACGTAGAGTTAGTCTCTACCGTTATCACCCTGGTGAGGTCACCTCTTACGTAGAGTTAGTCTCTACCGTTATCACCCTGGTGAGGTCACCTGTTACGTAGGGTTAGTCTCTACCGTTATCACCCTGGTGAGGTCACCTGCTACGTAGAGTTAGTCTCTACCGTTATCACCCTGGTGAGGTCACCTGTTACGTAGAGTTAGTATCTACCGTTATCACCCTGGTGAGGTCACCTGCTACGTAGAGTTAGTATCTACCGTTATCACCCTGGTGAGGTCACCTGCTACGTAGAGTTAGTCTCTACCGTTATCACCCTGGTGAGGTCACCTGTTACGTAGAGTTAGTCTCTACCGTTATCACCCTGGTGAGGTCACCTGTTACGTAGGGTTAGTCTCTACCGTTATCACCCTGGTGAGGTCACCTGTTACGTAGCGTTAGTCTCTACCGTTATCACCCTGGTGAGGTCACCTGTTACGTAGGGTTAGTCTCTACCGTTATCACCCTGGTGAGGTCACCTGTTACGTAGGGTTAGTCTCTACCGTTATCACCCTGGTGAGGTCACCTGCTACGTAGAGTTAGTCTCTACCGTTATCACCCTGGTGAGGTCACCTGTTACGTAGCGTTAGTCTCTACCGTTATCACCCTGGTGAGGTCACCTGCTACGTAGGGTTAGTCTCTACCGTTATCACCCTGGTGAGGTCACCTGCTACGTAGAGTTAGTCTCTACCGTTATCACCCTGGTGAGGTCACCTGTTACGTAGAGTTAGTCTCTACCGTTATCACCCTGGTGAGGTCACCTGTTACGTAGCGTTAGTCTCTACCGTTATCACCCTGGTGAGGTCACCTGCTACGTAGAGTTAGTCTCTACCGTTATCACCCTGGTGAGGTCACCTGTTACGTAGGGTTAGTCTCTACCGTTATCACCCTGGTGAGGTCACCTGTTACGTAGGGTTAGTCTCTACCGTTATCACCCTGGTGAGGTCACCTGCTACGTAGGGTTAGTCTCTACCGTTATCACCCTGGTGAGGTCACCTGCTACGTAGAGTTAGTCTCTACCGTTATCACCCTGGTGAGGTCACCTGTTACGTAGCGTTAGTCTCTACCGTTATCACCCTGGTGAGGTCACCTGTTACGTAGGGTTAGTCTCTACCGTTATCACCCTGGTGAGGTCACCTGTTACGTAGGGTTAGTCTCTACCGTTATCACCCTGGTGAGGTCACCTGTTACGTAGGGTTAGTCTCTACCGTTATCACCCTGGTGAGGTCACCTGTTACGTAGGGTTAGTCTCTACCGTTATCACCCTGGTGAGGTCACCTGTTACGTAGCGGAGTTAGTCTCTACCGTTATCACCCTGGTGAGGTCACCTGTACTAAAGCCATCTTGATCAGCTGCTAAACCACATACTGTGTCCTGTGGTCCTGTGGTCCGTGGTCCTGTGGTCCTGTGGTCCGTGGTCTCCTGTGGTCCGTGTCCTGTGGTCCTGTGGTCCTGTGGTCCTGTGGTCCGTGGTCCTGTGGTCCGTGTCCTGTGGTCCTGTGGTCCTGTGGTCCTGTGGTCCGTGTCCTGTGGTCCTGTGTCCTGTGGTCCTGTGGTCCGTGTCCTGTGGTCCTGTGGTCCGTGTCCTGTGGTCCGTGTCCTGTGGTCCTGTGGTCCGTGTCCTGTGGTCCGTGTCCTGTGGTCCTGTGGTCCAGTGGTCCGTGTCCTGTTGTCCGGTCCTGTGGTCCTGTGGTCCGTGTCCTGTGGTCCGTGTCCTGTGGTCCGTGTCCTGTGGTCCGTGTCCTGTGGTCCTGTGGTCCTGTGGTCCTGTGGTCCGTGTCCTGTGGTCCTGTGGTCCGTGTCCTGTCCGTGTCCTGTGGTCCGTGTCCTGTGGTCCGTGTCCTGTGGTCCTGTGGTCCGTGTCCTGTGGTCCGTGTCCTGTGGTCCTGTGGTCCGTGTCCTGTGGTCCTGTGGTCCGTGTCCTGTGGTCCGTGTCCTGTGGTCCTGTGGTCCGTGTCCTGTGGTCCGTGTCCTGTGGTCCTGTGGTCCGTGTCCTGTGGTCCTGTGGTCCTGTTGTCCGTGTCCTGTGGTCCGTGTCCTGTGGTCCTGTGGTCCGTGTCCTGTGGTCCTTGTGGTCCTGTGGTCCTGTGGTCCTGTGGTCCGTGTCCTGTGGTCCTGTGGTCCTGTGGTCCGTGTCCTGTGGTCCTGTGGTCTGTGTCCTGTGGTCCTGTGGTCCGTGTCCTGTGGTCCTGTGGTCCGTGTCCTGTGGTCCTGTGGTCCGTGTCCTGTGGTCCGTGTCCTGTGGTCCTGTGGTCCGTGTCCTGTGGTCCTGTGGTCCTGTGGTCCGTGTCCTGTGGTCCTGTGGTCCGTGTCCTGTGGTCCGTGTCCTGTGGTCCATGTCCAGTGGTCCGTGTCCTGTGGTCCGTGTCCTGTGGTCCGTTTCTGTGGTCCTGTGTCCTGTGGTCCGTGTCCTGTGGTCCGTGTCCAGTGGTCCGTGTCCAGTGGTCCGTGTCCAGTGGTCCGTGTCCTGTGGTCCGTGTCCTGTGGTCCTGTGGTCCGTGTCCTGTGGTCCGTGTCCTGTGATCCTGTGTCCTGTGGTCCTGTGGTCCGTGTCCTGTGGTCCTGTGGTCCGTGTCCTGTGGTCCTTGTCCGTGTCCAGTGGTCCGTGTCCAGTGGTCCGTGTCCTGTGGTCCGTGTCCTGTGGTCCGTGTCCTGTGGTCCGTGTCCTGTGGTCCGTGTCCTGTGGTCCGTGTCCTGTGGTCCGTGTCCTGTGGTCCGTGTCCTGTGGTCCTGTGGTCCTGTGTCCTGTGGTCCTGTGGTCCTGTGGTCCGTATCCTGTGGTCCGTGTCCTGTGGTCCTGTGGTCGTGTCCTGTGTCCTGTGGTCCGTGTCCTGTGGTCCTGTGGTCCTGTGGTCCAGTGGTCCGTGTCCTGTGGTCCGTGTCCTGTGGTCCGTGTCCTGTGGTCCTGTGGTCCGTGTCCTGTGGTCCGTGTCCTGTGGTCCTGTGGTCCCTGTGGTCCGTGTCCTGTGGTCCTGTGGTCCTGTGGTCCGTGTCCTGTGGTCCTGTGGTCCGTGTCCTGTGGTCCTGTGGTCCGTGTCCTGTGGTCCGTGTCCTGTGGTCCTGTGGTCCGTGTCCTGTTGTCCTGTGGTCCGTGTCCTGTGGTCCTGTGGTCCGTGTCCTGTGGTCCTGTGGTCCGTGTCCTGTGGTCCGTGTCCTGTGGTCCGTGTCCAGTGGTCCTGTGGTCCTGTGGTCCAGTGGTCCTGTGGTCTTGTGGTCCTGTGGTCCTGTGGTCCGTGTCCTGTGGTCCGTGTCCTGTGGTCCTGTGGTCCGTGTCCTGTGGTCCGTGTCCTGTGGTCCTGTGGTCCTGTGGTCCGTGTCCTGTGGTCCTGTGGTCCTGTGGTCCTGTGGTCCGTGTCCTGTGGTCCTGTGGTCCGTGTCCTGTGGTGGTCCTGTGGTCCTGTGGTCCGTGTCCTGTGGTCCGTGTCCTGTGGTCCTGTGGTCCGTGGTCCTGTGGTCCGTGTCCTGTGGTCCGTGTCCTGTGGTCCGTGTCCTGTGGTCCTGTGGTCCTGTGGTCCGTGTCCTGTGGTCCGTGTCCTGTGGTCCGTGTCCTGTGGTCCGTGTCCTGTGGTCCGTGTCCTGTGGTCCGTGTCCTGTGGTCCTGTGGTCCGTGTCCTGTGGTCCTGTGGTCCGTGTCCTGTGGTCCGTGTCCTGTGGTCCGTGTCCTGTGGTCCTGTGGTCCGTGTCCTGTGGTGTCCTGTGGTCCGTGTCCTGTGGTCCGTGTCCTGTGGTCCGTGTCCTGTGGTCCTGTGGTCCGTGTCCTGTGGTCCGTGTCCTGTGGTCCGTGTCCTGTGGTCCTGTGGTCCGTGTCCTGTGGTCCGTGTCCTGTGGTCCGTGTCCTGTGGTCCTGTGGTCCTGTGTCCTGTGGTCCTGTGGTCCGTGTCCTGTGGTCCTGTGGTCCGTGTCCTGTGGTCCGTGTCCTGTGGTCCTGTGGTCCGTGTCCTGTGGTCCGTGTCCTGTGGTCCTGTGGTCCGTGTCCTGTGGTCCGTGTCCTGTGGTCCGTGTCCAGTGGTGGTCTTGTGGTCCTGTGGTCCTGTGGTCCGTGTCCTGTGGTCCGTGTCCTGTGGTCCGTGTCCTGTGGTCCGTGTCCTGTGGTCCTGTGGTCCTGTGGTCCTGTGGTCCGTGTCCTGTGGTCCTGTGTCCTGTGTCCTGTGGTCCGTGTCCTGTGGTCCGTGTCCTGTGGTCCTGTGGTCCGTGTCCTGTGGTCCGTGTCCTGTGGTCCGTGTCCTGTGGTCCTGTGTGGTCCTGTGGTCCTGTGGTCCGTGTCCTGTGTCCTGTGGTCCTGTGGTCCGTGTCCTGTGGTCCGTGTCCTGTGGTCCGTGTCCTGTGGTCCTGTGGTCCGTGTCCTGTCCGTGTCCTGTGGTCCGTGTCCTGTGGTCCGTGTCCTGTGGTCCTGTGGTCCGTGTCCTGTGGTCCGTGTCCTGTGGTCCTTGTCCTGTGGTCCTGTGGTCCGTGTCCTGTGGTCCGTGTCCTGTGGTCCGTGTCCTGTGGTCCTGTGGTCCGTGTCCTGTGGTCCTGTGGTCCTTGTCCTGTGGTCCTGTGGTCCGTGTCCTGTGGTCCTGTGGTCCTTGTCCTGTGGTCCTGTGGTCCGTGTCCTGTGGTCCTGTGGTCCGTGTCCTGTGGTCCTGTGGTCCGTGTCCTGTGGTCCTGTGGTCCTGTGGTCCTGTGGTCCATGTCCTGTGGTCCTGTGGTCCTGTGGTCCGTGTCCTGTGGTCCGTGTCCTGTGGTCCTGTGGTCCGTGTCCTGTGGTCCGTGTCCTGTGGTCCGTGTCCTGTGGTCCGTGTCCTGTGGTCCTGTGGTCCGTGGTCCTGTGGTCCTGTGGTCCTTGTCCTGTGGTCCTGTGGTCCGTGTCCTGTGGTCCGTGTCCTGTGGCCCTGTGGTCCTGTGGTCCTGTGGTCCTTGTCCTGTGGTCCGTGTCCTGTGGTCCTGTGGTCCGTGTCCTGTGGTCCTGGTCCGTGTCCTGTGGTCCTGTGGTCCTTGTCCTGTGGTCCTGTGGTCCGTGTCCTGTGGTCCGTGTCCTGTGGTCCGTGTCCTGTGGTCCTGTGGTCCGTGTCCTGTGGTCCTGTGGTCCGTGTCCTGTGGTCCGTGTCCTGTGGTCCGTGCCCTGTGGTCCATGTCCTGTGGTCCTGTGGTCCGTGCCCTGTGGTCCGTGTCCTGTGGTGCTGTGGTCCGTGTCCTGTGGTCCTGTGGTCCGTGTCCTGTGGTCCTGTTGTCTGTGTCCTGTGGTCATTTCCCAGTCGGAGGCTCAATAGCACCACAACTATCATTCAGGACATTCTCCACGGTCAAGCATTCTTCAGGACTGTGATTGGTCCCAGGTGGTCGATGTGACAACAAATACACTCCTATCTATCCGGGTCACAGTGAATATAAACTGTGATGGTGTGTTCCGGGTTCGGGACTGAGGGAGATCAGGGTTGGTTCCCTGCCCTCAGGAGAACCTGTACTGAGTCATGACACACTGGTGGACAGGAGAGAAGACACACCAGTGTGTGTCTCTGAGTGACTGAATGTTTGTGTGGCTGTCTGAGTCTAAGGGAGACATGTGGGAATGACATCTGTTCACTGCTGGTCTTGGCAGTTGGACGCACACACACACACACGTCGTGCAGCGTTCCCACCATAAAACATGCCAGCTGAGGTATCAGGACGATTAATACAGACTCTCGTTTATTAGTAAAGGCACCAACACACACACACACACACAGGGCTCCCGAGTATCACAGCTGTGCAAGAGGTGTCACTATCGTCCCTGGTTTGAATCCAGGTTGCATCACATCCGGCTGTAATTGGGAGTCCCATAGGGCGGAACACCATTGGTCCAGTGTCGTGAGGGCTTGACCGGGAGTAGGCCGTCATTGTAAATAAGATTTTCTTCTTTACCGACTTGCCTAGTTAAAATAAGGTTAAATAAATTCCTGTTGGAACACACACAGGCATCATATGTGTACACCATGATTGAATGTGTGGAAAGGGATGCACAGACCCTCAAGCTCTCTCTGTGTGTGGTTGAGGCTGACACACACAGGTAGAGACAAGCATGAATGAGGGCTTCCTGTGCTCAATATGGACTGTTCTATACATGTAAAGTAGTCTCTCTCTCTCTCTGTATCTCTCTGTATCTCTCTCTCTCTCTCTCTCTGTATCTCTCTCTCTCTCTCTCTGTATCTCTCTCTCTCTCTGTATCTCTCTGTATCTCTCTCTCTCTCTGTATCTCTCTCTCTCTCTGTATCTCTCTCTCTCTCTGTATCTCTCTCTCTCTCTCTCTCTCTCTCTCTCGAGTGATTGAGTGAGTGAGTGAGTGAGTGAGTGAGTGAGTGTTTTCAGCCTGTTCTGGTCATAGAGGACTGGATAACGGAGGGTGAGAAGAGAGAGAAGAGCGGCGAGACGAGAGAGCGATGAAGGGGAACGAGGGGGTTAGTGTGTAAATCGTGGGAACAAGCCAACTCAACAACGGGTTTCCTGCTAGGCAACCAATGTAACAATGGCTGGTTGCCGAGGACTCGCTAGTCCAGATCATTCCCTAGGCTACTACAGTGAGTGAGGGGCAACTGCTGTCTCTCTCACACACACACACACACACACACACAAACACTATTATTAAGTCATTACATTACAGCAGGGGTCCTGACCCACGCTCTTAGAGGGGGAAATCTGGGGGCTTTCCAAACAGACACAGACACACACACACACACACACACACACACACACACACACACACACACACACACACACACACACACACACACACACACACACACACACACTGCAAGCAGGCAGGCAGGCAGGCCTCTGTGAAGAGACACTCAGGGAGAGGGGGAGCCAGGTTAATGCAGCTGACTGGGCAGCATGAGTCAGGGCATGGCATGTGGTGGCAAGCATATAGCCTGGAAAAGCCCTCCAGTCAGTCACACAAGACACTGGATACAGACAGTCTGCAAGGCATTCTAGTTGTTATGGATACGTTTAGCTAAGATAGGTCATGTTGTGTTTATGCTAGGATCTGTAGAAAATGTGATTAGAAAAAAAGAGGTTAACCAAAACAGATAGAGGAATGAGGGAGATCTGGCCTTGTGTGTGTGTGTGTGTGTGTGTGTGTGTGTGTGTGTGTGTGTGTGTGTGTGTGTGTGTGTGTGTGTGTGTGTGTGTGTGTGTGTGTGTGTGTGTGTGTGTGTGTACACTTGCATGTAAGCACTCCCTATTCGCTGACACAGGAAGTGAACGCGTCCTTTATATGGAGGCCAGTGAAAAGCAGAGAGTTATATAATCAAACTCAGACAGACAGACAGACAGACAGCGCATACATATCAACCAGCCTAACACTACTAGAATCTGAAGTCAAATGTCTGTTTGTTGATGATCTGGTGCTTCTGTCACCAACCAAGGAGGGCCTACAGCAGCACCTTGATCTTCTGCACAGATTCTGTGAGACCTGGGCCCTGACAGTAAATCTCAGTAAGACAAAAATAATGGTGTTCCAAAAAAGGTCCAGTCGCCTGGGCCACAAATACAAATTCCATCTAGACACTGGTGTTCTAGAGCACACAACACACTATACATACCTTGGCCTAAACATCAGCGCCACAGGTAACTTCCACAAATCTGTGAACGATCTGAGAGACAAGGCATGAGGCGCCTTCTTGGACATCAAAAGGAACATAACATTCGACATACCAATTAGGATCTAGTTAAAAATACTTGAATCAGTTAGAGCCAACCAATAATTCAGTCATAGAGCCAACCAAGAATTCACAAAATGTGACAAACACCAAATTGAGACTCTGCATGCAGAATTCGGCAAAAATATCCTCTATGTACAACGTAGAACACCAAATAATGCATGCAGAGCAGAAATAGGCCAATACCCTCTAATTATCAAAATCCAGAAAAGAACTGTTAAATTCTACAACCACCTAAAAGGAAGCGATTCCCAAACCTTCAATAACAAAGCCATCACCTACAGAGAGATGAAACTGGAGAAGAGTCCCCTAAGCAAGCTGGTCCTGGGGCTCTGTTCACAAACACACCCCACAGAGCCCCAGGACAGCAGCACAATTAGACCCAACGGGGCGGCACGGTAGCCTAGTGGTTAGAGCGTTGGACTAGGTTGCAAGTTCAAATCCCCGAGCTGACAAGGTACAAATCTGTCATTCTTCCCCTGAACAGGCAGTTAACCCACTGTTCCTAGGCCGTCATTGAAAATAAGAATTTGTTCTTAACTGACTTGCCTAGTTAAATAAAGGTAAAATAAAAACACTGTATTGATATATATAAAAGAATATATGACATTTGTAATGTAACACTGTATTTTTCTTTAGGAACTTCTGTGAGTACAATGTTCACTGTCCACCTTTCACTGTTTGTTATTGTCTATTTAACGTGCTTTGGCAATGTAAACATGTGTTTCCCATGACAATAAAGCCTCTTGAATTGAATTGAGAGAGAAAGTTCACAAATAAAAAATGACTTAAAAGATGACTCAACTTCAGTAGAGTGGAATGTAGAAGTGTCAGAAACTCAACTCACTGCATTCTACATGACCATACAGAGGCGCCCAGCTACTATCTTAAATTATACGATGAATCTGGGTGATAAAACTACTGCCCAAAATAGGCTGCTACATCATTGGAAAATGATTCCCTATACAGCCAGTGTTTGCTGATTCCCTATACAGCCAGTGTTTGCTGAGGGGAAAATGATTCCCTATACAGCCAGTGTTTGCTGAGGGAAAAATGATTCTGAGGGGAAAATGATTCCCTATACAGCCAGTGTTTGCTGAGGGGAAAATGATTACAGCCAGTGTTTGCTGAGGGGAAAATGATTCCCTATACAGCCAGTGTTTGCTGAGGGGAAAATGATTCCCTATACAGCCAGTGTTTGCTGAGGGGGAAAATGATTCTCTATACAGCCAGTGTTTGCTGAGGGAAAATGATTCTCTATACAGCCAGTGTTTGCTGAGGGGAAAATGATTCCCTATACAGCCAGTGTTTGCTGAGGGGAAAATGATTCCCTATACAGCCAGTGTTTGCTGAGGGGAAAATGATTCCCTATACAGCCAGTGTTTGCTGAGGGGAAAATGATTCCCTATACAGCCAGTGTTTGCTGAGGGGAAAATGATTCCCTATACAGCCAGTGTTTGCTGATTCTCTATACAGCCAGTGTTTGCTGAGGGGAAAATGATTCTCTATACAGCCAGTGTTTGCTGAGGGGAAAATGATTCCCTATACAGCCAGTGTTTGCTGAGGGGAAAATGATTCTCTATACAGCCAGTGTTTGCTGAGGGGAAAAAATGAGTGTTTCCCTATACAGCCAGTGTTTGCTGAGGGGAAAATGATTCCCTATACAGCCAGTGTTTGCTGAGGGGAAAATGCTATACAGCCAGTGTTTGCTGAGGGGAAAAAATGAGTGTTTGCTGAGGGGAAAATGATTCCCTATACAGCCAGTGTTTGCTGAGGGGAAAATGATTCTGAGGGGAAAATGATTCTATACAGCCAGTGTTTGCTGAGGGGAAAATGATTCTCTATACAGCCAGTGTTTGCTGAGGGGAAAATGATTCTCTATACAGCCAGTGTTTGCTGAGGGGAAAATGATTCTCTATACAGCCAGTGTTTGCTGAGGGGAAAATGATTCTCTATACAGCCAGTGTTTGCTGAGGGAAAATGATTCCCTATACAGCCAGTGTTTGCTGAGGGGAAAATGATTCCCTATACAGCCAGTGTTTGCTGAGGGGAAAATGATTCCCTATACAGCCAGTGTTTGCTGAGGGGAAAATGAATACAGCCAGTGTTTGCTGAGGGGAAAATGATTCCTATACAGCCAGTGTTTGCTGAGGGGAAAAAATATACAGCCAGTGTTTGCTGAGGGGAAAATGATTCTCTATACAGCCAGTGTTTGCTGAGGGGAAAATGATTCCTATACAGCCAGTGTTTGCTGAGGGGAAAATGATTCTCTATACAGCCAGTGTTTGCTGAGGGGAAAATGATTCTCTATACAGCCAGTGTTTGCTGAGGGGAAAATGATTCCCTATACAGCCAGTGTTTGCTGAGGGGAAAATGATTCCCTATACAGCCAGTGTTTGCTGAGGGGAAAATGATTCTCTATACAGCCAGTGTTTGCTGAGGGGAAAAAATGATTCTGAGGGGAAAATGATTCTATACAGCCAGTGTTTGCTGAGGGGAAAAAATGAGTGTTTGCTGAGGGGAAAATGATTCCCTATACAGCCAGTGTTTGCTGAGTGGGAAAATGATTCTCTATACAGCCAGTGTTTGCTGAGGGGAAAATGATTCTCTATACAGCCAGTGTTTGCTGAGGGGAAAATGATTCTCTATACAGCCAGTGTTTGCTGAGGGGAAAATGATTCTCTATACAGCCAGTGTTTGCTGAGGGGAAAATGATTCTCTATACAGCCAGTGTTTGCTGCCAGTGTTTGGAAAATGATTCCCTATACAGCCAGTGTTTGCTGAGGGGAAAATGATTCCCTATACAGCCAGTGTTTGCTGAGGGGAAAATGATTCCCTATACAGCCAGTGTTTGCTGAGGGGAAAATGATTCCTATACAGCCAGTGTTTGCTGAGGGGAAAATCAGCCAGTGTTTGCTGAGGGAAAATGATTCCCTATACAGCCAGTGTTTGCTGAGGGGAAAATGATTCCCTATACAGCCAGTGTTTGCTGAGGGGAAAATGATTCTCTATACAGCCAGTGTTTGCTGAGGGGAAAATGATTCCCTATACAGCCAGTGTTTGCTGAGGGGAAAATGATTCCCTATACAGCCAGTGTTTGCTGAGGGGAAAAAATGATTCTGAGGGGAAAATGATTCCCTATACAGCCAGTGTTTGCAGCTATACAGTGTTTGCTGAGGGGAAAATGATTCCCTATACAGCCAGTGTTTGCTGAGGGGAAAATGATTCTCTATACAGCCAGTGTTTGCTGAGGGGAAAATGATTCTATACAGCCAGTGTTTGCTGAGGGGAAAATGATTCTCTATACAGCCAGTGTTTGCTGAGGGGAAAATGATTCTCTATACAGCCAGTGTTTGCTGAGGGGAAAATGATTCTCTATACAGCCAGTGTTTGCTGAGGGGAAAATGATTCCCTATACAGCCAGTGTTTGCTGAGGGGAAAATGATTCTCTATACAGCCAGTGTTTGCTGAGGGGAAAATGATTCCATTAGAGCCAGAAATATGTCAGCTCAGATGTTTTCTACCTACTGTAGGTGAGGTGTTTGTTTAAACATTACCCCGAAGGACTTAGACAACAGAGTAGAGAGGGTTAATGGTGGCTGGAAATGCTGATACCAGGGGACTTTGATCAGTGTGTGAGAGAGAGAGAGAGAGAGAGAGAGAGAGAGAGAGAGAGAGAGAGAGAGAGAGAGAGAGAGAGAGAGAGAGAGAGAGAGAGAGAGAGAGAGAGAGAGAGAGAGAGAGAGAGAGAGAGAGAGAGAGAGAGAGAGAGAAAAGTGGGCTCTATAAACTCAGTAGACTTTGATCTGAGTGACTTGTGCGCACACACACACACACACACACACATACTAAACACACCAAAAATAAAATCAAGGAATTGTGGGATTGAAAACGCCCATCCCATTAGATGTATTCACTGAGGGAGATACAGTTACAAGTCGGAAGTGTACATACACCTTAGCCAAATACATTTAAACTCAGTTCATCAACATTTCTGACATTTAATCCAAGTAAAAATTCCCTGTCTTGTTCAGTTAGGATCACCACTTTATTTTAAGAATGTGAAATGTCAGAATAATAGTAGAGAGAATGATTTATTTCAGCTTTTATTTCTTTCATCACATTCCCAGTGGGTCAAACGTTTACATAAACTCTATTAGTACTTGGTAGCATTGCCTTTAAATTGTTTAACTTGGGTCAAACGTTTTGGGTTGCCTTCCACAAGCTTCCCACAATAAGTTGGGTGAATTTTGGCCCATTCCTTCTGACAGAGGTGGTGTAACTGAGTCAGGTTTGTAGGCATCCTTGCTCACACACGCTCCTTCAGTTCTGCCCACACATTTTCTATAGGATTGTGGCCAGGGCTTTGTGATGGCCACTCCAATACCTTGACTTATTTTGACACAACTTTGGAAGTATGCTTGGGGTCATTGACCAAGCTTTAACTTCCTGACTGATGTCTTGAGATGTTGCTTCAATATATACACATAATTTTACGTCCTCATGATGCCATCTATCTTGTGAAGTGCACCAGTCCCTCCTGCAGCAAAGCACCCCCACAACATGATGCTGCCACCCCCGTGCTTCACGGTTGGGATGGTATTCTTCAGCTTGCAAGCCTCCCCCTTTTCCCTCCAAACATAACAATGGTCGTTACTGCCAAACAGTTCTATTTTTGTTTCATCAGACCAGAGGACATTTCTTCAAAAAGTATGATTTTTGGCCCCATGTGCAGTTGCAAACCGTAGTCTGGCTTTTTTATGGCGGTTTTGGAGCAGTGGCTTCTTCCTTGCTGGGCAGCCTTTCAGGTTATGTCGATATAGGACTCGTTTTACTGTGGATATAGATACCTTTGTACCTGTTTCCTCCAGCATCTTCACAAGGTCATTTGCTGTTGTTCTGGGATTGATTTCTACTTTTCGCACCAAAGTACATTCATCTCTAGGAGACAGAAGGCATCTCCTTCCTGAGCGGTATGATGGATGCGTGGTCCCATGGTGTTTATACCTGCGTACTATTGTTTGAACAGATGTTTGTACAGATGAGCGTGGTACCTTCAGTCATTTGGAAATTGCTCCCAAGGATGAACCAGACTTGTGGAGGTCTACAATTTTTTTCTGAGGTCTTGGCTGATTTCTTTTGATTTTTCCATGATGTCAAGCAAAGTGGCACTGGGTTTGAAGGTAGGCCTTGAAATACATCCACAGATACACCTCCAATTGACTCAAATGATGTCAATTAGCCTATCAGAAGCTTCTAAAGCCATGACATCGTTTTCTGGAATTTTCCAAGCTGTTTAAAAGGCACAGGCAACTTAGTGTATGACCCACTGGAATTGTGATACAGTGAAATAATCTGTCTGTAAACAATTGTGTCATACACAAAGTAGATGTCCTAACCAACTTGCCAAAACTATAGTTTGTTAACAAGACATTTGTGGAGTGGTTGAAAAAAGAGTTCATGACTCCAACTGTATAAAACTTCTGACTTCAACTGATGGGACACACACTCCCAGAGCACCCCATATTAGACCCAACTGACAGAAGTATTCATCTTGAAGCTATGGGGGCGCTATTTCATTATTGGATAAAAAAACGTGCCCGTTTTAAGCGCAATATTTTGTCACAAAAAGATGCTCGACTATGCATATAATTGACAGCGTTGGAAAGAAAACACTCTGACGTTTCAAAAACTGCAAAGATACTATCTGTGAGTGCCACAGAACTGATGCTACAGGCGAAACCAAGATGAAACTTCAAACAGGAAATGAGCAAAGTTTTTGAAGCGCTGTTTTCCAATGTCTCCTTATATGGCTGTGAATGCGACAGGAATGAGCCCACAATTTCTGCCGTTTCCCCAAGGTGTCTGGAGCATTGTGACGTATTTGTAGGCATATCATTGGAAGATTGACCATAAGAGACCACATTTACCAGGTGTCCGCCCGGTGTCCTGCGTCGAAATTGGTGCGCAAACCTCAGCTGCAAGTATTTTTCCATGGAATTCAGAGAAGAAAGCAGGCTTCCACGAACGATATATCAATGAAGAGATATGTGAAAAACACCTTGAGGATTGATTCTAAACAACGTTTGCCATGTTTCAGTTGATATTATGGAGTTAATTTGGAAAAAAGTTCGGCGTTTTGGTGACTGAATTTTCGGTTTGTTTTGGTAGCCAAAAGTGATGTACAAAACGGAGCGATTTCTCCTACACAAAGAATCTTTCAGGAAAAACTGAACATTTGCTATGTAACTGAGAGTCTCCTCATTGAAAACATCCGAAGTTCTTCAAAGGTAAATGATTTTATTTGAATGCTTTTCTGGTTTTTCTGAAAATGTTGCCCGCTAAATGCTACGCTAGCTATCAATACTCTTACACAAATGCTTGATTTGCTATGGTTCAAAAGCATATTTTGAAAATCTGAGATGACAGTGTTGTTAAATGGCTAAGCTTGAGAGCTCGCACATTTATTTCATTTAATTTGCGATTTTCATAAATAGTTAACGTTACGTTATGCTAATGAGCTTGAGGCTATAACTGGATACAGGTTTTTTTCGTAGACAAACGTGAACAAAATGGAGCGATTTGTCCTACACAAATAATATTTTTTGAAAAACTGAACATTTGCTATCTAACTGAGAGTCTCCTCATTGAAAACATCTGAAGTTCTTCAAAGGTAAATTATTTTATTTGTATGCTTTTCTTCTTTTTGTGAAAATGTTGCTGGCTGAATTCTAGGTTTATAGCTATGCTAGCTATCAATACTCTTACACAAATGCTTGTTTAGCTATGGTTGAAAAGCATATTTTGAAAATCTGAGATGACAGTGTTGTTAACAAAAGTCTAAGCTTGAGAGCAAATATATTTATTTCATTTCATTTGCGATTTTCATGAATAGTTAACGTTGCGTTATGCTAATGAGCTTGAGGCTATAAATAGAATCCCGGATCCGGGATTGCTCGTCGCATGAAGTTAAGTGAATAGGAAACAATGAAGAAAAGAGACAGATCATTAAGGACCCAGATAGGACCCAGCTCAGAGAGAGAGAGAGAGACCAGATGCTCAGCAGGCTCTGCTCACACTTACTGGCCTGAGGCCAAACCACGACCAACAACATTGGACACTTTATGGAACAAAAAGCCTTTACTATTTCATCCTGGAATATCCAAGGCTTGAGGTCATCTGCCCTTGGCCTGAAGAGCAGAAACCCGGACTTCACCAAAGAAATCGGTAATACAGACATTGTCATCCTGCAAGAAACCTGGTATAGAGGAGACAGACACACTGGATGCCCTCTAGGTTACAGAGAGCTGGTAGTCCCATCCACCAAACTACCAGGTGTGAAACAGGGAAGGGACTCAGGGGGTATGCTAATTTGGTATAGAGCAGACCTAACTCACTCCATTAAATTATTCAAAACAGGAACATTCTACATTTGGCTAGAAATTCAAAAGGAAATTATCCTAACAGAGAAAAATGTCCTCCTGTGTGCTACCTATAACCCCCCACTAAAATCCCCATATTTTAATGAAGACAGCTTCTCCATCCTGGAGGGGGAAATCAATCATTTCCAGGCCCAGGGACATGTACTAGTCTGTGGCGACCTAAATGCCAGAACCGGACAAGAACCTGACACCCTCAGCACACAGGGGGACAAACACCTGCCTGGAGGTGACAGCATTCCCTCCCCCGTATGCCCCCCTAGGCACAACTATGACAACATAACCAACAAAAACGGGTCACAACTCCTGCAGCTCTGTCGCACGCTGGGTATGTACATAGTCAATGGTAGGCTTCGAGGGGACTCCTATGGTAGGTACACCTATAGCTCATCTCTTGGCAGTAGTACTGTAGACTACTTTATCACTGACCTCAACCCAGAGTCTCTCAGAGCATTTACAGTCAGCCCACTGACACCACTATCAGACCACAGCAAAATCACAATCTACTTAAACAGAGCAATACTCAATCATGAGGCATCAAAGCCAAAGGAACTGAGTAACATTAAGAAATGCTATAGATGGAAGGAATGCAGTTTGGAAACCTACCAAAAAACAATAAGGCAACAACAAATTCAAACCCTTTTAGACAATTTCCTGGGTAAAATGTTCCACTGTAATAGTGAAGGTGTAAACTTGGCAGTAGACAATCTTAACAGTATATTTGACCTCTCAGCTTCCCTATCAAATCTAAAAATCTCAAATAGAAAACCGAAGAAAATTAACAACAATGACAAATGGTTTGATGAAGAATGCAAAAATCTAAGAAAGCAATTGAGAAACCTGTCCAACCAAAAACATAGAGACCCGGAAAACCTGAGTCTACGCCTTCACTATGGTGAATCACTAAAACAATACAGAAATACACTACGGAAAAAGAAGGAACAGCATGTCAGAAATCAGCTCAATGTAATTGAAGAATCCATAGACTCTAACCACTTCTGGGAAAATTGGAAAACACTAAACAAACAACAACACAAAGAATTATCTATCCAAAATGGAGATGTATGGGTAAACCACTTCTCCAATCTTTTTTGGCTCTATAACAAAGAATAAAGAGCAAAAATATATACATGATCAAATACAGGTCTTAGAATCAACTATTAAAGACTACCAGAACCCACTGGATTCTCCAATTACATTGAATGAGTTACAGGACAAAATAAAAACCCTCCAACCCAAAAAGGCCTGTGGTGTTGATGGTATCCTCAATGAAATGATCAAATATACAGACAACAAATTCCAATTGGCTATACTAAAACTATTTAACATCATCCTTAGCTCTGGCATCTTCCCCAATATTTAGAACCAAGGACTGATCACCCCAATCCACAAAAATGGAGACAAATTTGACCCCAATAACTACCGTGGAATATGCGTCAACAGTAATCTTGGGAAAATCCTCTGCATTATCATTAACAGCAGACTCGTACACTTCCTCAATGAAAACAATGAACTGAGCAAATGTCAAATGGTCTTTTTACCAAATTACCGTACAACAGACCATGTATTCACCCTGCACACCCTAATTGACAACCAAACAAACCAAAACAAAGGCAAAGTATTCTCATGCTTTGTTGATTTCAAAAAAGCCTTCGACTCAATTTGGCATGAGGGTCTGCTATACAAACTGATGAAAAGTGGTGTTGGGGGTAAAACATACGACATCATAAAATCCGTGTACACAAACAACAAGTGTGCGGTTAAAATTGGCAAAAAACACACAAATTTCTTCACACAGGGTCGTGGGGTTAGACAGGGATGCAGCTTAAGCCCCACCCTCTTCAACATATATATCAACGAACTGGCGCGGGCACTACAAAAGTCTGCAGTACCAGGCCTCACCCTACTAGAATCTGAAGTCAAATGTCTGCTGTTTGCTGATGATCTGGTGCTTCTGTCACCAACCAAGGAGGGCCTACAGCAGCACCTAGATATTCTGCACAGATTCTGTGAGACCTGGGCCCTGACAGTAAATCTCAGTAAGACCAAAATAATGGTGTTCCAAAAAAGGTCCAGTCACCAGGACCACAAATACAAATTCCATCTAGACACTGTTGCCCTAGAGCACACAAAAAACTATACATACCTTGGCCTAAACATCAGCGCCACAGGTAACTTCCACAAAGCTGTGAACGATCTGAGAGACAAGGCAAGAAGGGCATTCTATGCCATCAAAAGGAACATAAATTTCAACATACCAATTAGGATTTGGCTAAAAATACTTGAATCAGTCATAGAGCCCATTGCCCTTTATGGTTGTGAGGTCTGGGGTCCGCTCACCAACCAAGACTTCACAAAATGGGACAAACACCAAATTGAGACTCTGCATTCAGAATTCTGCAAAAAATATCCTCCGTGTACAACGTAGAACACCAAATAATGCATGCAGAGCAGAATTAGGCCGATACCCACTAATTATCAAAATCCAGAAAAGAGCTGTTAAATTCTATAACCACCTAAAAGGAAACGATTCCCAAACTTTCCACAACAAAGCCATCACCTACAGAGAGATGAACCTGGAGAAGAGTCCCCTAAGCAAGCTGGTCCTGGGGCTCTGTTCACAAACACACCCTACAGAGCCCCATGACAGCAGCATAATTAGACCCAACCAAATCATGAGAAAACAAAAAAGATAATTACTTGACACATTGGAAAGAATTAACAAAAAAACAGAACAAACTAGAATGCTATTTGGCCCTACACAGAGAGTACACAGCGGCAGAATACCTGACCACTGTGACTGAACCAAAATTAAGGAAAGCTTTGACTATGTACAGACTCAGCGAGCATAGCCTTGCTATTGAGAAAGGCTGCCATAGGCAGACATGACTCTCAAGAGAAGACAGGCTATGTGCTCACTGCCCACAAAATGAGGTGGAAACTGAGCTGCACTTCCTAACCTCCTGCCCAATGTATGACCATATTAGAGAGACATATTTCCCTCAGATTACACAGATCCACAAAGAATTCGAAAACAAATCCAATTTTGAAAAACTCCCATATCTACTGGGTGAAATTCCACAGTGTGCCATCAGAGCAGCAAGATTTGTGACCTGTTTCCACGAGAAAAGGGCAACCAGTGAAGAACACGCACCATTGTAAATACAACCCATATCTATGCTTATTTATTTTATCTTGTGTCCTTTACCAGTTGTACATTGTAAAAACACTGTATATATATATATATATATATATATAAAATATGACATTTGTAATGTCTTTATTGTTTTGAAACTTCTGTATGTTTGATGTCTACTGTTAATTTTATTGTTTATTTCACTTTATATATTATCTACCTTACATGCTTTGGCAATGTTAACACATGTTACCCATGCCAATAAAGCCCCTTGAATTGAAATTGAATTGAGAGAGGACCCAGATAGGACCCAGCTCAGAGAGAGATAGAGGACCCAGCTCAGAGAGAGAGAGAGAGAAAGACAAACACCATTGTAAATACAAGCCATATTTATGCTTATTTATTTTCCATTTATTTATTTACCAGTTGTACATTGTAAAAACACTGTATATATATATATATATATATATATATATATATATATATATATATATATATATATATATAATATGACATTTGTAATGTCTTTATTGTTTTGAAACTTCTGTATGTGTAATGTTTACTGTTAATTTTTATTGTTTTTTTCACTTTTGTATATTATCTACTTCACTTGCTTTGGCAATGTTAACACGTTTCCCATGCCAATAAAGCCCCTTGAATTGAATTGAACTGAATTGAAAGAGAGGCTCCATTCAGAGAGAGATAGAGAGGACCCAGCTCAGAGAGAGATAGAGAGGAGCCAGCTCAGAGATAGATAGAGAGGAGCCAGCTCAGAGAGAGCTAGAGAGGAGCCAGCTCAGAGAGAGATAGAGAGGACCCAGCTCAGAGAGAGATCACAGATAGGATACAGCTCAAAGAGAGATCACAGATAGGACCCAGCTCAGAGAGAGATTGAGAGGACCCAGCTAAGAGAGAGATGGAGGACCCAGCTAAGAGATAGATCACAGATAGGACCCAGCACGGAGAGAGTGATAGAAAGAAAAACACAGATACAAAGGTCAAGGGTTGCACAGTAGAAGGTGACACTTACATTCGCTCCACCCCCAGGACCATGGGCACCTTGTCTCCGGAGTGGTTGCTACGGAAACGCAGGCGGAAGAGGTGGCTGGCCCCAGGCTGCCGTGATGTCAGCATTCCAGCGGTGCTTCTGACGGGTGATAGGTTGACATCCTCGGCCTGGCAGGGTCCCACCCAAATTTGGCCCCTCAGAGCATAGTCTATCACTGTGTAGCTGTCCTCACTGAGGAGGAGAGAGACAGAGAGCGAGAGGGAGGGAGAATGAGAGACAGAGAGCGAGAGGGAGGGAGAATGAGAGACAGAGAGCGAGAGGGAGGGAGAATGAGAGACAGAGAGCGAGAGGGAGGGAGAATGAGAGACAGAGAGCGAGAGGGAGGGAGAATGAGAGACAGAGAGCGAGAGGGAGGGAGAATGAGAGACAGAGAGCGAGAGGGAGGGAGATTGAGAGACAGAGGGCGAGAGGGAGGGAGATTGAGAGACAGAGGGCGAGAGGGAGGGAGAATGAGAGACAGAGAGCGAGAGGGAGGGAGATTGAGAGACAGAGAGCGAGAGGGAGGGAGAATGAGAGACAGAGAGCGAGAGGGAGGGAGATTGAGAGACAGAGAGCGAGAGGGAGGGAGAATGAGAGACAGAGGGCGAGAGGGAGGGAGAATGAGACATAGATTATCAGGTGAGGCAGATGAACCTGTAGCCATATTACAAAGCTGCAGTAGTCTGGTAGCCAGACAGACCCACAGAGCTGCAGTAGTCTGGTAGCCAGTCAGACCCACAGAGCTGCAGTAGTCTGGTAGCCAGTCAGACCCACAGAGCTGCAGTAGTCTGGTAGCCAGTCAGACCCACAGAGCTGCAGTAGTCTGGTAGCCAGTCAGACCCACAGAGCTCAAACAAACAAAGATGGAAGACTAAGCTTGAAAGAGGGAAGGAAAGGTGAGAGAAAAGAGGAGATGAAGAGGAGAGGAGGAGGGTGAGGATAGAGAAGAGGATATGAAGAGGTGAGGGAGAGGAGATGAAGAGGATGGTGAGGGAGAGGAGATGATGAGGAGAGGAAGAGGAGAAGAGGTTGAGGGAGAGGATGGTGAGGGAGAGAAGATGAAGAGAAGAGGACAGGGTGAGGAAGAGGAGAAGAGGGTGAGAAGAGGAAAGGAAGGGGAGGAGAGGGTGAGGAAGGGGAGAAGAGGAGATGAAGAGGAGAGGAAGGGGAGAAGAGGAGAGGGTGGGGGAGAGGAGAGGCCAGCTGCTGTGTAGTAGTGGTGAGTTGTTACACAAGTGTTCCTGTGAGTCTAGGGTTTACCTGAACAGAGAATCAAATCAAATTTTATTTGTCACATACACATGGTTAGCAGATGTTAATATGAGTGAAGCGAAATGCTTGTGCTTCTAGTTCCGACCGTGCAGTAATATCTAACAAGTAATCTAACAATTTCACAACAACTACCTTATACACACACACAAGTGTAAAGAAATGAATAAGAATATGTACACATAAATATATGGATGAGCGACGGCCGAACAGCATAGACAAGATGCAGTAGATGGTATAGAGTACAGTATATACATATGAGATGAGTAATGTTTGGTATGTAGTGTCACTCAGCAATGCATCTCTCCACAACAATTGTTTAATTTGTTACATTTGATGTCATTTAGCAGATCCTCTTCTCTGGAGCGACTAACAGTTGTTTGTTAATCAACAATACACATCGGTAGATGGGCAGGTGAACTGCTCATCAGAGCCATCTCCTCTCCAGGTCAAACAGCAGTAGAATCACCCTGGCTAGACGAGGCTATGAGAAAAGCATGTCCAAGAGGGACCGGCCAGTAGCATGGAGTCCAGGGTTAACGTTGGCTCTGCACTCCCTGCTCTACTGCTGGCCTAATGTACCGTGACCTAGATTCCAATTAGTCTAGCCAGTGCTTTTATTTCTGATCATGCAGAGAAAGAGAAATAGAAAGAGAGAAACCGATAGAGAGAGAAAGAGAGGAATAGTAACATGCCACAGCAGAACCGATTCCACACCAACACGTATCCAAACAGACCCAGTCCTGGAAACCACTGGAGCTGCTTTGGATCAAATTCCCAGAAAGAAAAAAGGTTTCAGTCATTTAGAGAGAAAGCGGCAGAATGATCCGTCTCAGCTGGAGATGAAAAAACAAGGAGATTTGGGGGAATGAGAAGCACACCCACGAATTAATGAGAGCCATCTGGTTTCCAGGAAGTCATACTTTATTGACGGAGTGTAGAATGTTCCTGAAATATTTTTGGGGGGCGGGGGGGGTAAAACAAGCTTCCGTTCCGATCCTGCTGACAATGTGCAGATCCATAGGCTCAGTACTGATACACAGACACGTGTACAGACACACGCACAGATTGTGAGCACACCAACAGAGACAGGTTTGTATGTTCAGCCAGGCCATTACACTTGTGCTAAAAGTTCCACTGCTTCTTCCAGTAGTTGACCTCACAGTTGAACTGACTGAAGTAGTTTTGTTTTCATGACTAAGAGCTATCATGAGTACCTTCCCTCTAATAAATCAACCAGGTAGATCCGGCCAGAAATGGTCCCATATCTTCTGAGAGAGTGAAAGATAAAAACAAACAGGCACACCCTGTTAATGGAGCCCCGTGGCTACACCTCCACTGTCACCATGCTGGGACAGGGTGCTGAGGTGTGTTCTGGGAAACGGCCCATACTCCAAAGTCACACTTGACTCATACCAGAGAGACAACACACATGAACACAGTTTCCCGCGCATAACTGTCGCAACGACCTACAGAGAATCTGAGCTTGCCATAGTCATATTTACCATATCTAAACTTTCCTTCATCACCACCACCACCCTCCCTATCTGTGGGATTGGCTGCGATTGGCTAGTGAAAATGTGCAGTTCACTGTGATTGGCTAGCGAGACTGTAGGAGTTAGCTGTGATTGGCTATTGAGACTGGAGTTGACTGTGATTGGTCAGGAGACTGTGGGATTGGCTGTAATTGGCTAGTGAGACTGTGGACCCACCTCTTCTTCCTGGTGAGGATGAGGACGTCGTTGAAGAGGAAGAAGTAGACCTGCTGCCGTGACGTCTTCTTAGAGAAGATGCCGTTCTCCTCCACGAAGGCTGTGAGCTCCCCTCTCTTCACCATCCACCGGGAGGACGACACCAGTGGGAAAGGCTGTGGGGAGAGACACACACACAGACAATCAATATCAAGGTTTACAAATGTAATGTACTCCAGACATTCCTGTGTAGTGTGTGTGAACAGCTGGCTATGAGGGCAGAATGTATGTTCACAGCCCTGCAGACATCTGTTAGGTCCACGTGTACCAGCAACACTTTACCACATCACTACAACACATGTGCCTGTCTGACAACGTGTGTCCACAAATGTGTGTATGAGAACCTGTTTGAATATGTACAGTGCCTTGCGAAAGTATTTGGCCCCCTTGAACTTTGCGAACTTTTGCCACATTTCAGGCTTCAAACATAAAGATATAAAACTGTATTTTTTTTGTGAAGAATCAACAACAAGTGGGACACAATCATGAAGTGGAACGACATTTATTGGATATTTCAAACTTTTTTAACAAATCAAAAACTGAAAAATTGGGCATGCAAAATTATTCAGCCCCCTATAAGTTTGATACTCTGAATGATCCAAGTTGACCTAAATGACAATGATGATAAATACAATCCACCGATTAATCAACTGTACCTGCACTGTGATAGTCGCTTAAAGCCCAGGGTATGTCTCTATCAGTTTTGCAAAAGTTTTACAGAGTTACCATAAAGCCCAGCTACAGAGTTACCATAAAGCCCAGCTACAGAGTTACCATAAAGCCCAGCTACAGAGTTACCATAAAGCCCAGCTACATGTGGAAGAGTTACCATAAAGCCCAGCTATAGAGTTACCATAAAGCCCAGCTACAGAGTTACCATAAAGCCCAGCTATAGAGTTACCATAAAGCCCAGCTATCGAGAGTTACCATAAAGCCCAGCTACAGAGTTACCATAAAGCCCAGCTACAGAGTTACCATAAAGCCCAGCTAGTTTTTGAGAGTTACCATAAAGCCCAGCTATAGAGTTACCATAAAGCCCAGCTATAGAGTTACCATAAAGCCCAGCTATTCAAGAGTTACCATAAAGCCCAGCTATAGAGTTACCATAAAGCCCAGCTATAGAGTTACCATAAAACCCAGCTATAGAGTTACCATAAAGCCCAGCTATAGAGTTACCATAAAGCCCAGCTACAGAGTTACCATAAAGCCCAGCTACAGAGTTACCATAAAGCCCAGCTACAGAGTTACCATAAAGCCCAGCTATAGAGTTACCATAAAAGCCCAGCTATAGAGTTACCATAAAGCCCAGCTACAGAGTTACCATAAAGCCCAGCTATAGAGTTACCATAAAGCCCAGCTATAGAGTTACCATAAAGCCCAGCTACAGAGTTACCATAAAGCCCAGCTACAGAGTTACCATAAAGCCCAGCTACAGACTGGGGTGTTACCATAAAGCCCAGCTATAGAGTTACCATAAAGCCCAGCTATAGAGTTACCATAAAGCCCAGCTACAGAGTTACCATAAAGCCCAGCTATAGAGTTACCATAAAGCCCAGCTATAGAGTTACCATAAAGCCCAGCTACAGAGTTACCATAAAGCCCAGCAGAGTTACCATAAAGCCCAGCTACAGAGTTACCATAAAGCCCAGCTAGAGTTACCATAAAGCCCAGCTATAGAGTTACCATGAAGCCCAGCTATAGAGTTACCATAAAGCCCAGCTATAGAGTTACCATAAAGCCCAGCTACAGAGTTACCATAAAGCCCAGCTATAGAGTTACCATTCTGCCCCTAAAACCCAGCTATAGAGTTACCATAAAGCCCAGCTATAGAGTTACCATAAAGCCCAGCTACAGAGTTGCTACAGAGTTTAAAGCCCAGCTACAGAGTTACCATAATTTCCACCTTAACATTAACCTTATGCTCCATCCTGAGCAGATGCCTTGATAACCATTTCCTCCAGGACGGCTCACCTCTCACAGTCCTGGGCGACTTTAACCTCGTCTACCTTGGACCTGACTCATTCCTCTGTCCTGCTCCTTCTTTCAAGCACTCCTCTCCTCCTTTGACCTCACCCTCTCACCTTCCCCCTCCTCCACTCACAAGGCATGCAATACGCTCGACCTCATCTTTACTAGATGCTGTTCTTCCTACCCTAACCCAACAACCTCCAGAGTCTCCGACCACTACCTTGTACCCTATCCCTCTCGCTCTTCTCCAGACCATTTCCGGAGACCTTCCCCTTACCTCACCTCGCTCATCAACTCATCCCTGACCGCTGGCTACGTCCCTTCCGTCTTCCAGCTAGAGTTTCCCTTCTGAAAAAACCTTACACCGATCTCCTCCGATGTCAACAACTACAGACCAGTATCCCTTCTTTCTTTCTCTCCAAAACTCTTGAACGTGCCTCCTTGGCCAGCTCTCCCGCTATCTCTCCAGAATGACCTTCTTGATCCAAATCAGTCAGGTTTCAAGACTAGTCATTCACCTGAGACTGCTCTTCCTCTCTATCATTTTCCTCCTCCGTCACTGCTGCTAAAGCCACTTTCTCTCCTCTGCTCTCATCCTTCTAGACCTATCGGCTGCCTTCGATACTGTGAACCATCAGATCCTCCTCTCCACCCTCTCCGAGTTGGGCATCTCCGGTTTGCGGCCCACGCTGGATTGCGCCCTACCCTGTGCCTGACAGGTCCCTCCTCTCCAGATGAAATCTGCTTCTTGGGCGCCGCCCAACAATGCCCGCTGTCTCTTCTCCAGACCATTTCCGCGACCTTCTCCACCCACTGGTGTCAACTCCCCAGGGCTCTGTCCGTCTTAGGCCCTCTCCTATTCTCGCTATACACCAAGTCACTTGGCTCTGTCATAACCTCACATGGTCTCTCCTATCATTGCTCATGCAGACGATCCAAATTAATCTTTCCTTTCAACCCCTCCTGATGACCAGGTGGCGAATCGCATCTCTGCATGTCTGGCAGACATATCAGTGTGGATGACGGATCACCACCTCAAGCTGAACCTCGGCAAGACGGAGCTGCTCTTCCTCCCGGGGAAGGACTGCCCGCTCTCCATGATCTCGCCATCACGGTTGACAACTCCATTGTGTCCTCCTCCCAGAGCGCGAAGAACCTTGGCGTGATCCTGGACAACACCCTGTCGACATTCTCAACTAACATCAAGGCGGTGGCCTCGTTCCTGTAGGTTCATGCTCTACAACATCTGCAGAGTACGACCCTGCCTCACACAGGAAGCGGCGCAGGTCCTAATCCAGGCACTTGTCATCTCCCGTCTGGATTACTGCAACTCGCTGTTGGCTGGGCTCCCTGCCTGTGCCATTAAACCCCTACAACTCATCCAGAACGCCGCAGCCCGTCTGGTGTTCAACCTTCCCAAGTTCTCTCATGTCACCCCGCTCCTCCGCTCTCTCCACTGGCTTCCAGTTGAAGCTCGCATCCGCTACAAGACCATGGTGCTTGCCTACGGAGCTGTGAGGGGAACGGCACCGCAGTACCTCCAGGCTCTGATCAGGCCCTACACCCAAACAAGGGCACTGCGTTCATCCACCTCTGGCCTGCTCGCCTCCCTACCACTGAGGAAGTACAGTTCCCGCTCAGCCCAGTCAAAACTGTTCGCTGCTCTGGCCCCCCAATGGTGGAACAAACTCCCTCACGACGCCAGGACAGCGGAGTCAATCACCACCTTCCGGAGACACCTGAAACCCCACCTCTTCAAGGAATACCTAGGATAGGATAAAGTAATCCTTCTCACCCCCCCTTAAATGATTTAGATGCACTATTGTAAAGTGGCTGTTCCACTGGATGTCATAAGGTGAATTCACCAATTTGTAAGTCGCTCTGGATAAGAGCGTCTGCCAAATGACTTAAATGTAAATGTAATAATATACTGCATCATTCCAAGCCCATCTCCTTACCTTGATTTTAAACTCTAGTTGGGAGTTGATGGTGTACATCATCTCTGTTCTCTCCATCGTACGGGCCCCTTCGTTACACTGACGCACCACCTAACACACACGCACACGCACACGCACACACACACACACACACACACACACACACTGCATGTAACTGTACTTACATACATAGACCAAAGGTAAACACAGGCTCTTCATGGAGCTCATGTTGAGATGGACTTTGACATTGCACCAGTTTAGGTTTGACCCTCCAGTTGACCTCTTACCTTGCTGACTGATTGGAGGGCTTTCTTACAGATCTCATACTGGGCAGAGTCCTTAGGAGCCTTCTGACAAATGACCTGGAACAGAGAGAGGGGTCAGGGGTCAGAGCAGATCACACACACAGGCTGGGACCCAGGAAAGAGTGTACTTTATCAAATGTAATAAAGTATTCTGTGTACACAGAGTATGATGAAGAAAGGCTGTGAGACAAGCTAGGGTTTAACCACTTCGTTAATCCTGGGAGAGGCTTCTAGAACACATCTCTCTCACGCTGCTGTCCCGCACAAGTACACACACACATAGTGTGGTTGGAAGCAGCAAGTATACACAAAACTTTCTCAGGACTCAGAAGCCCTCTACTTCATGGCCTGATATCCTGCCTTAAACCTCATACTCAAGGGAACATCTAAACTAGAGAACTAGAGAGAAGAGCAGAGAGATAGAACTGTAAGTGAAACCAACAACATAAAGTTATTCTCCTTGTGTGTGTGTGTGTACGTGTGTGTGTGTGTGTGTGTGTGTGTGTGTGTGTGTGTGTGTGTGTGTGTGTGTGAGAGTGAGTGACTGAGTGTGTGTGTGTGAGAGCGTGAGAGAGAGAGAGAGAGAGAGTGTGTGTGTGTGAGAGTGTGAGAGAGAGAGAGTGAGTGAGTGTGTGTGTCTGTGTGTGTCTGTGTGTGTGTGAGTGAGTTATAATAAAACATATTAAAAGATTAGAGATCAGTAACACATGACATGCTATTCCAGTTCAGCAAGACTGGAGGAGAGAGAGGAGAGAGCATTGGGAGGAGAGAGGAGGGGGAGGAGAGAGGAGAGGGAGGAGAGAGAGGAGAGGGAGGAGAGAGGAGAAAGAGCAGTGGGAGGAGAGAGAGGAGAGAGCAGTGGGAGGAGAGAGGGAGGAGAGAGTGTGGAGAGCAGTGGGAGGAGAGAGCAGTGGGAGGAGAGAGGAGAGGGAGGAGAGAGAGGAGAGAGAGGAGAGGGAGGAGAGAGAGGAGAGAGCAGTGGGAGGAGAGAGGAGAGGGAGGAGAGAGAGTGGAGAGCAGTGGGAGGAGAGAGCAGTGGGAGGAGAGAGGAGAGGGAGGGAGAGAGGAGAGGAGGGAGGAGTGGGAGGGAGAGCAGTGGGAGGAGAGAGGAGAGGGAGGGGAGAGAGAGGGAGAGGGCAGTGGGGGGAGAGAGGGAGAGAGGGGGAGAGAGTAGAGGGTGTAGAGAGAGGAGAAACAGAGAGGAGAGGGAGGGGAGAGAGAGGAGTGGGAGGGGAGAGAGAGGAGAGGAGGAGGGGAGAGGGGGAGGAGAGAGAGAGAGAGAGAGAGACGGTGAGAGAGGAGAGAGAGAGAGGGAGGAGGAGAGAGGAGATAGAGAGAGAGAGAGAGAGAGAGAGGGAGAGGGGGAGAGGGGAGAGGGGGAGAGAGAGTAGAGGGTGTAGAGAGAGGAGAGACAGAGAGGAGAGAGAGGAGAGGGAGGGGAGAGAGGAAGAGAGGGAGAGAGAGAGGGGGAGAGAGGAGAGACAGAGAGGAGAGAGAGGAGAGGGAGGGGAGAGAGAGGAGAGGGAGGGGAGAGAGTGGGAGAGAGGAGAGAGAGGAGAGGGAGGAGAGCGAGAGGAGAGAGAGAGAGAGGGGAGAGGAGAGAGAGAGAGGAGGAGAGAGGAGATACAAGAGATAAGGGAGAGAGGAGAGAGAGAGAGGAGAGAGAGGAGAGAGAGAGAGAGAGAGAGAGAGAGAGAGAGAGAGAGCAGAGGGGGACTAACAGTGTGAGAATGAAAGTAATAGAAATAATAGACGCATGAGAGAATGAAGGGGGAGGGAGAAAGGAGGAAACAAGAGGCTGCTTTAGTGTAATCAATCTTCAGTGTTATGTAAGAGACAAAGTCCTTCAGAGAGTGAGACAGTCATAAACAGAAACGGTGTGTGTGTATGTTCCTGCATGGTTATATACAGTACATTCAGACAGTATTCAGACCCCTCGACCTTTTCACACATTTTGTTGCATTACAGCCTTATTCTAAAATGGATTATATTGCTTTTCCCCTCATCAATCTACACACAATACATCATAATAACAAAGCAATAACCATGTGTTTTAATTGTTCACCCCCATGACCAAGGCCCTTCTCCCCTGATTGTTCACCTCCCTGATCAAGGCCCTTTGCCCCTGATTGTTCACCCCCCTGACCAAGACCCTTCTCCTCTGATTGTTCACCTCCCTGACCAAGGCCCTTCTCCCCTGATTGTCCACCCCCCTGACCAAGGCCCGTCTTCCCTGATTGTTCACCCCCCTGACAAAGGCCTTTCTCCCCTGATTATTCACCCCCCTGACCAAGGCCCTTCTCTCCTGATTGTTCAGTTTGGCCGGGCGGCCAGCTCTAGGAAGAGTCTTGATGCTTCCAAACTTCTTCCATTTAAGAATGATGGAGGCCACTGTGTTCTTGGGGACCTTCAATGCTGCAGAAATGTTTTGGTTCCCCCTTCCCCAGATCTGTGCCTCGTCTACACAATCCTGTCTCAGAGCTCTACTGACAATCCCTTCAACCTCATGGCTTGGTTTTTGCTCTGACATGCACTGTCAACTGTGGGACCTTATATAGACAGGTGTGTGCCTTTCCAAATCATGTCCAATGAATTGAATTGACCACAGGTGGACTCCAATCAAGTTGTAGAAACATCTCAAGGATGATCAATGGAGACAGGATGGACCTGAGCTCAATTTAGAGTCTCATAGCAAAGGATCTGAATACTTACATACATAAGGTATTTGTTTTATTATATTTAATACATTTGCAAAGTGTCCAGTATATGAGTGTCCAGTGTATGAGTGTCCAGTGTGTATATGAGTGTCCAGTATATGAGTGTCCAGTATATGAGTGTCCAGTATATGAGTGTCCAGTATATGAGTGTCCAGTATATGAGTGTCCAGTATATGAGTGTGAGTGTCCAGTAGTATATGAGTGTCCAGTATATGAGTGTCCAGTATATGAGTGTCCAGTATATGAGTGTCCAGTATATGAGTGTCCAGTGTATGAGTGTCCAGTATATGAGTGTCCATGAGTGTCCAGTATGAGTGTCCAGTATATGAGTGTCCAGTATATGAGTGTCCAGTATATGAATGTCCAGTATAGTGTATATGAGTGTCCAGTGTGATGTCCAGTATGAGTGTCCAGTATGAGTGCTGTCTTACGTCCATCAGCAGAGGCAGGCGTGTGACTCTCTGCATCGGCAGGATCAGGAAGGAGATCATTGGGAGGTTCCTGCAGTCTGGGTGACCCTCAATACGAGTCAACACCTCCTTAAACACTGGACTCTTACTACTTCTGCAACACACAGACAGAGAGACATAGAGAGTGACAGGCAGACACAGTGAGACAGACAGAGAGACAGAGGTCAGTCAGTCACAGTTCAAAGTTGACTTGTGTGTGCACGCATGCATGTGTATACTGTATGTGTGTGTGTGTGTGTGTGTGTGTGTGTGTGTTTCTGTATGTATGTATGTATGTATGTATGTATGTATGTATGTATGTATGTATATATGATGTGTGTGTGTGTACACTCACACGAGCCTCTGTAGGGTCCTCTGCTGATAAACCTCATTGGAGCAGTAGGTGATGTAGGGGTCAAAGTTGGACTGGGCGTGTCTGAACACGACGTCGCTGATGTCATCTATAACAATGTTCTGCTGGTGTATATCCTCTAACTCTTTAAAGAACCTAACGAGGGAGAGGGAGAGAGGGGGAGGGAGAGGGAGAGAGGGAGAAAGAGGGGGGAGAGGGAGAGACAGAGAGACAGAGTTAGAGAGAGAGAGACAGAGAGAGACAGAGACAGAGAGAGAGACAGAGACAGAGACAGAGACAGAGAGAGAGAGAGAGACAGACAGAGCAAGAGAGACAAAGAGAGAGAGAGAGACAGAGAGAGAGAGAGCGAGAGAGACAAAGAGAGAGAGAGAGACAAAGAGAGAGAGAAAGAGAGAGACAGAGAGACAGAGAGAGAGAGAGAAAGAGAGACACAGAGAGACAGAGAGAGAGAGAGAGACACAGAGACAGAGAGAGAGAGAGAGAGACACACAGAGACAGAGAGAGAGAGAGAGAGACACAGAGACAGAGAGAGAGACAGAGCGAGAGAGACAAAGAGAGAGAGAGAGAGAAAGAGAGAGAGAGACAAAGACAGAAAAGGAGAGTGATAACACACACAAACACACGCACACACACAAACACACGCACACACACAAACACACGCACACACACAAACACAAACACACGCACAAACACAAACACACGCACACACAAAAACACAAACACACGCAAACACAAACACACGCACACACAAACACTCTCACACACACAAACACACGCACACACACAAACACAAACACACGCAAACACAAACACAAACACACGCAAACACAAACACACGCACACACAAACACTCTCACACACACAAACACACGCACACACACAAACACAAACACACGCACACACACAAACACAAACACACGCACACACACACGCACACACACAAACACACACACAAAAACACAAACACTCTCACACACACAAACACAAACACACGCACAAACACACGCACAAAGGCAGGAAGTGTCTCTGACACCTGTCCCAGCCTCACCATATCATCACAGGAGAGAAACTCCCGGACTGCCTAAATTAGCTCGGTGGAATCATTAGCAGGTAACACACAGGGCTTCCTCTTCCTGTCAGCCTGGGGCAGATGGCCTCTAACAGCAGACCTGGTCTCCACGGTGATACACAGGAAACTGTCATACCGCCACAGGAAGTTGACCTCAACCAGTTAGCCCTTGTTTCAACTCATCTGCAGATCCACAAACAGTGACCTACCCCTGCCGCTGACACATTTCACACACACGATAGGCATCTGAAATAATTTCACTATTCAAATAATCCCATGACATTTTATCGGATATCCAGATCATCGAAATACATGCAAAAAAAAATAACTTGGTTTAAACTTGGGTACAGCATGCCCTGCAGCCGGACAGGGGAGGGGGCCGGTCCGTGCGACACAGGGGAGGGGGCTCAGTCCGTGATACACACACAGGGGAGGGGCCGGTCCGTGCGACACAGGGGGAGGGGGCCGGTCTGTGTGACACAAGGGAGGGGGCCGGTCTGTGTGACACAGGGAGGGGGCCGGTCTGTGTGACACAGGGGAGGGGCCGGTCTGTGTGACACAAATAATCCCGGTCTGTGTTCCAGAGGGGATATCCAGATCCTGTGTGACACAGGGGAGGGGGCCGGTCTGTGTGACACAAGGGTACAGGGGGCCGGTCTGTGTTCCAGAGGGGAGGGGGCCGGCCTGTGTGACACAGGGGAGGGGGCCGGTCTGTGTGACACAGGGGAGGGGGCCGGTCTGTGTTCACAGAGGGGAGGGGGCCAGTCTGTGTTCCAGAGGGGAGGGGGCCGGTCTGTGTGACACAAGTGGAGGGGGGGCCGGTCTGTGTGACACAGGGAGGGGGCGGTCTGTGTGACACAAGGGAGGGGGCTGGTCTGTGTGACACAAGGGAGGGGGCCGGTCTGTGTGACACAGGGGAGGGGGACACGGTCTGTGTGACACAAGGGAGGGGGCCGGTCTGTGTGACACAGGGAGGGGGCTGGTCTGTGTGACACAGGGGAGGGGGCTGGTAAAACAGGAGGGGGAGGTCCATGTGACACAGGGGAGGGGGCGGTCGTGTCTGTGTGACACAGGGAGGGGGCCGGTCTGTGTGACACAGGGGAGGGGGCCGGTCTGTGTGTGTGACACAGGGGAGGGGGCCGGTCTGTGTAAAACAGTGACACACAGGGACTAGTTAGACACAGGGGAGGGGGCCGGTCTGTGTAGGGGATGCCAGAGTCTGTTATTAATCATCCCATCTGGTTGTGCCGGTCTGTAAAACTTGCTACAGAGGGGGCCGGTCTGGCCAGCTCCAGCAAGGGGGCTAGTTAAAACAGGAGAGGGGGCTCTCCCCGTCCTCGTCTACAACAAGGCTAGTTCAGGCTGTGTTGCTGCTCTGACCCCGTCCTCGTCTACAACAAGGCTAGTTCAGGCTGTGTTGATGCCAGAGGTTATTAATCATCCCATCGTCCTCGTCTACAACAAGGCTAGTTCAGGCTGTGTTGCTGCTCTCCCCGTCCTCGTCTACAACAAGGCTAGTTCAGGCTGTGTTGCTGCTGTCCCGTCTACAACCCCTGCTCCCCGTCGTCTACAACAAGGCTAGTTCAGGCTGTGTTGCTGCCCTCCCCATCCTCGTCTACAACAAGGCTAGTTCAGGCTGTGTTGCTGCCCTCCCCGTCCTCGTCTACAACAAGTCTAGTTCAGGCTGCTCCCCGTCCTCGTCTACAACAAGGCTAGTTCAGGCTGTGTTGCTGCCTTCCCCGTCCTCGTCTACAACAAGGCTAGTTCAGGCTGTGTTGCTGCCCTCCCCGTCCTCGTCTACAACAAGGCTAGTTCAGGCTGTGTTGCTGCCCTCCCCGTCCTCGTCTACAACAAGGCTAGTTCAGGCTGTGTTGCTGCCCTCCCCGTCCTCGTCTACAACAAGGCTAGTTCAGGCTGTGTTGCTGCCCTCCCCGTCCTCGTCTACAACAAGGCTAGTTCAGGCTGTGTTGCTGCCCTCCCCGTCCTCGTCTACAACAAGGCTAGTTCAGGCTGTGTTGCTGCTCTCCTAAACCCAGGCACTAGAACCCTTCCTAAACCCAGGCACTAGAACCCTTCCTAAACCCAGGCACTAGAACCCTTCCCTAAAGCTGTCCTCTGCCACACGCTCTTCTCAATTTACATCAACAACACAGCTCAGGCAGTAGGAAGCTCTCTCATCCATTTATATGCAGATTATACAGTCTTATACTCAGCTGGCCCCTCCCCGGATTTTGTGTTAAACGCTCTACAACAAAGCTTTCTTAGTGTCCAAAAAGCTTTCTCTACCCTTAAGCTTGTTCTGAATACCTCCAAAACAAATCATGTGATGTGGTTTGGTAGGAAGACTGCCCCTCCTCCCACAGGTGTGATTACTACCTCTGAGGGTTTAGAGCTTGAGGTAGTCAGCAGGCAAGGGTGCTCTCGTGCGACTAGATGTTCTTTACCATTCGGCCATCAGATTTGTCACCAATGCTCCTTATAGGACACATCACTGCACTCTATACTCCTCTGTAAACTGGCCATCTCTGTATACACATCACAAGACCCACTGGTTGATGGTTATTTATAAAACCCTCTTATAGGCCTCACTCCCCCTATCTGAGATCTACTGCATCCTCCAAATACAACACCCGTTCTGCCAGTCACATTCTGTTAAAGGTCCCCAAAGCACAGACATCACAGGGTCACTCCTCTTTTCAGTTCGCTGCAGGTCGCGACTGGAACGAGCTGCAACAAACACTCAAACTGGACAGTTTTATCTCCATCTCTTCATTCAAAGACTCAAACATGGACACTCTTACTGACAGTTGTGGCTGCTTTGCGTGACGTATTGTTGTCCCTACCTTCTTGGCTTTTGTGCTGTTGTCTGTGCTCAATGTTTGTACCATGTTTTTTGCTGCTACCATGTTGTGTTGCTACCATGTTGTTGTCAAGTTGTGTTGCTACTAGGGCTGGGCGATATGATGATATATATTGTGTGACGATAGACCTTTTTCTATCGTTTCATATAACGCTCATATTGTTTATTTCATTGTGTTGCAAATCACACTCTTTATGGCAAAACAAATTGTCAATTGGACAACGCTTTGCAACACAAACCAACGTGGAAGAGAGTGAGAGTGACACGGAGCGCGGCGACACGGAGCGCGGCGACACGGAGCGCGACGACACGGAGCGCGGCGACACGGAGCGCGGCGACACGGAGCTCGGCCACACGGAGCGCGGCGACACGGAGCTCGGCGACACGGAGCTCGGCGACACGGAGCTCGGCGACACGGAGCTCGGCGACACGGAGCGCGGCGACACGGGAGCGACACGGAGCGGCCACACGGAGCTCGGCGACACGGAGCTCGGCCACGGAGCGCGGCGACACGGAGCGCGACACGGACACGGCGACACGGCTCGGCGCGGCGACACGGAGCTCGGCCACACGGAGCGCGGCGACACGGAGCGCGGCGACACGGAGCTCGGCGACACGGAGCGCGGCGACACGGAGCGCGGCGACACGGAGCGCGGCGACACGGAGATCGGCGACACGGAGCGCGGCGACACGGAGCGCGGCGACACGGAGCGCGGCGACACGGAGCGCGGCGACACGGAGCTCGTACCTAAAAGAGGGGCTACTTCGGTCGCATGGACGTGGTTAAGGTTTGAAGTCTGACACGGACGGGAAAACAGTCCTCTGCAAAACATGCCGCAGGCCGGTCCCGACAACACGCTCAAACACCACTAACTCTTTTACCACCTACGCAGGAGTCATGTCAAACAGTACGGAGAGAGTCTGCGGGTGAGACCCAAAACAGTACAGTGGAGTGCTCAGAACAAACCCCCGACTCAGACGTTGAAGAGGCGTTTGCCCACGGCTCAGCATATGGCACAGAACCATGGAGAAGGAAGGAGAGAACAGTTACAACATACATACATCTGCAAAGACCCCAATTTACACGGTCCAGAAACAGGGGTTGGAAACATGAGTTGGTCCTAACACTCCACCCAAGGTACCAAATTGACATGTGTATTAATGCCAAAATAACATGCAAAACAGGCAAGCCCCCCTAAAATATATATATTTTAGGCCTATATTTATTTTGTTTGAAACTATAGTTGAGGTGTTTTCCATTGACCTTTTAAGGTTCTATACATTAACGTTTTATATTTTGTTACAAGCTTAATTGAACATTTCCACAGGTTCTAAATAAAACAAATAATCAAATATGAGTAAACACTTTTTTAATTTGTTGAGTATAATTAAAACTGTAATAAAAAATAGGCCTTTACATAAACTATTTATTCATTGAATTAACAAACAAATGTGCATATCCGTGATATGTATCGCTGCATCACATCCGGCTGTGATTGGGAGTCCCACAGGGCGGCGCACAATTGGCCCACTGTCGTCCGGGTTTGGCCGGGGTAGACTGTCATTGTAAATAAGAATATATATAGGGATATGAGATATTGGCCATATCGCCCAGCCCTAGTTGCTACCACGCTGTGTTGTCATGAGTTGCTGCCTTGCTAGGTTGTTAACTTAGGTCTTTCTTGTATGTAGTGTCTCTTGTCGTAATGTGTGTTTTGTCCTATATTTGTATTTAATGTATTTTGAATCCCAAGCCCCTGCAGGAGCCTTTTGGAAGGTCGTCATCGTAAATAAGAATCTGTTCTTAACTGACTTGACGAGTTAAATAAAGGTTCAATAAATAATATACAGATGTCCCCTGCCTCTCCTAAAGATGTCCCCTGCCCCTCCTAAAGATGTCCCCTATCCCTCCTAAAGATGTCCCCTAAAGATGTCCCCTGCCTCTCCTAAAGATGTCCCCTGCCCCTCCTAAAGATGTCCCCTGCCCCTCCTAAAGATGTCCCCTGCCCCTCCTAAAGATGTCCCCTGCCTCTCCTAAAGATGTCCCCTGCCCCTCCTAAAGATGTCCCCTGCCCCTCCTAAAGATGTCCCCTGTCCCCCCCTCCTAAAGATGTGCCCCCCTAAAGATGTCCCCCCCTCCTAAAGATGTCCCCTAAAGATGTCCCCTCCTAAAGATGTCCCCTGCCCCTCCTAAAGATGTCCCCTGCCCCTCCTAAAGATGTCCCCTAAAGATGTCCCCTGCCCCTCCTCCTCCTAAAAGCCCCTCCTAAAGATGTCCCCTGCCCCTCCTAAAGATGTCCCCTGCCCCTCCTAAAGATGTCCCCTGCCCCTCCTAAAGATGTCCCCTGCCCCTCCTAAAGATGTCCCCTGCCTCTCCTAAAGATGTCCCCTGCCCCTCCTAAAGATGTCCCCTGCCCCTCCTAAAGATGTCCCCTGCCCCTCCTAAAGATGTCCCCTGACCTCTGGCCTGCCAGGACACACCAGTTACCAGGTTCAGATCACACACACTGTACTGGAGGACACTGCTGCAGGGGACGGTCTGACTGACCCAGATAAACACCAATCAGAGAGGAGACTGTGCTGCAGGGAACGGTCTGACTGACCCAAATAAACACCAGTCAGAGAGAACACTGTGGTGAAAAACAGGGGGAAGGGGTGATGAGGGAAGAGGAAGGAGAGGAGAGGGTGAAGGACAAGGTTTCCACTGGAGTCAGAGAGAGAGAGAGAGCCCAGAATAGAGAAGATCTAATGGTTAGAGGTCAATTTGTTTTGTTTTGTTTGTTTGAGTGCATGGAGAAGAGACATTAATTCTGTTGAACCAGAGAGAGAAGACTGGTGGATCGAGGCAGGTTTAAACATCCTGTTCAACCAGAGAGAAGACTGGTGGATCGAAGCAGGTTTAAACATCCTGTTCAACCAGAGAGAGAAGACTGGTGGATCGAGGCAGGTTTAAACATCCTGTTCAACCAGAGAGAAGACTGGTGGATCGAGGCAGGTTTAAACATCCTGTTCAACCAGAGAGAGAAGACTGGTGGATCGAGGCAGGTTTAAACATCCTGTTCAACCAGAGAGAAGACTGGTGGATCGAGGCAGGTTTAAACATCCTGTTCAACCAGAGAGAAGACTGGTGGATCGAAGCAGGTTTAAACATCCTGTTCATCCAGAGAGAAGACTGGTGGATCGAAGCAGGTTTAAACATACTGTTCAACCAGAGAGAGAAGACTGGTGGATCGAGGCAGGTTTAAACATCCTGTTCAACCAGAGAGAAGACTGGTGGATCGAGGCAGGTTTAAACATCCTGTTCAACCAGAGAGAAGACTGGTGGATCGAGGCAGGTTTAAACATCCTGTTCAACCAGAGAGAGAAGACTGGTGGATCGAGGCAGGTTTAAACATCCTGTTCAACCAGAGAGAGAAGACTGGATCGAGGCAGGTTTTAACATCAGAGAGAAGACTGGTGGATCGAGGCAGGTTTAAACATCCTGTTCAACCAGAGAGAAGACTGGTGGATCGAGGCAGGTTTAAACATCCTGTTCAACCAGAGAGAAGACTGGTGGATCGAGGCAGGTTTAAACATCCTGTTCAACCAGAGAGAAGACTGGTGGATCGAGGCAGGTTTAAACATCCTGTTCAACCAGAGAGAAGACTGGTGGATCGAGGCAGGTTTAAACATCCTGTTCAACCAGAGAGAAGACTGGTGGATCGAGGCAGGTTTAAACATCCTGTTCAACCAGAGAGAAGACTGGTGGATCGAGGCAGGTTTAAACATCCTGTTCAACCAGAGAGAAGACTGGTGGATCGAGGCAGGTTTAAACATCCTGTTCAACCAGAGAGAAGACTGGTGGATCGAGGCAGGTTTAAACATCCTGTTCAACCAGAGAGAAGACTGGTGGATCGAGGCAGGTTTAAACATACTGTTCAACCAGAGAGAAGACTGGTGGATTGAAGCAGGTTTAAACATACTGTTCAACCAGAGAGAGAAGACTGGTGGATCGAGGCAGGTTTAAACATACTGTTCAACCAGAGAGAAGACTGGTGGATTGAAGCAGGTTTAAACATACTGTTCAACCAGAGAGAGAAGACTGGTGGATCGAGGCAGGTTTAAACATCCTGTTCAACCAGAGAGAGAAGACTGGTGGATCGAGGCAGGTTTAAACATCCTGTTCAACCAGAGAGAAGACTGGTGGATCGAGGCAGGTTTAAACATCCTGTTCAACCAGAGAGAAGACTGGTGGATCGAGGCAGGTTTAAACATCCTGTTCAACCAGAGAGAAGACTGGTGGATCGAGGCAGGTTTAAACATCCTGTTCAACCAGAGAGAGAAGACTGGTGGAGAGAGGTTTAAACATCCTGTTGGTGGATCGAGGCAGGTTTAACATCCTGTTCAACCAGAGAGAAGACTGGTGGATCGAGGCAGGTTTAAACATACTGTTCAACCAGAGAGAAGACTGGTGGATCGAAGCAGGTTTAAACATCCTGTTCAACCAGAGAGAAGACTGGTGGATCGAGGCAGGTTTAAACATCCTGTTCAATCAGAGAGAAGACTGGTGGATCGAGGCAGGTTTAAACAACCTGTTCAACCAGAGAGAAGACTGGTGGATCGAGGCAGGTTTAAACATCCTGTTCAACCAGAGAGAGAAGACTGGTGGATTACTTTTGTTTCTCTCAGTCACCTTCCTCTAGACCAGGGGTGTCAAACTCATTCCATGAAGGGCCTAGTGTCTGCTAGTTTTTCCTTTCAATTAAGATCTAGACCACCAGGTGAGGGGAGCTCCTTACCAATTAGTGACATTAATTAATCAATCAAGTCCACTGGAGGAGTGAAAACCTGCAGGCATTCGGCCCTCCATAGAATGAGTTTGACACCTGTGCTCTAGATCCTTCAAACGCAACTCTGGACCACCAAGCCAGTTCCACTGCATTGTTTCATTGTTCCCATCTAATCAGGGACTGATTTAGACTTGGGACACCAGGTTTCCCTCTAATCAGGGACTGATTTAGACCTGGGACACCAGGTTTCCCTCTAATCAGGGACTGATTTAGACCTGGGACACCAGGATCCTCTCTAATCAGTGACTGATTTAGACCTGGGACACCAGGATCCCCTCTAATCAGGGACTGATTTAGACCTGGGACACCAGGATCCCCTCTAATCAGGGACTGATTTAGACCTGGGATACCAGGTTCCTCTCTAATCAGTGACTGATTTAGACCTGGGACACCAGGATCCCCTCTAATCAGGGACTGATTTAGACCTGGGATACCAGGTTCCTCTCTAATCAGGGACTGATGTAGACCTGGGACACCAGGATCCCCTCTAATCAGGGACTGATTTAGACCTAGGACACCAGGTGGGTGCAATGATCAGGTAGAACAGAGAAGCAGCAGGCTCTGGACCTTGTAGGGTAAGAGGTGAATACCCATGTTCCAGACACTCAACACACCTGACACGTGAGATCTGCACGTGATGATGATGAAGTCCATCTTCTCTCCCACATTACCCAACCTGCCCTTCTCTCTCCGTGTCTTTAGATAATCATCTGACACCCAGGGCTATGTAGTTTTAATAAAGGTTCTGTACTGATGTCCTCCAAATACTAATGTGGTGGGGTTACCTGTAGGGTGGGGTTACCTGTAGGGTGGGGTTACCTGTAGGGTGGGGTTACCTGTTGGGTGGGGGTTACCTGTTGGGTGGGGGGTTACCTGTAGGGTGGGGGGATACCTGTTGTATGGGGGGTTACCTGTCGGGTGGGGGGGGGGGTAACCTGTCGTATGGGGGGGTTACCTGTCGTATGGGAGGGGGTTACCTGTCGGGTGGAGTTACCTGTAGGGTGGGGGGATACCTGTTGTATGGGGGGTTACCTGTCGGGTGGGGGAGGGGTTACCTGTCAGGTTGGGTTACCTGTAGGGTGGGGTTACCTGTAGGGTGGGGGGTTACCTGTTGGGTGGGGGAGGGATTACCTGTCGGGTGGGGTTACCTGTCAGCTGGGGGGGTTACCTGTCGTATGGGGGGGGGGGGGGCGTGGGTTACCTGTCGGGCGGGCGAGGGGGTTACCTGTGTCACACACAAGTTCGGACCTCAGGAATGAGAGGGGGATGGGAAGATCACACACACACAGAAACATACATGCACACACACGAGGAAACAGACACACACACACATACACACCCACACAGAAACAGACATGCACACAGCTGCCAGCATGAGCTAACCCAGGAGACTGTCACAGACATGAACACACTGTTCCAGAGAAACAGAGGCTTGTGTGTGTTTATGAGAGAGCACTCAGCCACAGCTCTCTCACACACACACACACGGGTCACACACAGGTCTCTCACACACACACAGGTCTCTCACACACAGGTTTGGGTTGTGGTGTATTAAGCCTGGCATGATGACAGGAAGAGGATCCAGGGGTCATGGAAGGTTGTGGAACACACACAGTCCACACTTCTCTGTTTGGGTCTGAGGCTGACTACACTACATGATGAACAAAGAGCTCATCCATACAATGTGTTGTCCCAGGCTAGACGGACCACTTCCTGTCAATGTCCAAGGAAATGGATTGCTGATAGGGTACACTGGTCTGTCTGTCTGTCTGTCTGTCTGTCTGTCTGTCTGTCTGTCTGTCTGTCTGTCTGTCTGTCTGTCTGTCTGTCTGTCTGTGTCTGTCTGTCTGTCTGTCTGTCTGTGTCTGTCTGTCTGTCTGTCTGTGTCTGTCTGTCTGTCTGTGTCTGTCTGTCTGTCTGTGTCTGTCTGTCTGTGTCTGTCTGTCTGTGTCTGTCTGTCTGTGTTCTCCAGTTAAATAAGCTGTGAGGACCACTGTGTTCAGCAGTCTCCATGCTCTAATGACAAACTTGCATCACCTCTAGTCCAGCCACACCGATGTTCTCTACAGAAAACTCACAATTGTATGCACACACAGACGCTCATAGATCATTGGGTGAAATCTAGTCAGGGAGGGCCAATGTTGACTCTCTCTGTTCAAACACACACAGCCCTGCCTCTGTTTTCAAGCCCACAGACTACAGCATGTTTGTGCTCATAAAGGAACAGGGACAGTGATACAGTGTGAAGTTTGTGTTCTGTTTGTAATATATCCCAATAATAATATAATATATCCCATTTAGCAGACGCTTTTGTGACTTACTGGCTGGCCAACTTTTACATATGGGTGGCCCCAGCAGGAATCGAACCCACGACGCTTGGCGTTGCAAGCGCCATGCTCTACCGACTGAGCCACACAGGACCCTGTAGTAGTTTAGCTACAGTTTCTCTCTCTCTTTCATTAGCTATGTGTCTGTCTGGAACATCAATTACAATACCTACAATCCCCCCTTTCTCTAGCTAAGGCAAGTGTACACACACACACACACACACAGGACCTACTTCTTGCTGGCCTCACACACGTCTGTGATGTTGGAGAAGAGGTGGTGGTGCTCGGTCTTGGTCATGGTGTCACTGAGCTCTGCTGAGTTCTGAAACATCCGGATCAGAACCTCCAGACTGTGGAGGTAGGAGTGTTCTGAAGATATCAACTCAAATATGGCCTGACAGAGAGAACGAGAGAGAGAGAGAACGAGAGAGAGAGAGAGAGAGAGAGAGAGAGAGAGAGAGAGAGAGAGAGAGAACGAGGGAGAGAAAATGAGAGAGAGAGAGAGAGAGAGAACGAGAGAGAGAGAGAGAGAGAGAGAGAGAACGAGAGAGAGAGAGAGAGAGAGAGAGAGAGAGAGAGAACGAGAGAGAGAGAACGAGAGAGAGAGAGAGAGAGAGAGAGAGAGAGAGAACGAGAGAGAGAGAGAGAGAGAGAGAGAGAGAGAACGAGAGAGAGAGAGAGAGAGAGAACGAGAAAGGGAGAGAGAAAGGGAGAGAGAGAGAGAATGAGAGAGACAGACAGACAGAACGAGAGAACGATAGAGAGACAGAATGAGAGAACGATAGAGAGAGAGAGAGAGAGAGAGAACGAGAGAGAGAGAGAGAGAGAGAGAGAGAGAGAGAGAACGAACGAGAGAGAGAGAGAGAGAGAGAACGAGAAAGGGAGAGAGAAAGGGAGAGAGAGAGAGAACGAGAGAGACAGACAGACAGAACGAGAGAACGAGAGAACGATAGAGAGACAGAATGAGAGAACGATAGAGAGAGAGAGAGAACGAGAGAACGATAGAGAGAGAGAACGAAAGTGCGAGAAAACGAAAGAGAGAACGAGAGAGAGAACGAGAGAACGAGAGAGAGAACGATAGAGAGAGAGAGAACGAGAGAGAGACGGAACGAACGAACGAGAGAATGAGAGAGAGAGAGAGAGAGAATGTGAGAATGAAAGAATGAGAGACAGAACGAGAGAACGAGAAAGAGAGAGAGAACGAGAGAACAAGAGAGAGAGAGAACGAGAGAGAGAAGAACGAGAGAGAACGAGAGAACGAGAGAGAACGAGAGAGAACGAGAGAGAACGAGAGAGAACGAGAGAGATAGAGAGAATGAAAGAACGAGAAAGAGAATGAGAGAACGAGAGAGAGAACGAGAGAGAGAGAGAGAGAGAGAGAGAGGAATTACAGGGATGCTAACTGGTGAGGGCTCAAAAATGACTTTTTTTTTGCACAGAAGCAAGTGAAAAATCTATGTAAACTGCCAGAAAATGTGCCTATTTTCAACTGGTATGATCAACATTGTGATACCAGGCCTAATATGAGGATATCAAGTAGTATCGTGACAGCACTGTGTCTTCCCTGCCACTGGGCTCCGTTTCTCCTCTATGGCAGTGGTACTCAGAGGCTGAATGACAGAGAAGCCGAGTCCCATCTGGAGAGAATAAACATACCTATCCACTCCAATAACTAAACACATGTAACAGAAACCTCATCCCTGTCTGCTCACCTCATCCCTGTCTACACCCCAGCTCCTCATTACTGTCTGCTCACCCCAGCACCTCATCCCGAACTACAACCCAGCTCCTCATCCCTGTCTGCTCACCCCAGCACCTCATCCCGAACTACACCCCAGCTCCTCATCCCTGTCTGCTCACCCCAGCACCTCATCCCGAACTACAACCCAGCTCCTCATGCCTGTCTGCTCACCTCATCCTGGTCTACACCCCAGCTCCTCATCCCGGTCTACACCCGAGCTCCTCATCCCGGTCTACATCCCAGCTCCTCATCCCGGTCTACATCCCAGCTCCTCATCCCTGTCTGCTCACCCCAGCTCCTCATCCCTGTCTACACCCCAGCTCCTCATCCCTGTCTGCTCATCCCAGCTCCTCATCTCTGTCTACACCCCAGCTCCTCATCCCTGTCTACACCCCAGCTCCTCATCCCTGTCTACACCCCATCTCCTCATCCCTGTCTACACCCCATCTCCTCATCCCTGTCTACACCCCAGCTCCTCATCCCTGTCTGCTCACCCCAGCTCCTCATCCCTGTCTACACCCCAGCTCCTCATCCCTGTCTACATCCCAGCTCCTCATCCCGGTCTGCTCACCCCAGCTCCTCATCCCTGTCTACATCCCAGCTTCTCATCCCGGTCTGCTCACCCCAGCTCCTCATCTCTGTTTACACCCCAGCTCCTCATCCCGGTCTACTCACCTCATCCTGGTCTACACCCCAGCTCCTCATCCCGGTCTACACCCCAGCTCCTCATCCCTGTCTACACACCCCAGCTCCTCATCCCTGTCTACACCCCAGCTCCTCATCCCTGTCTACACCGCAGCTCCTCATCCCTGTCTACACCCCAGCTCCTCATCCCTGTCTACATCCCAGCTCCTCATCCCTGTCTGCTCACCCCAGCTCCTCATCCCTGTCTGCTCACCCCAGCTCCTCATCCCTGTCTGCTCACCCCAGCTCCTCATCTCTGTCTACACCCCAGCTCCTCATCGCTGTCTACACCCCAGCTCCTCATCCCTGTCTAAATCCCAGCTCCTCATCCCTGTCTACACCCCAGCTCCTCATCCCTGTCTACACCCCAGCTCCTCATCCCTGTCTACACCCCATCTGCTCAACCCAGCTCCTCATCCCTGTCTGCTCACCCCAGCTCCTCATCCCGGTCTACAACCCAGCTCCTCATGCCTGTCTGCTCACCTCATCCCGGTCTACACCCCAGCTCCTCATCCCGGTCTACACCCGAGCTCCTCATCCCGGTCTACACCCCAGCTCCTCATCCCGGTCTACACCCCAGCTCCTCATCCCGGTCTGCTCACACCAGCTCCTCATCCCTGTCTTACACCCCAGCTCCTCATCCCTGTCTACATCCCACCTCATCCCTGTCAACATCCCAGCTCCTCATCCCTGTCTGCTCACCCCAGCTCCTCATCCCGGTCTACACCCCAGCTCCTCATCCCGGTCTACACCCCAGCTCCTCATCCCTGTCTACACCCCAGCTCCTCATCCCTGTCTACACCCCAGCTCCTCATCCCTGTCTACACCCCAGCTCCTCATCCTGGTCTGCTCACCCCAGCTCCTCATCCCTGTCTGCTCACCCCAGCTCCTCATCCCTGTCTGCTCACCCCAGCTCCTCATCTCTGTTTACACCCCAGCTCCTCATCCCGGTCTACAGCCCAGCTCCTCATCCCAGTCTACACCCCAGCCCCTCATTCCTGTCTGCTCACCCCAGCTCCACATCCCTGTCTGCTCACCCCAGCTCCTCATCCCCTACATCCCAGCTCCTCCCTGTCTCTCATCCTGGTCTACACCCCAGCTCCTCATCCCGGTCACACCCCAGCTCCTCATCCCTGTCTGCTCACCCCAGCTCCTCATCCCTGTCTACACCCCAGCTCCTCATCCCTGTCTACACCCCACCCCAGCTCCTCATCCCTGTCTACACCCCAGCTCCTCATCCCTGTCTACACCCCAGCTCCTCATCCCTGTCTACACCCCAGCTCCTCATCCCTGTCTCACCCCAGCTCCTCATCCCTGTCTACACCCCAGCTCCTCATCCCTGTCTGCTCACCCCAGCTCCTCATCTCTGTACACCCCAGCTCCTCATCCCTGTCTGCTCACCCCAGCTCCTCATCCCTGTCTACACCCCATCTCCTCATCCCTGTCTACACCCCAGCTCCTCATCACCCCAGGTCTACACCCCAGCTCCTCATCCCTGTCTACACCCCAGCTCCTCATCCCAGTCTACACCCCAGCTCCTCATCCCTGTCTACATCCCAGCTCCTCATCCCTGTCTACACCCCAGCTCCTCATCCCGGTCTACACCCCAGCTCCTCATCCTGGTCTACACCCCAGCTCCTCATCCCTGTCCTCACCCCAGCTCCTCATCTCTGTCTACACCCCAGCTCCTCATCCCTGGTCTACACCCCAGCTCCTCATCCCTGTCTACACCCCAGCTCCTCATCCCTGTCTACACCCCAGCTCCTCATCCCGGTCTACACCCCAGCTCCTCATCCCGGTCTACACCCCAGCTCCTCATCCCGGTCTACACCCCAGCTCCTCATCCCGGAACTACAACCCACCCCAGCTCCTCATCCCGGTCTACACCCCAGCTCCTCATCCCGGTCTACACCCCAGCTCCTCATCCCGGTCTACACCCCAGCTCCTCATCCCTGTCTGCTCACCCCAGCTCCTCATCCCTGTCTACATCCCAGCTCCTCATCCCTGTCTACATCCCAGCTCCTCATCCCTGTCTACATCCCAGCTCCTCATCCCTGTCTGCTCACCCCAGCTCCTCATCCCTGTCTACACCCCAGCTCCTCATCCCTGTCTGCTCACCCCAGCTCCTCATCTCTGTCTACACCCCAGCTCCTCATCCCTGTCTGCTCACCCCAGCTCCTCATCCCTGTCTACACCCCAGCTCCTCATCCCTGTCCCACACCCCATCTGCTCACCCCAGCTCCTCATCCCGGTCTGCTCACCCCAGCTCCTCATCTCTGTTTACACCCCAGCTCCTCATCCCGGTCTCCTCACCTCATCCTGGTCTACACCCCAGCTCCTCATCCCGGTCTACACCCCAGCTCCTCATCCTGGTCTGCAACCCAGCTCCTCATCCCTGTCTCACACACCCCAGCTCCTCATCCCCTACACCATCCTCATCCCGGTCTACACCCCAGCTCCTCATCCCTGTCTACACCCCAGCTCCTCATCCCTGTCTACATCCCAGCTCCTCATTCCTGTCTGCTCACCCCAGCTCCTCATCCCAGCACCTCATCCCTGTCTGCTCACCCCAGCACCTCATCCCTGAACTACAACCCAGCTCCTCATGCCCTGTCATGTCTACACCCCAGCTCCTCATCCCTGTCTACACCCCAGCTCCTCATCCCTGTCTACACCCCAGCTCCTCATCCCTGTCTAAACCCCAGCTCCTCATCCCTGTCTACACCCCAGCTCCTCATCCCTGTCTACATCCCAGCTCCTCATCCCTGTCTACATCCCAGCCCCATTCCTCTGCTCAACCCAGCTCCTCATCCCTGTCTGCTCACCCCAGCTCCTCATCCCGGTCTACAACCCAGCTCCTCATGCCTGTCTGCTCACCTCATCCCGGTCTACACCCCAGCTCCTCATCCCGGTCTACACCCGAGCTCCTCATCCCGGTCTACACCCCAGCTCCTCATCCCGGTCTACACCCCAGCTCCTCATCCCGTCTACATCCCAGCTCCTCATCCCTGCTCATCCCAGCTCCTCATCCCGGTCTGCTCACCCCAGCTCCTCATCTCTGTTTACACCCCAGCTCCTCATCCCGGTCTACTCACCTCATCCTGGTCTACACCCCAGCTCCTCATCCCGGTCTACACCCCAGCTCCTCATCCCGGTCTGCTCACCCCAGCTCCTCATCCCGGTCTGCTCACCCCAGCTCCTCATCTCTGTTTACACCCCAGCTCCTCATCCCGGTCTACTCACCTCATCCTGGTCTACACCCCAGCTCCTCATCCCTGTCTACACCCCAGCTCCTCATCCCTGTCTACACCCCAGCTCCTCATCCCTGTCTACACCCCAGCTCCTCATCCCGGTCTACACCTGAGCTCCTCATCCCGGTCTACACCCCAGCTCCTCATCCCTGTCTGCTCACCCCAGCTCCTCATCCCTGTTTACATCCCAGCTCCTCATCCCTGTCAACATCCCAGCTCCTCATCCCTGTCTGCTCACCCCAGCTCCTCATCCCGGTCTACACCCCAGCTCCTCATCCCGGTCTACACCCCAGCTCCTCATCCCTGTCTGCTCACCCCAGCTCCTCATCCCTGTCTACACCCCAGCTCCTCATCCCTGTCAACATCCCAGCTCCTCATCCCTGTCTACACCCCAGCTCCTCATCCCTGTCTGCTCACCCCAGCTCCTCATCCCTGTCTACACCCCAGCTCCTCATCCCTGTCTACACCCCAGCTCCTCATCCCTGTCTACACCCCAGCTCCTCATCCCTGTCTACACCCCAGCCCCTCATCCCTGTCTACACCCCAGCTCAACCCAGCCTGCTCACCCCAGCTCCTCATCCCTGTCTGCTCACCCCAGCTCCTCATCCCTGTCTACATCCCAGCTCCCAGCCTGTCCTCATCATCCTGGTCTACACCCCAGCTCCTCATCCCGGTCTACACCCCAGCTCCTCATCCCTGTCTGCTCACCCCAGCTCCTCATCCCTGTCTACACCCCAGCTCCTCATCCCTGTCTACACCCCACCCCAGCTCCTCATCCCTGTCTGCTCACCCCAGCTCCTCATCCCGGTCTACAACCCAGCTCCTCATGCCCCCAGCTCCTCATCCCTGTCTACACCCCAGCTCCTCATCCCTGTCTGCTCACCCCAGCTCCTCATCCCTGTCTACACCCCAGCTCCTCATCCCTGTCTGCTCACCCCAGCTCCTCATCTCTGTCTACACCCCAGCTCCTCATCCCTGTCTGCTCACCCCAGCTCCTCATCCCTGTCTACACCCCATCTCCTCATCCCTGTCTACACCCCAGCTCCTCATCCCAGCCTGCTCACCCCAGCTCCTCATCCCTGTCTACACACCCCAGCTCCTCATCCCTGTCTACACCCCAGCTCCTCATCCCTGTCTACACCCCAGCTCCTCATCCCTGTCTACACCCCAGCTCCTCATCCCTGGTCTACACCCCAGCTCCTCATCCCTGTCTGCTCACCCCAGCTCCTCATCCCTGTCTACACCCCAGCTCCTCATCCCTGTCTGCACCCCAGCTCCTCATCCCTGTCTACACCCCAGCTCCTCATCCCGGTCTACACCCCAGCTCCTCATCCCTGTCTACACCCCATCTCCTCATCCCTGTCTACACCCCATCTGCTTAACCCAGCTCCTCATCCCTGTCTGCTCACCCCAGCTCCTCATCCCGGTCTACAACCCACCCCAGCCGGTCTGCTCACCTCATCCCGGTCTACACCCCAGCTCCTCATCCCGGTCTGCTCACCCCAGCTCCTCATCATGGTACACACCCCAGCTCCTCATCCCGGTCTACACCCCAGCTCCTCATCATGGTCTACACCCCAGCTCCTCATCCCTGGTCTACACCCCAGCTCCTCATCCCGGTCTGCTCACCCCAGCTCCTCATCTCTGTCTACACCCCAGCTCCTCATCCCGGTCTACACCCCAGCCCTCATCCCGGTCTGCTCACCCCAGCTCCTCATCCCCGTCTGCTCACCCCAGCTCCTCATCCCTGTCTGCTACACCCCAGCTCCTCATCCTGGTCTACACCCCAGCTCCTCATCCTGGTCTACACCCCAGCTCCTCATCCTGGTCTACACCCCAGCTCCTCATCCTGGTCTACACCCCAGCTCCTCATCCTGGTCTACACCCCAGCTCCTCATCCCGGTCTACACCCCAGCTCCTCATCCCGGTCTACACCCCAGCTCCTCATCCCGGTCTACACCCCAGCTCCTCATCATGGTCTACACCCCAGCTCCTCATCCCGGTCTACACCCCAGCTCCTCATCCCGGTCTACACCCCAGCTCCTCATCCCGGTCTACACCCCAGCTCCTCATCCCGGTCTACACCCCAGCTCCTCATCCTGGTCTACACCCCAGCTCCTCATCCTGGTCTACACCCCAGCTCCTCATCCTGGTCTACACCCCAGCTCCTCATCCTGGTCTACACCCCAGCTCCTCATCCCGGTCTACACCCCAGCTCCTCATCCCGGTCTACACCCCAGCTCCTCATCCTGGTCTACACCCCAGCTCCTCATCACGGCTAAATAACATTTTAAAACTGATGGAGATATGCAGAAACAACAGAGAGAGAAGCCCCTGAATGGGGTAATGGCTGGTTAGAGGATGAGACTGGCTAATCACAGCTGTCACACATGATATTGGGTAAAACACTCATTCTGATGTGACATTTCTGCCATCACTCTGAACTCTGATATTCTATTAGTAGGACATGTAGACAATCATTCTGTGCTCAGTCATTCATTTAGAGAGAGAAGGTAGTGATCACATTGGGAGAAGAGATTTTTTTTTTTACCTTTATTTAACTAGGCAAGTCAGTTAAGAACAAATTCTTATTTACAATGACGGCCTAGCCCCGGCCAAACCCGGACGACGCTGGGCCAATTGTGCGCCGCCCTATGGGACTCCCAAATAGGCGATACTCTCCATCTGCACACTTCTCTAGACATGTATTTGCTGAGACATCCATGATATGAATTCATATGTCCCTCAACATCAACTGGTTTACTTGTCTTTGGTCCATATTTTCAAGCCCTCCCCTTTAAGAAGGGTTTACTATTTGCTGTGGAAAAGGTTACGGGGAGAGGAGTTTAGGCATGGCTTGTTAGAGTGCAACGGGGGGCTACAGTAAGTGACCTGTCTGTGTGCGTGCATGCATCCTAACCTTTCTGGAGCCAGTCTGCTTGACCCTTTGTTGAAACTCTCTCTCATTTTAGGAAATGGCTTCCTGAAATCCCTCAAGCAGCTGATTGGTCGACTCCATGGCTAATTGGAGAGCTGACCCCACCCCCTCGTCAAGACGCAGCTGTCTCCAATTACCCATTCATTCTGAAGCTATATAAATGCCAGTGTTCTGTTCAGGAGAGAGAGATTTTCTGGGAGGTCATTGCAGAGATTTGATAGAGAGATTTCTCTGGGAGGTTGTTGCAGAGATTTTGCTAGAGAGATTTTTCTGGGAGGTCATTGCAGAGATTTTGCTAGATTTTGTCATTGCAGAGATTTTGCTAGAGAGATTTTGCTAGAGGGTTTGCTGGGCTGAGAGTTGGTATGTTTTGTGAGTTTGTTGCTCAGATAGAGCTTATTTGATGTCCTTTGTTTCTTAGTTTGTTTGTGAAATTGTTTAATATTCTGTTTCATTTGTTCCCAGGGGGGAAGGGGAAGGCACCTAGGGTGTGCTTAGGCAAGAGGCCCGCGGGCATACATATACCCGTAGCATATTCGCTGTCTAGGCACACTAGGTAAGACTTGGGCGGACCACCCCCTTGTATTTTGGTTAGGGCACCAGGTGGGGCTAAATTAGGTAAGTAGTGGGTAGGCAGGTAAGATAGGAGAGGGGGGGCTTTGAGATTTACTTTCTTTGCTTTGGTTCCGTCCAGCCCCCTTTCCCCATATTACCGTGTGAAGGAATAAAGTCCTGGTAAACGGTACCACATTCTGCATGTTGTCATTCTTTCTTGCACCTACAGTCCATACCTTTTTCACTTCACGGAGAGTTTAGTTGTAGCAGGGTGTTGCGTTCCCTCTTCATAGAGGCGTGCGTAACAAGGGGTCACACACACACACACACACACACACACACAGTTACCTCTTGTCTTTTCCGCTCCTCCTGGCTGAGTTGATCAGAAACGCCACTCCTCTTTACCTGCAGGACAAACACAGTTTAGAACACAGGTTTCAGTAACAACATCAGGAAGAAAACACACACACACACACACACAGGTCTACTGGCTATATTTGCCAACTGTTAGCAAAACAAAACAGTCACACAACTTTAGGAATGAAAGGAATTGCTTCGAGGTGAGGCATACCTCTGTATCCATCACAGTGTGCACTCTCAGGTGTCTGCTTTTAGAGGAATTAGGGCTAATGTGTGTTCAGCTGTCTGTGACAGCACACACACTTTCTGTCCGTGAAAGCAGCAAGACAGACACACACTGATCATGACTCCACTACAGGAGTAGTTCTCATAACAGACCTGTAGACCTGTAGAAGCTGTAGACCTGTAGACCTGTAGAAGCTGAATAAAGACCTGTAGACCTATAGGAGCTGAATAAAGACCTGTAGACCTATAGAAGCTGAATAAAGACCTATAGAAGCTGAATAAAGACCTGTAGAAGCTGAATAAAGACCTGTAGAAGCTGAATAAAGACCTGTAGAAGCTGAATAAAGACCTGTAGAAGCTGAATAAAGACCTGTAGAAGCTGAATAAAGACCTATAGAAGCTGAATAAAGACCTGTAGACCTGAATAAAGACCTGAATAGACCTGTAGGAGCTGAATAAAGACCTGTAGAAGCTGAATAAAGACCTGTAGACCTGTAGGAGCTGAATAAAGACCTGTAGAAGCTGAATAAAGACCTGTAGACCTGTAGGAGCTGAATAAAGACCTGTAGAAGCTGAATAAAGACCTGTAGACCTGAAGCTGAATAAAGACCTGTAGACCTGTAGGAGCTGAATAAAGACCTGTAGAAGCTGAATAAAGACCTGTAGACCTGTAGGAGCTGAATAAAGACCTGTAGAAGCTGAATAAAGACCTGTAGACCTGTAAAGAGCTGAACCTAAAGAGCTGAATAAACCTGTAGGAGCTGAATAAAGACCTGTAGACCTGTAGGAGCTGAATAAAGACCTGTAGAGGAGCTGAATAAAGACCTGTAGACCTGTAGGAGCTGAATAAAAGACCTGTAGGAGCTGAATAAAGAAGACCTGTAGGAGCTGAATAAAGACCTGAATAAAGACCTGTAGGAGCTGAATAAAGACCTGTAGAAGCTGAATAAAGACCTGTAGAAGCTGAATAAAGACCTGTAGAAGCTGAATAAAGACCTGTAGAAGCTGAATAAAGACCTGTAGAAGCTGAATAAAGACCTGTAGAAGCTGAATAAAGACCTGTAGACCTGTAGGAGCTGAATAAAGACCTGTAGAGCTGAATAATAAAGACCTGTAGAAGCTGAATAAAGACCTGTAGACCTGTAGGAGCTGAATAAAGACCTGTAGACCTGTAGGAGCTGAATAAAGACCTGTAGAAGCTGAATAAAGACCTGTAGACCTGTAGGAGCTGAATAAAGACCTGTAGACCTGTAGGAGCTGAATAAAGACCTGTAGAAGCTGAATAAAGACCTGTAGAGCTGAATAAGGAGCTGAATAAAGACATGTAGAAGCTGAATAAAGACCTGTAGAAGCTGAATAAAGACCTGTAGACCTGTAGGAGCTGAATAAAGACCTGTAGACCTGTAGGAGCTGAATAAAGACCTGTAGACCTGTAGGAGCTGAATAAAGACCTGTAGACCTGTAGGAGCTGAATAAAGACCTGTAGAAGCTGAATAAAGACCTGTAGACCTGTAGGAGCTGAATAAAGACCTGTAGACCTGTAGGAGCTGAATAAAGACCTGTAGAAGCTGAATAAAGACCTGTAGACCTGTAGGAGCTGAATAAAGACCTGTAGACCTGTAGGAGCTGAATAAAGACCTGTAGAAGCTGAATAAAGACCTGTAGACCTGAAAAAGGAGCTGAATAAAGACATGTAGAAGCTGAATAAAGACCTGTAGAAGCTGAATAAAGACCTGTAGACCTGTAGGAGCTGAATAAAGAAGACCTGTAGGAGCTGAATAAAGACGTGTAGAAGCTGAATAAAGACCTGTAGACCTGTAGGAGCTGAATAAAGACCTGTAGAAGCTGAATAAAGACCTGTAGACCTGTAGGAGCTGAATAAAGACCTGTAGACCTGTAGGAGCTGAATAAAGACCTGTAGAAGCTGAATAAAGACCTGTAGACCTGTAGGAGCTGAATAAAGACATGTAGAAGCTGAATAAAGACCTGTAGAAGCTGAATAAAGACCTGTAGACCTGTAGAAGCTGAATAAAGACCTGTAGACCTGTAGGAGCTGAATAAAGACCTGTAGACCTGTAGGAGCTGAATAAAGACCTGTAGACCTGTAGGAGCTGAATAAAGACCTGTAGACCTATAGGAGCTGAATAAAGACCTGTAGACCTGTAGGAGCTGAATAAAGACCTATAGGAGCTGAATAAAGACCTGTAGACCTGTAGGAGCTGAATAAAGACCTGTAGAAGCTGAATAAAGACCTGTAGTAGCTGAATAAAGCCCTGTGGGAGCTGAATAAAGCCCTGTGGGAGCTGAATAAAGCCCAGTAGGAGCTGAATAAAGCCCCGTAGACCTGTTGGAGCTGAATAAAGCCCTGTAGGAGCTGAATAAAGCCCTGTGGGAGCTGAATAAAGCCCTGTGGGAGCTGAATAAAGCCCTGTGGGAGCTGGATAAAGCCCTGTAGGACCTGAATAACGCCCTGTAGGAGCTGAATAAAGCCCTGTAGGAGCTGAATAAAGCCCTGTAGGAGCTGAATAAAGCCCTGTAGACCTGTTGGAGCTGAATAAACCCTGTAGGAGCTGAATAAAGCCCTGTGGGAGCTGAATAAAGCCCTGTGGGAGCTGAATAAAGCCCTGTGGGAGCTGAATAAAGCCCTGTAGGAGCTGAATAAAGCCCTGTGGGAGCTGAATAAAGCCCTGTGGGAGCTGAATAAAGCCCTGTGGGAGCTGAATAAAGCCCTGTGGGAGCTGAATAAAGCCCTGTGGGAGCTGAATAAAGCCCTATGGGAGCTGAATAAAGCCCTGTAGGAGCTGAATAAAGCCCTGTAGGAGCTGAATAAAGCCCTGTAGGAGCTGAATAAAGCCCTGTAGGAGCTGAATAAAGCCCTGTAGGAGCTGAATAAAGCCCTGTAGGAGCTGAATAAAGCCCTGTAGGAGCTGAATAAAGACCTAAGTGTGCTAGTTTAGAGAGAGAAAGGTTCCTTTCAGGGGAGTCTGGGTGTATGCACAGGATAGCTTACATGGTGTGTGTGTGTGTGTGTGTGTGTGTGTGTGTGTGTGTGTGTGTGTGTGTGTGTGTGTGTGTGTGTGTGTGTGTGTGTGTGTGGTATCCCCCCTCCTCTAGAAACATATGCTGCTGACACAAGGCAGCATTAGAGCCAACATGTCGCCCACTGCTCCAATCCCTGCTTCCTACAAATACTTCTCCACACCCGGTCCTTTGTCATCTTCCCCAAGCACCCTTCCATTCCTCCATGAATCAATCATTACAAGCAACCTGAATGGGAGAGAGCTGGAAATATTTTTCAAATACATTGAGTAACTATTGTAATTCAGGAATTGAGGAACTATTGTAATTCAGGAATTGAGGAACTATTGTAATTCAGAAATGGAGGAACTATTGTAATTCAGGAACTATTGTAATTCAGGAATTGAGGAACTATTGTAATTTAGGAATTGAAGAGCTATTGTAATTCAGGTATTGAGAAACTATTGTAATTCAGGAATTGAGGAACTATTGTATACAGTACCAGTCAGTAGTTTGGACACACCTACTCATTCAAGGGGTTTTCTTAACTTTTACTATGTTCTACATTGTAGAATAATAGTGAAAACATCAAAACTATGAAATAACACATATGGAATCATGTAGCAACCAAAAAAAAGTGTAAAACAAATCTCTCAACCATCTTCATGAGGTAGTCACCTGGAATGCATTTCAATTAACAGGTGTGAATTTCTTTCCTTCTTCTTGCGTTTTAGCCAATCAGTTGTGTTGTAACAAGGTAGGTGTGGTATACAGAAGATGGTCTATTACCAAATAGGGCTAAGTCCATATTATTGCAAGAACAGCTCAAAAAAGAAAAGAGAAACAACAGTCCATCATTACTTTAAGGCATGGTCAGAAAATATGGTCAGAAAATTTTCTTCAAGTGCAGTCGCAAAAACCATCAAGCGCTATGATGAAACTGGCTCTCATGAGGACCAAGACTGGAAAGGAAGACCCATAGTTACCTCTGCTGCAGAGGATAAGTTAGAGTTACCAGCATCGGAAATTACAGCCCAAATAAATGTTCAATTAGAGTTCAAGTAACAGACATATGTCAACATCAACTGTTCAGAGGAGACTGTGTGAATCAGGCCTTCATGGTTGAATTACTGCAAAGAAACCACTACTAAAGGACACCAATAAGAAGAAGAGACTTGCTTGGGCCAAGAAACACGAGCAATGAACATTAGACTGGTGGAAATCTGTCCTTTGAGTCCAAATTTGAGATTTTTTGTTCCAACAACCATGTCTTTGTGAGACGAAGAGTAGGTGAATGGATGATCTCTGCATGTGTGGTTCCCACCATGAAGCATGGATGAGGAGGTGTAATGGTGTGGGTGTGCTTTGCTGGTAACAATGTCTGTGATTTATTTAGCATTCAAGGCACACTTAACCAGCATGGCTACAACAGTAATTGGAACTATAATTTAATTATCAACAGGACAATGACACAACACACCCCAGGCAGTGTAAGGGCTATTTGTCCAAGAAGGAGAGTAATGGAGTGCTGCATCAGATGACCTGGCCTCCACAATCACCCAACCTCAACCCATTTGAGATGGTTTGGGATGAGTTGGACCGCAGACTGAAGGAAAAGCAGCCAACAAGTGCTCAGCATATGTGGGAACTCCTTCAAGACTGTTGGAAAAGCATTCCAGGTGAAGTTGGTTGAGAGAATGCCAAATAGGACTATCTTCTGTATACCACCCCTACCTTGTCACGACACAACTGATTGGCTCAAATGAATTAAGGAAAGAAATTCCACAAATTAACAAGGCACACCTGTTAATTGAAATGCATTCCAGTTGACTACCTCATGAAGCTGGTTGTCAGAATGCCAAGAGTGTGTGAAGCTGTCATCAAGGCAAAGGGTAGCTACTTTGAAGAATCTCAAATATATTTTAATTTGTTTAACACTTTTTTTGGTTACTACATGATTCCATGTGTTATTTCATAGTTTTGATGTCTGCATTATTATTGTACAATGTAGAAAATAGTAAAATAAAGAAAAACCCTTGAATGAGTAGGTGTGTCTAAACTTTTGACTTGTACTGTTTATGTTACTGCTCGATTAAAACAATCTCAGTCGACCAACAGCCTAAAGACCAAACAATGAACCAGTCGACTAAATGGGGGCAGGCTGACTAGGGTTGTCATGATACCAGGATGGCGATACTACAATACCTGATTTTCCATGGCAACAAGGAAAACACGAAGCAGACTATACTCTCTGGTCCTTTTACACCTGCATTGCTTGCTGTTTGGGGTTTTAGGCTGGGTTTCTGTACAGCACTTTGAGATATCAGCTATATAAATGAATTTGTTTTGATTTTAAACCCTGCTGTAAGTAACATATAGTGGGTTAAAGAAAGGAAAACAAAGGTGATTCTGGGTGAAACACTTCAGGCTGCTTGTTACTAACATTATGACTCTATTCCTCACTTCAGGCTGCTTGTTACTAAGATTATGACTCTATTCCTCACTTCAGGCTGCTTGTTACTAAGATTATGACTCTATTCCTCACTTCAGGCTGCTTGTTACTAAGATTATGACTCTATTCCTCACTTCAGGCTGCTTGTTACTAAGATTATGACTCTATTCCTCACTTCAGGCTGCTTGTTACTAAGATTATGACTCTATTCCTCACTTCAGGCTGCTTGTTACTAAGATTATGACTCTATTCCTCACTTCAGGCTGCTTGTTACTAAGATTATGACTCTATTCCTCACTTCAGGCTGCTTGTTACTAAGATTATGACTCTATTCCTCACTTCAGGCTGCTTGTTACTAAGATTATGACTCTATTCCTCACTTCAGGCTGCTTGTTACTAAGATTATGACTCTATTCCTCACTTCAGGCTGCTTGTTACTAAGATTATGACTCTATTCCTCACTTCAGGCTGCTTGTTACTAAGATTATGACTCTATTCCTCACTTCAGGCTGCTTGTTACTAAGATTATGACTCTATTCCTCAGCAACCGGACTCTGCTTCGTCTTTTCTTACCTCGGAGTGTTGTGATACTGGTATCGTGACGAACCTAATGGAGACCTTTGCAAACACATCCAGACTAGGACACAAAACACACAAGCCAATAGCCAAACCACTACGGCCAAACCACTACGGCCAAACCACTACGGCCAAACCACTACGGCCAAACCACTACGGCCAAACCACTACGGCCAAACCACTACGGCCAAACCACTACGGCCAAACCACTACAGCCAAACCACTACAGCCAAACTGCCAACAGCTTGCCAAGTTTGTGCTATTGTGCAAGACAAATTCCCTTTAAAAGGCAATCAACTTCTATTTATCTATCTACGGCCTTGCAGGTCCTTAGTGTCCTAGCAACCACCTTCCCGCCACGACAACTGAACTTTGCCCTGCTTTTGGAGTTTCCCTGAGAACACAGAGGGACAGGTGTAACCGTGACAACAGAAACGCAGTATTCACTCAAAAGGGAGTGGTTGAGGTAAGAGGTTGACCGTAGGCATAAATCTATCATTGTCTTACCCTTACTCCCCTGTCCAACCCTTAACTAGGGGGGTTAAGCCTCTCATCTAAGAGTATGGTGTCAACACTCTTAGATACACCACTTCCCCCTGTCCCTACTGTTACTGGAAACTAGAGACTTCTAGGAAACAGAGTCTGACCTTACAGGTGTTACTGGAAACTAGAGACTTCTAGGAAACAGTCTGACCTTACAGGTGTTACTGGAAACTAGAGACTTCTAGGAAACAGAGTCTGACCTTACAGGTGTTACTGGAAACTAGAGACTTCTAGGAAACAGAGTCTGACCTTACAGGTGTTACTGGAAACTAGAGACTTCTAGGAAACAGAGGAGAGTCTGAACCAAAGCGGTAGCTGTCAGACTGGGAAGGGAAGTGTGATAGTAGGAACAGGTTTTGTCAGTTTGGTCATTGATGCCACTTTTGTCCATCCGTTAAACATCAAATCATTCTCTCATTTCCAGGAGGGTGGATTTTTCTGCTCCTTCAGAGAATGAAGATACGGAAACCTCCAGGTGACTTACCATCAGTTACTGAGCAGGAGAAACACTACATCCTGGTCTGTCATGGAGAAACACTACAGCCTGGTCTGTCATGGAGAAACACTACAGCCTGGTCTGTCATGGAGAAACACTACAGCCTGGTCTGTCATGGGAAGGGACAGTGTGAACATCTATAGTAAAAGGAACAGCCTGGTCTTTGTACAGTTTGGTCATTGATGCCACTTTTGTCCATCATCGAACTACGTTAAACATCAGAACATCTACTATAAAACACTCAGCCTGGCCTGTCACAGAGTAAACAGCAGAACATCTACCTTTACAGCCTGGCCTTCAGAGAAATGAACTATAAAACAAAGCCTGGCCTGTCACAGAGTAAACAGCAGAACATCGAACTACTATTACAGCCTGGTCTGTCACAGAGTAAACAGCAGAACATCGAACTACTATAAAACACTACAGCCTGGCCTGTCACAGAGTAAACAGCAGAACATCGAACTACAGCAGCCTGGTCTGTCATGGAGAAAACACTACAGCCTGGTCTGTCATGGAGAAACAGCAGAACATCTAACTACTAGAAAACACTACAGCCTGGCCTGTCACTGCAGAACATCTACCTACTAGAAAACACTACAGCCTGGCCTGTCACAAAGTAAGCAAACATCTACTACTAGAAAACACAGCCTGGTCTGTCACAAAGTAAAAGCAGAACATCTACCTACTAGAAAACACTACAGCCTGGTCTGTCATGGAGAAACACTACAGCCTGGTCTGTCATGGAGAAACACTACAGCCTGGCCTGTCACAGAGTAAACAGCAGAACATCGAACTACTATAAAACACTACAGCCTGGTCTGTCACAGAGTAAACAGCAGAACATCGAACTACTATAAAACACTACAGCCTGGCCTGTCACAGAGTAAACAGCAGAACATCTTTCTCGCATCCTCTCCTCCTCTCAGTCTGCTGTCCCAGATCTTTCTCCCTTCCTCTCCTGCTCCCTCCCTCACCCTCCCCTTCCTCTCCCGCTCCCTCACCCTCCCCTTCCTCTCCTGCTCCCTCCCTCACCCTCCCCTTCCTCTCCCGCTCCCTCCTCTCCTGCTCCCTCAACCTCCCCTTCCTCTCCCTCCTCCTCCCTTCCTCTCCCCTCCCTCACCCTCCCTTCCTCTCCCGCTCCCCTCCTCACCCTCCCCTTCCTCTCCTGCTCCCCCTCCCTCACCCTCCCCTTCCTCTCCTGCTCCCTCACCCTCACCCTCCCTCCTGCTCCCTCACTCTCACCCCCCCTTCCTCTCCCGCTCCCTCACCCTCCCCTTCCTCTCCTGCTCCCTCCCTCACCCTCCCCTTCCTCTCCTGCTCCCTCACCCTCCCCTTCCTCTCCTGCTCCCTCACCCTCCCCTTCCTCTCCTGCTCCCTCAACCTCCCCCTTCCCTCTCCTCCCCTTCCCTCCTGCTCCCTCACCCCCTTCCTCTCCCTCCCTTCCTTCCTCCTGCTCCCTCACTCTCACCCTCCCCTTCCTCTCCTGCTCCCTCACCCTCACCCTCCCCTTCCCCCCTTCACCCTCCCCCTTCCTCTCCTGCTCCCCTCACCCTCCCCTTCCTCTCCTGCTCCACTCTCACCCCTCCTCTCCCTCCCTCACCCTCCCCTTCCTCTCCTGCTCCCTCACTCTCACCCTCCCCTTCCTCTCCTGCTCCCTCACCCTCACCCTCCTCTCCTGCTCCCTCACCCTTCCCTCCCTATCCCTGTTTTAATTCCCTATCTAGACCGAAAGTAATGAAGAGACAGGGAGAGACATAAAGAGACAGAGAGAGAGAGAGACAGACAATCACAGACAGAGTAGGAGAAAGAGAGAGAGAGAGATGGAGGATGGGTAAGGATTGCAGCCAGACCAGATGTGACAACATCCCTCACAGCCCTGGCAGTCCATTTCCCAACAAGGCCCTGTGTTTGTCTCTGTACTGTATGAGAGGCACTGCACCACAAGTCACTGTGTGTGTGTGTGTGTGTCTCACCACACTGAGTTGGCTCCAGGAGGTGCGTATGGGTCTGTACTGCATCACGATGCGGTCATCAGGTTTGGCCTCTCTGGACTGGTCCTCATCAGAGTCATTGTGAAGAGCTTTCTCCTGGTAGTTCTGATACAGTTCCTCCTCTGGATCACACCACAGAGAGACAGGTTGAGGGTGGATTACACCACAGACAGAGAGACAGGTTGAGGGTGGATTACACCACAGACAGACAGACAGGTTGAGGGTGGATTACACCACAGACAGACAGACAGGTTGAGGGTGGATTACACCACAGACAGACAGGTTGAGGGTGGATCACACCACAGACAGACAGACAGGTTGAGGGTGGATCACACCACAGACAGACAGGCTGAGGGTGGATCACACCACAGACAGACAGACAGGTTGAGGGTGGATCACACCACAGACAGACAGACAGGTTGAGGGTGGATCACACCACAGACAGACAGGCTGAGGGTGGATCACACCACAGACAGACAGACAGGTTGAGGGTGGATCACACCACAGACAGACAGACAGGTTGAGGGTGGATCACACCACAGACAGACAGACAGGTTGAGGGTGGATCACACCACAGACAGACAGACAGGTTGAGGGTGGATCACACCACAGACAGACAGACAGGTTGAGGGTGGATCACACCACAGACAGACAGACAGGTTGAGGGTGGATCACACCACAGACAGACAGGTTGAGGGTGGATCACACCACAGACAGACAGACAGGTTGAGGGTGGATCACACCACAGACAGACAGACAGGTTGAGGGTGGATCACACCACAGACAGACAGACAGGGTGGACAGACAGACAGACAGACAGGTTGAGGGTGGATCACACCACAGACAGACAGACAGGTTGAGGGTGGATCACACCACAGACAGACAGACAGGTTGAGGGTGGATCACACCACAAACAGACAGACAGACAGGTTGAGGGTGGATCACACCACAGACAGACAGACAGACAGGTTGAGGGTGGATCACACCACAGACAGACAGACAGGTTGAGGGTGGATCACACCACAGACAGACAGACAGGTTGAGGGTGGATTACACCACAGACAGACAGACAGATTGATGGTGGATCACACCACAGACAGACAGACAGGTTGAGGGTGGATCACACCACAGACAGACAGACAGGTTGAGGGTGGATCACACCACAGACAGACAGACAGGTTGAGGGTGGATCACACCACAGACAGACAGACAGGTTGAGGGTGGATCACACCACAGACAGACAGACAGGTTGAGGGTGGATCACACCACAGACAGACAGGTTGAGGGTGGATCACACCACAGACAGACAGACAGGTTGAGGGTGGATCACACCACAGACAGACAGACAGGTTGAGGGTGGATCACACCACAGACAGACAGACAGGTTGAGGGTGGATCACACCACAGACAGACAGACAGGTTGAGGGTGGATCACACCACAGACAGACAGGTTGAGGGTGGATCACACCACAGACAGACAGGTTGAGGGTGGATCACACCACAGACAGACAGACAGGTTGAGGGTGGATCACACCACAGACAGACAGACAGACAGACAGACAGACATTGAGGGTGGATCACACCACAGACAGACAGACAGGTTGAGGGTGGATTACACCACAGACAGACAGACAGGTTGAGGGTGGATCACACCACAGACAGACAGACAGGTTGAGGGTGGATCACACCACAGACAGACAGACAGGTTGAGGGTGGATCACACCACAGACAGACAGACAGGTTGAGGGTGGATCACACCACAGACAGACAGACAGGTTGAGGGTGGATCACACAGACAGACAGACAGACAGACAGACAGACAGATTGAGGGTGGATCACACCACAGACAGACAGACAGGTTGAGGGTGGATCACACACAAACAGACAGACAGACAGACAGGTGGATCACACCACAGAGGGTGGATCACACCACAGACAGACAGACAGGTTGAGGGTGGATCACACCACAGACAGACAGACAGGTTGAGGGTGGATCACAATAGTACAGTCCCCATTGAGAGCAAGACCTCAACCATGTGTACAGAAAGTCACAGTCATCACCAGTTCATATACATGACTAAGACAGAGAAGTGGCACTCACCTTCACTGTCAAATGTCCTCTGTGTGATCAGTCCTGGCTTCTTATCAGGACTCTGGGAGACAGAACAAGACCCCATGTCACTATTAATAACAGACCCAGGATCAGTTATCCCTGCCCCAGCCGTACTACTATATTAACACTATGAACTGAAACTGTCACCAGATCTGTTATCATGAGCAGTCAGCACAATATCCGAAATGATGCTTTATTAGGCAAATCCGGTTATGAATTACATTATAAACACACATCTGTCACGTTCTAAATGACAAGTGTAAGTAGGTCTCCCCTGGGACCTGCTCTTGACCCCTGACCTGCCTAATTACAGAGCAGTGGACTGAAGTGCGTTATAATCATAGACCTTCACTATTAGTAGGACTTCAACACAAGCGTCTCCTGACAATGTTCCGACTTCAAGCGAGCTGTGGACTTTGGTCCTGATCTGAACGTCAGGAGAATAATTCATCCAACATGAATCCATCAGGCAGAGTGTTCATTAAAGTAAGAGACAGTAATATCCAGGCACATGGGGCAAAGCAAGGAGAGAACGGGATCATGACATAGCAGTTAATAGGAATGACAATTTCCCGGACAATAATGGGTGAATACATGTCTTCCTACCTTGTTCTTCTTCCCAGGGCTGGTCGGTCTCTCCTTGACCTCCTGTAGTCCTCTGAGTACAGGTTGGGACAGACGATGGCTCTTTGGGTCTACAGGTTGGGACAGACGATGGGTCTTGAGGTCATCAGATGGTATTTCCATTTCCACTCCACTTACCACTGCTCTCCTGTACGAGGTAGACCTCAACCCTCTCTTCAGGGTCCCAGTGCTCTCATCCTGGTCTGCCCCCCCTCCCCCGGACCCTACGCCAGTGGAGAAGAAGGATCCAGTCTCCACCATGCTGAGGGCTCGCAGGGCCCGCGTGGTAGGATCCAGGCCCAGCAGACCCCCCATGCCGTGGCTCTGTACCCCAGCAGGAGAGGCCTTGCTCAGGGACGCCAGCCCTTTGGGGATCAGCTGCTGTGTGCCCATCTTCAGGGCAGCTGCACTGTGGGTGCTGAGGACAATGGAGGGAGGAGGAGATAGGGAGATGGAGGGAGAGAGGGTGGGAGTGGGGGAATGAGAGGGGGAAGGAGAGGGGGCAGACATGTCAGCAGAGGAGGGGCTGTGGGGTGTGGGGAGGTCAGAAGGGGTGGAGATGAGGGAAGAGAGGGAGTTGATACTGGAGGTGGAGCTGTGGGATGGGGTAGGGGTGTGGAGACTAGGGGTGGAGGGGCTGGGGCTGGGGTTAGGGGGAGAGGGGCTGGGGTTAGGGGGAGAGGGGCTGGGGTTACGGGGAGAGGGGACAGGAGTTAAGAGGTGGTAGGAAGAAGGGGAGGTCAGGTTATGGTGGTGGTGCTTATTGGGGGAGGCAGGGGGAGAGGGGTGTTTGGAGGAGGCAGGGGGAGAGGGGTGTTTGGAGGAGGCAGAATGCGGTGGTGAAGGGCTCGTCCCAAACACTATCTGGTCCCTGTGAGCGGTGAGGGTGAACGGGCTGGATAGTGGATTCTGGGTGTCCAGCAGAGGCTTGTCTGACCACACATTATCAACACTCCCACCATGGCATGCCTTACTGTTCAACGACAGCGACTTATCATCCTCCGACTTGAACTTGGACAGAGAGAAACGTCCTTTGGACAGATGTCCAATACTTATACTCCTGACTACCCGTGTTTTCCTGATGGGTTGGTTGAGAACGTGCTTCAGAATGACCGCCCCTCCTCCCGGCGCGGCCACCAGTCGCTCTGCAGGCTGGCTCAGGGTAAAGCTGCACTTGTTGTCCTCTACGGGGAAGTCGGTCATGTGGACTCCATCTATCTGGTAGCTGAGGGGCCGGGCCTTTAGCTTGCTGGGGCCAGTGTGATTGGCTGAGCGCCTCTTCCACAGCGGGGTGATGTTACTGTTGGACAGATCCACATCGTTCCCGCCCTCCATGGTGCTCCTCTTTTCACTCCTCTTTTCTTTGTCACTGAGGAGTCTCTCGTCTGACCCAACTGGTCCAACCCAGAAGAGAACTGCAATAACCCCTGGTTGTCAACACACAGAGAGAGAGATCTATCAAAATCAAAGCTGGAGGGGTATTAGGATAAGTCCTTACTTGTCAGGGTTAGGTCTGTCTGTGAGGTCACAAGTTGGGTCATTCCTTAGCTCTTAAACTCTAGGCAGCATTCTGCCTTATAGTTCTCAGCCATTCGTTTTGCCCATGACAGCCTCCTGTGAACTACAATTCCGACTCTGTTTTAACGTTTTGAAACGTTGTAAATTAATAATCGCTTGCCTATGGATTTCGAAACATTTATCTTTAATCAGCGAGATGGGATCCTTAAAATATATATTTTTTTAAATACACGTTTTGCACAGATCCATACAGCAATGGGCGTCTCCATCCAATGAAACTACACTTTCCACGTTATGCTTACACACAGGTGGTCGCCTCGTCTTCCAGGTGTTTTCCGTGTAACGTGGACACATGTCAGCGTGGGAACCAGTGCGTGACCTGGGCCAGAGCGACCTACCAGCACTTCTAATTTTTAAAAACAAAGTAGCCTAAATTAGCCCAGATTGACGCGCAAAAAAACATTGACCAAAAACATTGACCAAAAACGGAATGAAGGTGAGAACTGCATTGAAGAGCAATTGAGAGTGGGCATTAATAGTCTGATTCCGCTTTGTTCACATGTATTTGCCGCTAGTCTGTGAGTGACCGTAGCCTGTTCCAGATTGCGCAGATTGAAAATATACCAGACTGAATGCGCATGATGCACTATTCCAAATTGTCAAACGAGGGTTTATAAAGTCATGGAAATTGGTTTCATAGTGTTTGTTAATGTAATTTATGAAGGCACACTTAAATAGTATAAATCACTTAAAAATCGACATATCAGCCATTATCATAAACAGTGCCTGTCTGTGCTTTGATCCATGATTAATTGAATGAGGGAATAATTGTATAAAGACAAAAGTATTTGGTTGTAATATTTTATATCAAGGATGGCAACCATCCTCCAGGATAGCTACTGGGTGTGGAGGCATTTGTTCATGTCCTGGTCTAACCACATCGTAGCCTAAACATTAGCTGCTCAAGGAACTTGATAAGCAGACTCAGGTCTGGATAAAAAGCCTGCACACCCAGGAGCTCTCCGGATGGAGGGGTGACCACGTTGACAAACAGTAGTGGCGTAAAGTACAGAAGTAGTTGTTTTGGGGTGTCTGTACTTTAACATTTATAGTTATTTTTTGACAACTTTTACTCCACTACATCTCATATGTATATACTGTATTCTATATTAAGCTCTCATTCACTGTAATAATGTCTACATATCTTGCATTACTCATCTCATATGTATAATCTCATTTTCTATACTATTCTACTGTATCTTAGTCCATTCCACCCAGACATCACTTGTTCATATGTATATAGTCTTAATTCATGTCTACTTAGATTTGTGTGTATTGGGTATATATTGTGTAATATGTTAGATATTACCTGTTAGATATTACTGGACTGTCGGAGCTAGAAACACAAGCATTTCGCTACACCTGCAATAACATGTGCTAATGACGTGTATGTGACCAATACAATTTGATCTACATTCCTCAAGAAAATAATATACTTTTTACTCCTTACATTTTCTCTGAAACCCAAAAGTACTCGTTACATTAGCAGGACAGGAAATGGTCTAATTCCCAGACTTATCAAGAGCACATCCCTGGTCATCCCTACTGCCTCTGATCTGACAGACTCACTATACAGAGCACATCCCTGGTCATCCCTACTGCTTCTGATCTAACTGTCTCACTATACAGAGAACATCCCTGGTCATCCCTACTGCTTCTGATCTGACAGACTCACTATACAGAGCACATCCCTGGTCATCCCTACTGCTTCTGATCTAACTGTCTCACTATACAGAGAACATCCCTGGTCATCCCTACTGCTTCTGATCTGACAGACTCACTAAACAGAGAACATCCCTGGTCATCCCTACTGCCTCTGATCTGACTGTCTCACTAAACAGAGAACATCCCTGGTCATCCCTACTGCCTCTGATCTGACTGTCTCACTAAACAGAGAACATCCCTGGTCATCCCTACTGCTTCTGATCTGACAGACTCACTATACAGAGAACATCCCTGGTCATATCTACTGCCTCTGATCTGACTGTCTCACTAAACAGAGAACATCCCTGGTCATCCCTACTGCCTCTGATCTGACTGACTCACTAAACAGAGCACATCCCTGGTCATCCCTACTGCCTCTGATCTGACTGTCTCACTATACAGAGAACATCCCTGGTCATCCCTACTGCCTCTGATCTGACAGACTCACTATACAGAGAACATCCCTGGTCATCCCTACTGCCTCTGATCTGACTGTCTCACTAAACAGAGAACATCCCTGGTCATCCCTACTGCCTCTGATCTGACAGACTCACTATACAGAGAACATCCCTGGTCATCCCTACTGCCTCTGATCTGACAGAATCACTATACAGAGAACATCCCTGGTCATCCCTACTGCCTCTGATTTGACAGACTCACTAAACAGAGAACATCCCTGGTCATCCCTACTGCCTCTGATCTGACAGACTCACTATACAGAGAACATCCCTGGTCATCCCTACTGCCTCTGATCTGACAGACTCACTACACAGAGAACATCCCTGGTCATCCCTACTGCTTCTGATCTGACTGTCTCACTAAACAGAGAACATCCCTGGTCATCCCTACTGCCTCTGATCTGACAGACTCACTAAACAGAGAACATCCCTGGTCATCCCTACTGCCTCTGATCTGACAGACTCACTATACAGAGAACATCCCTGGTCATCCCTACTGCCTCTGACCTGACAGACTCTCTGACAGAGTGTTGAAATGTGCCCCTGTCAATCTGTAAATTAAAATAAACTAGAAAATCATGTCTGGTTGCTTAATATAAAGAATTTGAAACTATTTGTACATTTAATTTTGAAACTTAAGTACATTTAAAACCAAAAACTTTTACACTTTTACTCAAGCAGTATTTTTTCACGGGTCACTTTTATTTGAGTCATTTTCTTTTAAGGTATCTTTACTTTCACTCAGGTATGAAAATTGGGTGCTTTTTCCACCACTGATTAACAGTGGATTTGTACTTTGTGGTGAGTTCAGTGCCTCCATCGAGGAAACAATGGCAGGAGATGGTAGGTCTACATAGGGTGGGTCACTGCAGCATTCCAGTGTCAATAATGCTTACTTTTCCCATCTAAGCTATAATAATAGTCATGAACAATTGATTAAAAGTCAAGGTAAATTTGTATAAACCCTTAATTGAATAATCAGAGGTCTCTATAGCATAATGTTATTTGTGAATTTCGGTGAACACAGTCTATTGGACTGAATTGGAAAAAGACACCTGCACTTATTTCACCCCAAACCAAGCGCTGGTGGGAACACTATCACTAACTCTATCAATGTGTGTGGATCAATTTAACTTTTTAATAAATTATTTCCCACTGATATGAAAGACAAGGTCCTTATTCTTCCAAAACCATACCGCAAGTGATGCAAGTTAATGTTCAGACCGAGCGTCGGGGGGTCTTAAAGCCCCCCCCCCACAGACACACACCTACAGAACAAGCCTTCATCCACTGACTCTTACTGTAATAGAACTGGGTCAAGGGCTATGTCGTTCCTTTACCACTGCACCTCTAGTCGAATAACCATGAAAAGTATTGGAGCACATGAACCCTGATACAGTAACGTTAGAGGACCAGTGACAGACATGCATTCCGTCAGCGGAGTTTGTCCTAAATTATTTAAAAAAAAGGTCCAAAACGAGTTAAGGTCTAGTTAAAAACTATGCGTCAGAACACGTTCAGACAACACATTGGAAAAGTGTCTATGCAGAGAAGTAGGCTACAGGGGGAAACAATGTTGCCAGCGAGTTCCCACATTGAGCTATAAAAGAACGGCTCCTTCAGCGCACCGCGAGCCGAGTCTTCCAGTAACCCGTGATGGATAACAGACTTACTTTCTATTGATTCCTGGTTTCCCTGTAAAACCTCGCCATGGTGCCTGTGTCCTGGAGTTCTCAATATAATAAGGCAAAGTTTTCCTGTTGTTTGAAAGTTTATTCTTGAGTTAAACAGTTAATTTTGTGCGACAAAATCTTTTCCCATCAGTAGTCCGGTGACCGTCGGCTGTCTTCACCGTGTCTCGAACTCCGATATGTCATTGTGTTCTCTCCGAGAGTGTTGTGTGTTTAGCAGGAGACTAATAGAGAGGAGGAGGAATGCCGATTGCCAAACAGCACAGAAGCCTACCCAAATTCACGTGACGTTAAAGTGCACAACAATTCAACCGACTTGAACTTTTCACCATGTCAACTACATAGAAGCAAAGCAAAAGCCCTGCGCCTAAACATTCTAAGACAAAAAAAGGACAAGAATACGTCCTAAATTATGTAGACTTGTAGCTCAACAAAATCAGTGTCCATTTGGAGAAAAAATGATCTACATTTGGGAGTAGTTTGTAAAGTGAAGTGTGGGACGAGTTCACAATCTGGCGCCTCCCCGTGGTTCTTTAGAGTGAAGCCACAGTAGACTACAAGATGTCTCGAGTAGACATGTTTTTTATTTATTTTATTTCACCTTTATTTAACCAGGTAGGCAAGTTGAGAACAAGTTCTCATTTACAATTGCGACCTGGCCAAGATAAAGCAAAGCAGTTTGACACATACAACGACACAGAGTTACACATGGAGTAAAACAAACATACAGTCAATAATACAGTATAAACAAGTCTATATACGATGTGAGCAAATGAGGTGAGATAAGGGAGGTAAAGGCAAAAAAAAAGGCCATGGTGGCGAAGTAAATACAATATAGCAAGTAAAACACTGGAATGGTAGATTTGCAGTGGAAGAATGTGCAAAGTAGAGATAGAATGGGGAATGTTCATGTGTTTCTACTAATACAAAAGTACACAACTTTGTCTACACAGATTCCAATGTCAATGGTAACTCAATACTTCTGAGTGACAAATACATGTTACAATCTAATATGCGTTTGAAATAGTGTAGGCTAGACCTATACTAGCTCTCGAGAACCCAAGGGGGGCTGCCATGCCAAATTGTGTCCCCCTCTTAATTAAAGGGGAAAGGGGGATACCTAGTCAGTTGTACAACTGAATGCCTTCAACTGAAATGTGTCTTCCTGTTTAACCCAACCCCTCTATCGCGTTTTATTTGCCATTACCCGAAACGTAGCAACGTGGATTTAACAAGATACCAGTTAAATAAGATTGTTTTATTTTCATGTTTACCAATACCTGTTACAGTTTGGGTCCTGTGTAATTCTTTCTGCAAGCGTTTCAATAGCCAGTGCAAACAGGAGGAGAGAGGGAACATCCCGGTCTTGTGCCCCTTTCCAACGCAATTTAATCAGATAATGTATTATTTGTGTATATTTTTGCTTTACAGTTTGGGTCCTGTGTAATTACTTCAGCTGGAACATTTAAAGCTTCCAAAGTTTTGAATGTAAAAGGCCATTCAAGATGGTCGAAAGCCTTTTTGACATCAACAGCCATTATTGATGAAACTATCTTGTTTTTTTCTGCATATTGTATTAAACTGAAACATGTTTTTGTATTTGTTTAAGTGTCCTGTTTTTAATAAAACCCTATTTGATTGATATGTATCAAGTCTGGTAAGACTTTTGCCATTCTAGTGCTTTTAAGTTTCACGCCCTGGCCACAGAGAGGCTATTATTCTCTATTTTGGTTAGGTCAGGGTGTGACTAGGTTGGGCATTCTATGTTCATTTTCTATGTTTTGTATTTCTTTGTTGTTTGGCCGGTGTGGTTCTCAATCAGAGGCAGCTGTCTATCGTTGTCTCTGATTGAGAACCATACTTAGGTAGCTTTTTCCCCACATGTGATTTGTGGGTTGTTGATTTCTGTTGAGTGTTTTTCACCTTTCAGGACTGTTTCGGTTATTCCCCGTTTTGTATTCAGTGTTATTAAACAAACATGAACACGTACCACGCTGCACCTTGGTCCTCACCTTCTTCCACCAACAGCCGTTACAATAAGCTTTCTGATTATTTTTCTGTCACATTGGGTCTATAATCAGCAGGGGATGTTCCTGGTTTTAATATAACTGAAATAGCTGTTTGATATATTGATACATGGAACTAGGAGGTATTGAATTGAGTGACATGTTTGTTGTCATTACAGTAAAGAGTGGGGCTACTTTGTCCCAAAATGTTGAATAGAATTCTGTGTCACGCCCTGATCTGTTTCACCTGTCTTTGTGATTGTCTCCAACCCCCTCCAGGTGTCACCTATCTTCCCCATTATCCCCTGTGTATTTAAACCTGTGTTCTCTGTCTGTTGCCAGTTTGTCAAGTCAACAAGCGTTTTAGGTCTCAGCTCCTGCTTTTCTCAGTCTCTCTTTTTCTCACCCTCCTGGTTTTGACCCTTGTCTGTCCTGACTCCGAGCCCGCCTCCCTGAACACTCTGCTTGCCTGAACACTCTGCCTGCCGACCTGTACCTTTGCCACATTTCTGGATTATTGACCTCTGCCTGCCTGCTGTCCGGTAGCATTGCCCCACCACTGGTTTACTGACCCCTGGCTGCCTTGACCTGTCTATTGCCTGCCGCTGTTAGATAATTAAACCATTGTTAACGCGACGTTGTCTGCATCTGGGTCTTACCTTCATACCTGATAGTACGAACTGACCATGACTAACCCAGCAGACCTGGGCCAGCTGTGCAATGCCATCTCCTCCCAAGCAGCCTCCAGCATGAAAAATTTCTTCGTGGTCTGATGGAGAGGGTCCAAATGTTGGCTGAGCAACATGACCGGGCGTTGAATATGCTGCTTGATTGATTCCGCGGGTTGTCTGGGGGGCAGCCTGCCACGGTGGTAAACCCATCGCCCCTTCAGTAATTTGGCGGTTAGCAGCACCGGCCACTCCACCTTCCCGGGAGCCCCGTTTACCTCCCCGGAACGCTTTCATGGAGAGCCAAGCACCTGTCGGGCATTTTCGAGCTTCAGCCCTCCTCCTTCCCCTCGGATCGCTCCAAGATAGCCTACCACATCATTCCGGATGTCTGGGAGGGCTTCACCTGGGCTACCACCATATGGGAACAACAGCCAATGTGCCTGAGTCTGGAGGGAAGTGGAAGAGGTGAGGAAGGTTTTTGATGCCCCGTTCTGTGGGAGAGAAGCAGCCCGGAAGCTAATCCAGCGCCGGCAGGATGCCCACAGTATGGCAAGTATGTTGGAAGCGGAGAGTGCATGGAACCAGTAAGCTAATCCAGCGCCGGCAGGAAGCCCACAGTATGGCAAGTATGTTGGAAGCGGAGAGTGCATGGAACCAGGAAGCTAATCCAGCGCCGGCAGGCTAATCCAGCAGCGCGGCAGGATGCCCACAGTATGGCAAGTATGTTGGAAGCGGAGAGTGCATGGAACCAGGAAGCTAATCCAGCGCCGGCAGGATGCACACAGTATGGCAAGTATGTTGGAAGTGGAGAGTGCATGGAACCAGGAAGCTAATCCAGCGCCGGCAGGATGCACACAGTATGGCAAGTATGTTGGAAGTGGAGAGTGCATGGAACCAGGAAGCTAATCCAGCGCCGGCAGGATGCCCACAGTATGGCAAGTATGTTCCAGCGCCGGCAGGATGAAGTGGAGAGTGCATGGAACCAGGAAGCTGGAACCAGGAAGCTAATCCAGCGCCGGCAGGATGCCCACAGTATGGCAAGTATGTTGGAAGTGGAGAGTGCATGGAACCAGGAAGCTAATGGCCGGCAGGATGCCCACAGTATGGCAAGTATGTTGGAAGTGGAGAGTGCATGGAACCAGGAAGCAGGATAATGGCCAGCGCATAATCCAGCGGCAGGATGCCCACAGTATGGCAAGTATGTTGGAAGTGGAGAGTGCATGGAACCAGGAAGCTAATCCAGCGCCGGCAGGATGCCCACAGTATGGCAAGTATGTTGGAAGTGGAGAGTGCATGGAACCAGGAAGCTAATCCAGCGCCGGCAGGATGCCCACAGTATGGCAAGTATGTTGGAAGTGGAGAGTGCATGGAACCAGGAAGCACTGTTCAACATGTTCCTGTACTGCGTCTCGGGGGAGGTTAAGGACGAGCTGCTCGGGACTTACCCGCGGATCTGGACTCCGTCATCGCTTTGACCATCCGCATCGATGGGCGATTGCTGGAATGACGGATGGAGAGGATATTTGATATTGCTCATATGGGCAGGGATTCCACCTTGCCTCCGCGTCATCCCGGAAGTCCCCGACGGTCCCATTCCCAAAAGCTCCCAAGGTTCCCGACCTTCCTCGTGAGTCACCGAAGACGGCCGAGGCACTGTTTCCCAAGCCTATGCAACTAGGCAGAGCTGGGCTGTCGCCAGCTGAATGGCAACACAGGATCAACACAAGGAGCTGTCTCTATTGTGGGAGTTTTGGTCATTTTGTGTCCTCTTGCCGGGTAAAAGACCAGACTCACCGGTAGGAGCCAGTATTCTGGTGGGCCATATGGAGAACTTTTCTGCTTCCCTTAATCACACCCCTCTTCATGTCATTCTGCTGTGGGGAAACCAGTCCAAATCTCTCCGGGTCCTCATCGACTCTGGGGCCGACGTTTTGGACGCCACACTGGCTTCTGAGCTGAACATTCCCACTCAGCCACTCTCCATTCCCATGGATGTTAGAGCGCTGGACGGATGCTCTATAGGTCGGGTCACCCAAAACACCACTCCCATCAACCTAGGTGTGTCAGGGAATCACAGCAAGACAATTCAATTCCTGCTCATCAAGTCCCCACAGATTCCTGTGGTTTTGGGATTCTCCTGGCTCCAGCGACACAATCCCCTCATTAACTAGTCTACGGGCGCTATCATGGGCTGGAGTTTGTTCTGCCATGGCCATTGTCTGAAGTTGGCGCAAACTGCCCCGGAATGTCTTCCTGGGGGCTGGAAGTTGCTCCGGAATGGCGGAGTACCAGGACCTTGCCGTCCCTGGAAGACGGCCCGGGCCGCTCTGTTGAAAACCACTTTCAGGGCCGCTCTGTTGAAAACCACTTCCAGGGCCGCTCTGTGGAAGACCACTTCCAGGGCCGCTCTGTGGAAGACCACTTCCAGGGCCGCTCTGTGGAAGACCACTTCCAGGGCCGCTCTGTGGAAGACCCAGGGCCGCTCTCTTCCAGGGCCGCTCTGTGGAAGACCACTTCCAGGGCCGCTCTGTGGAAGACCACTTCCAGGGCCGCTCTGTGGAAGACCACTTCCAGGGCCGCTCTGTGGAAGACCACTTCCAGGGCCGCTCTGTGGAAGACCAGGGCCTCTGTGGAAGACCACTTCCAGGGGGCCTGTGGAAGCTCGGGGCCGTGGAAGACCTCTTTCCTGTGGAAGACCACTTCCAGGGCCGCTCTGTGGAAGACCTCTTCCGGGGCCGCTCTGTGGAAGACCTCTTCCGGGGCCGCTCTGTGGAAGACCACTTCCAGGGCCGCTCTGTGGAAGACCACTTCCAGGGCCGCTCTGTGGAAGACCTCTTCCAGGGCCGCTCTGTGGAAGACACTTCCAGGTATAGGCAACAAACTGATCGCTATTGGGAAAGCCATCCATTCCTGGTGCTTTTTTCTCTGTGAATGTTTTAACGGTTGGGTGATTTCTTCTTTGTCTGTTGATAATTGCTTCAGAGTTGTTGAGTCTAAGAAGGCTATAGGAGCCGTCCAATAGGAGCCATGCAATAGGATCCGTCCAATAGGAGCCATGCAATAGGATCCGTCCAATTGTTTCAGTCTGATTTTATTGCATATACATTTTCATAGAAGCTTTTAAAATGGTAATTCATGGCTTTGTTTCTAATTATCACTTTTGTATCTTTCTATTAAAATGATACCTGGTTTAGCGTTGGTTCTGCTACCAGGTTTATTTGCCAATAAAGACTATTCTTTATTTGCGTTTAACCTGTAGTTGTTGGCTCTCTTCAAAAGTAAATTATCGTGTTTGTAAGTCGCTCTGGATAAGAGCGTCTGCTAAATGACTTAAATGTAAATGTGTTCTGAAATTGTATTTACTTCTTTACATTGTAAAGATTTTCTATGGGCTTTTTCTAAGATATTTAGATTTATTTTTTTAAATTACTAAGATGTAACTTTAGCTGAGTATGAGTTTATCAACCATCCATTGTGCAGTAAAGGCTTCACAAAATATATCTGGTCAGCTTTTCTGTCTACATTTTGTAATGGAAAATGTTTTTGAACATTTTTTACAATTTTAATACATTTCGGTTGCAGAATGTGATTTGTTCATTCCCCAACGTGTATTTTATATTGGTCCAATTAAACATGATCGGATGAGCAGATATCATGTTTATTTTATCCAGTAAATTGTTCAGTGCATTATAGGAAATAATGTTGTCATTTCTTGAATCTTTTCTTACTTTAAGGAGACAGAAAGAGTTTAGTTGGTGATAATAATATCCAGGTGTCCTGTCAGTCGGGGTGGCAGGGTAGTCTAGTGGTTAGAGCGTTGGACTAGTAACCGGAAGGTTGCAAGTTCAAACCCCCGAGCTGACAAGGTACAAATCTGTGGTTCTGCCCCTGAACAGGCAGTTAACCCACTGTTCCCAGGCCGTCATTGAAAATAAGAATTTGTTCTTAACTGACTTGCCTAGTAAAATAAAGGTAAACATTTTTTTGTAGAGACGAACATGTTCCGCATCTTTGGAGACTCCCTACCTTAGGTGTTACTACGTCTGTCGATCTCATCGACTGTCTGATTTTAGGTCACCTGCTATAATACTTCCTGTCTGGGTTTGATCTCATATAGCTTGATGCACAATCGAGAGCATCCTGTCGGGCTGTATCACCACCTGGTACGGCAACTGCTCCGCCCACAACCGTAAGGCTCTGCAGAGGGCGGTGCGGTCTGCACAACGTATCACCGGGGGCAAACTACCTGTCCTCCATGACACCTATAGCACCCGATGTCACAGGAAGGCCAAAAAGATCATCGACAACAACCACTCGAGCCACTGCCTGTTCACCCCGCTATCATCCAGAAGGTTATGTCAGTACAGGTGCATCAAAGCTGGGACCGAGAGACTGAAAAACAGCTTCTATCTCAAGGCCATCAGACTGTTAAACAGCCACCACTAACATTGAGTGGCTTCTGCCAACATACAGACTCAACTCCAACCACTTTAATAATTAGTAATTGGATGTAATAAATGTATCACTAATCACTTAAACAATGCCACTTTAAATAATGTTTACATACCCTACATTACCCATCTCATATGTATATACTGTACTCTAAACCATCTACTGTATCTTGCCTATGCCGTTCGGCCATCACTCATCCATATATTTATATGTACATATTCTTAATCATTCCTTTTCACTTGTGTGTGTGTTTAAGGTAGTTGTTGTGAAATTGTTAGATTACTTGTTAGATATTACTGCAAGGTCGGAACTTGAAGCACAAGCATTTCACTACACTCACATTAACATCTGCTAACCATGTGTATGTGACCAATAACATTTGATTGGATTTGAGAACACCAGATGTGCCTTTGGTGAGATATACATTGAAATCAATGTATATTTTTCACCATGTAAGGTACAATTCAACATTAGAAAACTGCCTTCATGGTCCATGTGCTGGAATATAATGTAAAATGGTGTATTCTTATTTATCAGGATGCCTACACCTCTGCTGTTACTACAGTAGGTGGCAGCACATGCCTCTCCAACCCAGCTCCTCTTTATATGTTACTTTTTTAAATGAATGTAACTCTTGCCAGAAATCCACATCTGCTGACCATCTCTTTAAGTGTTTGAGAACCATATGCTCCCCCTTCTCCATCATGGAGCTAGTGGACATTCTGTACTTTACTTGTATAGAATCAAAGTTAACCTTATACGTCATGTCTACCGTTAAAGAACCAAGTAGCACATTCTGGCAGATATGACATATGAGGGGTGGGCATTCCGTAGAATAGGAGGATCATAGATAAATACATAGTTATTGTATACATTATTATATTGTTATTCTATATATGTAATGTGTATATATGTGAGCAGACATTTAACAAAACAACACATTGACATTTCTACATACATTGTACATACATTTCTACATACATTGTAGGTATATTTCTACATTGTACATACATTGTACCTATATTTCTACATTGTACATACATTTCTACATACATTGTACATACATTTCTACATATATTGTACCTATATTTCTACATTGTACATACATTTCTACATACATTGTACATACATTTCTACATACATTGTATGTATATTTCTACGTTGTACATACATTGTACCTATATTTCTACATTGTACGTACATTGTACCTATATTTCTAAATACATTGTACATACATTTGAAGAAAGACTGCCTCTTAAGTACTGTGGATGTTTGTATTACCTTATGAATGAAAGGAAAGTATAGTGGCTGGTGGGTGTCTACTTGGGGTGGGTCCCTCCAAGAGACTGAAATGGGATGAGTGGAGGATCCTCTCACCTCAGATAAGTGTCTGAGGGCCTCCCATCATATCGCCCTTCTCCTTTCTCACCAATAAGCACCATTTAAATCTTAGTTGCAACGACAAACAAGGATTAACAATGATTCAACATTCTTTCCAACTCATTTTTACAACCGATTTACAAGTCATAAAAAATATCAATACAATTACATTGTAGTATATTTAATTCCTTCCTTCTCTCTCTCTCTCTCTCCCAAACCAAATTAATCTCTCTCCACCACCCCCTCCTTTATTCTCCCCTCTTCATCCCACCCTCCCATCCTTGCCCTCTCTTACCCATCGAGGCCAAGCTCATCCCAACCTATCTTTTCCTCCCTCACTTATTCTCAAAGACATTTACACCCCTCTTACTCATCCATTCTCCTTCATTAACACATATTTACCCTATCCTCCACACACCCATTCACTCCCGCCCTTCTATACATATTCATATTCACACCCCTCCAAACACATATACACCCCCCCCCACACACACACAAACAATTATTGTCTTACATAATATATTTCGTCTTTTATATTCTCGGTTTAAATTGCTTGAATATTAGTCCATGACAAAGTGTAGTGGAAAACAAAACATTCCTCTCATACCAGCCGCCTTACAGCAGCCACCCTACAGCAGCTACCCTACAGCAGCTACCCTACAGCAGCTACCCTACAGCAGCTACAGCAGCTGCCCTACAGCAGCCGCCCTACAGCAGCCGCCCTAAAGCAGCCGCCCTACAGCAGTGGCCCTACAGCAGTGGCCCTACAGCAGTGGCCCTACAGCAGCCGCCCTACAGCAGCCGCCCTAAAGCAGCCGCCCTACAGCAGTGGCCCTACAGCAGTGGCCCTACAGCAGTGGCCCTACAGCAGTGGTACAGCAGCCGCCCTACAGCAGCCCTAAAGCAGCCGCCCACAGCAGTACAGCAGTGGCCAGCCGCCCCACAGCAGCCGCCCTACAGCAGCTACCCTACAGCAGCCACCCTACAGCAGTGCCCTACAGAAGTGGCCCTACAGCAGCCGCCCTACAGCAGCCGCCCTACAGCAGCCACCCTACAGCAGCCGCCCTACAGCAGTGGCCCTACAGCAGTGGCCCTACAGCAGCCACCCTACAGCAGTGCCCTACAGAAGTGGCCCTACAGCAGCCGCAGCAGCCCTACAGCAGTGCAGCCCCCACAGCAGCCCACAGCAGCCCACAGCAGCCGCCCACAGCACCCTACAGCAGTGGCCCTACAGCAGTGGCCCTACAGCAGTGGCCCTACAGCAGCCACCCTACAGCAGTGGCCCTACAGCAGCCACCCTACAGCAGTGGCCCTACAGCAGTGACCCTACAGCAGTGGCCCTACAGCAGCCACCCTACAGCAGTGACCCTACAGCAGTGGCCCTACAGCAGCCACCCTACAGCAGTGCCCTACAGCAGTGGCCCTACAGCAGCCACTCTACAGAAGTGGCCCTACAGCAGCCACCCTACAGCAGTGGTCTTACAGCAGTGGCCCTACAGCAGTGGCCCTACAGCAGTGCCCTACAGCAGTGGCCCTACAGCAGCCACTCTACAACAGTGGCCCTACAGCAGTGGCCCTACAGCAGCCACCCTACAGCAGGGGCCCTACAGCAGTGGCCCTACAGCAGTGGCCCTACATCAGTGGCCCTACAGCAGCCGCCCTACAGCAGTGACCCTACAGCAGCCGCCCTACAGCAGTGGCCCTACAGCAGCTGCCCTACAGCAGCTGCCCTACAGCAGTGGCCCTACAGCAGTGGCCCTACAGCAGTGGCCCTACAGCAGCCGCCCTACAGCAGCCGCCCTACAGCAGCCGCCCTACAGCAGTGTCCCATTGCAAGCAAGCTCTCTTCAGCTCCCCAGCTTGTTGCGATTGTGGTCTAAATTCATGGAATGCTTCTGCGTGATCATATTGCACAATGTGTTCCGCTCCCATGCTTTATCACTCCCTTTCAAAACAGAGTCAAAACAAAACAATCCCATTTTTATGGATATCAATTAAGCTGACCGCTTGACAACAAAACATATTTTGTCGCCCTCTTAAGTAATTTTTCTGCTTCCCAGTCCCGTTACAATATGCCATTTTAGAATGTGAAACCCTACCAGGGCCACGTTCAGTTTCCAAACGTTATCGAAGTTGCAAATATAAAAGCTATGCATACAGCCGATGTAGTTCATTATTCGAGGTGTCTATCTGAACGTTCCAAAACGTTGCATCCTGCTGAACACGCCCAAGTTGAATTGTCTTTGACCCTACATGCATGACAGTTTGCTGTAGCCTCCACTAAGTGGCGCCATTTGTCTTGTCTATTGCTAAACATCACATGCACCTCTCAATTGGGTGATAGGTGGACCCGCAGGAGCATGCTAAACAACAATCGTTTAAAAAACATATCCAGACAAAATAATTGACATGAATTATAATACAAAAAATGTATAATTCATTTCCATTTATTGTGATAAACACTTGTCCCTCCCTCTTCAACCCAGCTACCCAACTACCACCCCAGGGCCAGTACACCTGCCTTCCTCCAGCAGTCACCCTCAGGACAAGCCGGGGCTTTAGATGTGGTGGGGTGCAGGAGGGGCAGAGGGAAGGTATCTGATCTGGGAAGAAGAGGAGACGGGGGGACAGAGGGGACAGAGGGTAGATATCTGGGAAGAAGAGGAGACGAGGGGACAGAGGGGACAGAGGGTAGATATCTGATCTGGGAAGAAGAGGAGACGGGGGGACAGAGGGGACAGAGGGTAGATATCTGGGAAGAGGAGAGGAGACGGGGGGACAGAGGGGACAGAGGGTAGATATCTGGGAAGAGGAGAGGGGACAGGGGAGACAGAGGGAGGGGTAATTGAGACAAATGATCCCACACACACTTTGATGAATGCAAGGTCGTGAGTCTTCATTGTGAGAGAGGGGGATCAAAAGGAATCATAAGTGTTGAGAAGAGAAGCCTGCCCCCCCCTCCCATAAGGAGATGAGTTGAGGAGAAAAGCCTGTCCCCCCCTCCCATTAGGAGATGAGTTGAGGAGAGAAGCTGCCCCCCCCTTTAGGGGACGAGTTGAGGAGACAAGCCCCCCTCCCATAGGAGAAGAGGAGATGAGTTGAGAAGAGAGAGAAGCCTGCCCCCCCCTCCCATAAGGAGATGAGTTGAGGAGAGAAGCCTGTCCCCCCCTCCCATTAGGAGATGAGTTGAGGAGAAAAGCCTGTCCCCCCCTCCCATTAGGAGAAGAGTTGAGGAGAGAAGTCTGTCCCCCCCTTCCCATAAGGAGATGAGTTGAGGAGAGAAGCCCCCCCTCCTCCCATAAGGAGATGAGTTGAGAGAGAAGCCCCCCCTCCTCCCCCATAAGGAGAGAGCCTGTCCCCCCTCCCATAAGGAGATGAGTTGAGGAGAGAAGCCTGTCCCCCCCCCCATCCCATAAGGGGACGAGTTGAGGGGAGATGGCTGTGAAGTGGGCTGTAAAGAGTGGCATGTTTATTTATAGGTGTGTGACAGAGCAAAAGGTCAGGCCATGAATGTATACAAGACGAGAGGCAGCTCCCACAGCTTCCACAGCTCCCACAGCTTCCACAGCTCCCACAGCTTCCACAGCTCCCACAACTTCCACAGCTTCCACAGCTCCCACAGCTTCCACAACTTCCACAGCTTCCACAGCTCCCACAACTTCCACAGCTTCCACAGCTTCCACAGCTCCCACACACAGCTCCCACAACTTCCACAGCTCCCACAGCTTCCACAGCTCCCACAGCTCCCACAGCTCCCACAGCTCTGATTGTTAAACAATGTCAAGGTTATTGTTCAGCTGACAGCTTTTCTAAAGAGCCAAAAGTCAGGGAAATTTAAAGAGATAAAACATCTATGTTGTTTTCCTACCGTCACAGGAGCTAGAGAGGGAGAGGAAACTCTGCCAAGTGAGACACAGGAGAGGAGCCGGATACAGAGAGGAGACAGATACAGAGAGGAGACAGATACAGAGAGGAGACGGATACAGAGAGGAGACAGAGAGGAGGCAGATACAGAGAGGAGACAGAGGAGACGGATACAGAGAGGAGCCGGATACAGTGAGGAGACAGAGAGGATAGGCATACAGAGAGGAGACGGAGATAGAGAGGAGACAGATACAGATACAGAGAGGAGACGGATACAGAGAGGAGACAGAGGAGACAGATACAGAGAGGAGACAGAAGAGATTTTTATTTATTTATTTATTTTACCCTAATTTTACTAGGCAAGTCAGTTAAGAACAAATTCTTATTTTCAATGACGGCCTAGGAACAGTGGGTTAACTGCCTGTTCAGGGGAATAACGACAGATTTGTACCTTGTCAGCTCAGGGTTACGAACTTGCAACCTTTCGGTTACAAATTCAACGCTCTAACCACTAGGCTACCCTGCCGCCCCAGAGAGGAGACAGAGGAGACGGATACAGTGAGGAGACAGATACAGAGAGGAGACAGTGGAGACGGATACAGTGAGGAGACAGATACAGAGAGGAGACAGAGGAGACGGATACAGTGAGGAGACAGATACAGAGAGGAGACGGATACAGAGAGGAGACAGATACAGACAGGAGACAGAGGAGACGGATACAGTGAGGAGACAGATACAGAGAGGAGACGGATACAGAGAGGAGACAGATACAGAGAGGAGACAGATACAGAGAGGACACAGAGAGGAGACAAAGAGGAGACAGATACAGAGAGGAGACAGATACAGAGAGGAGACGGATACAGTGAGGAGACAGATACAGAGAGGAGACAGAGAGGAGACAGATACAGAGAGGAGACAGATACAGAGAGGAGACGGATACAGAGAGGAGACAGATAGAGAGAGGAGACAGAGAGGAGACGGATACAGAGAGGAGACAGATACAGAGAGGAGACGGATACAGAGAGGAGACAGATACAGAGAGGAGCCAGATACAGACAGATACAGAGAGGAGACGGATACAGAGAGGAGACAGATACAGAGAGGAGACAGAGGAGACGGATACAGAGAGGAGACAGAGGAGATGGATACAGTGAGGAGACAGATACAGAGAGGAGACAGAGGAGATGGATACAGTGAGGAGACAGATACAGAGAGGAGACAGAGGAGACGGATACAGAGAGGAGACAGAGGAGACGGATACAGTGAGGAGACAGATACAGAGAGGAGACGGATACAGAGAGGAGACAGAGGAGACGGATACAGAGAGGAGACGGATACAGAGAGGAGACAGAGAGGAGACAGAGGAGACGGATACAGTGAGGAGACAGATACAGAGAGGAGACAGAGGAGACGGATATAGAGAGGAGACAGAGGAGACGGATACAGTGAGGAGACAGATACAGAGAGGAGACGGATACAGAGAGGAGACAGAGGAGACGGATACAGAGAGGAGACGGATACAGAGAGGAGACAGAGAGGAGACAGAGGAGACGGATACAGTGAGGAGACAGATACAGATACAGAGCTATTTGATGCTGAGGGAATTGTTTTACTATTGATTTATTTAGTCTTTCTAATGTCAATGCTCTTTCAGTGTACTCTTCATACATTGGACAATCACAATGCCAGTTCTCTCAATCAACCTTGTTATGACATTGTGTAATAATGTTTTCATTGTCCAAATAAATAATCAATGGTTAATCATCATTATAAAATGCAGCAGCACCACCACCACCACCACCACCACCTACCTGATATTCATCATCATCATAATTTACCAGACACTCCAGAGCAATTAGGTTTATCGGCTTTCCCCATGGCACATCGACAGATTTTCCACCTCGTCAGCTTGGAGATTCGAACCGACAACCTTCCAGTTACTCGCACAACACTCTTAACCGCTAGGCTATCAATGATGCCCATGTGTTGATAATGTGATAATGTGTTGATAATGTGATCATTTGTGTTGATAATGTGATAATGTGCAGATAATGTGTCGATAATGTGATAATGTGTCGATAATGTGATGATACTGTGATAATGTGTTGATAATTTGTTGATCATGCAAAGATAATGTGTCGATAATGTGATATTTTGTTGTTAATGTGTTGATAATATGATAATGCGTTGGCAATGCGATAATGTGTGGATAATGTGAAGATAATGTGTTGCTAATGTGATAATATGTTGATAATGTGATAGTGTGTGGATAATGTGAAGATAATGTGTTGATAATGTGATAATGTGTTGATAATGTGATAATGTGTTGACAATGTGATAATGTGTTGATAATGTGTAAATAATGTGATAATGTGTTGACAATGTGATAATGTGTTGATAATGTGTGGATAATGTGATAATGTGTTGATAATGTGATAATGTGTTGATAATGTGTGGATAATGACCACATGCTCTACAGTTCCATCAGTGTGAGTCACCAGTGTACCCCATGCAGAGGGAAGTCCAGTGTTCTCCCTCCTGTCCTGCTCCATGGGCTAAAGCCTTATACTGTACATGTCCTCTGCTTTAATACAGGAAACATCTCCTCCTCATATGACTCCGTCCAGCCGATGTGAGAGCACTGCGTGTTGATGCAGGAGGATCGCACACACATCATGCACTCATGTACGAGCACACACTAAATCCTTTTTCTACATCTTTACCCGGTTAATAAACCCAACTAAACCTGCTACCTCTATTCTCTTATCACCACAGAAGAAGATACATTGACTTTCATCCCTGCCGTGCTCCACATGAAGAGGAGCTTCATGTGTGTGATCAGACAGTCAGCGGCGGCTGCTATCTGAAAGGTGGATGAAGCAAAGTCTTCTTCCCAGGAAAAATGACTGTTCGAAACATTGAGAGTAAAAGATGAATAAATTGGGAGAGGAGGCAGAGTTAATTTAAGCAATAAGGCAAGAGGGGGTGTGGTATATAGCCAATGTACCACGTCTAAGGGCTGTGCTCATGCACGACACAATGCAGAGTGCCTGGATACAGCCCTTGGCCGTGGTATATTAACCATATACCACAAACCCCCGAGGTGCCTTATTGATATTTATAAACGGCTTACCAACGTAATTAGAGCAGTAAAAAGACATGTTCAGTTGAAGACGGAAGTTTACCTGTGGATGTAGTTCAAGGCCTACCTTCAAACTCAGTGCCTCTTTGCTCGGCATCATGGGAAAATCAAAAGTAATCAGCCAAGACCTCAGCAACAAACAAAACAAATCGGGTTCATCCTTGGGAGCAATTTCCGAATGTCTGAAGGTACCACATTAATCTGTACAAACAATAGTACGCAGGTATAAACACCATGGGACCAGGCAGCCGTCATACCGCTCAGGAAGGAGACTTGTTCTGTCTCCTACAGATGAACGTACTTTGGTTCTGGTCAATCCCAGATCAACCGCAAATGAACTTGTGTCAGGAATTGTGAAAACTGAGTTTAAATGTATTTGGCTAAAGTGTATTTAAACTTCAGACCTCACCTGTATACCCGAGGTATACGGTCTGATATACCACGGCTGTCAGCCAACCAGCATTCAGGGCTTGAACCACCCAGTTTATAATGTACTATAATATCACTGCAGAGAACGGGGGGGTGATCTACAGTCTGTAGTGGTAGTGATATATTATGTTACAAAACAGTAACATATTCTGTAGTAGAGCACTTAGTCTCAGTCATTCACAGGACAGATGATCAGAGAGTCATTATCATTAAAACTAAAGAAGCAAGGGGTAGAGTCCCTCAGTCACTTACAGGACAGATGATCAGAGAGTCATTATCATTAAAACTAAAGAAGCAGGGGGTAGAGTCCCTCAGTCATTTACAGGACAGATGATCAGAGAGTCATTATCATTAAAACTAAAGAAGCAGGGGGTAGAGTCCCTCAGTCATTTACAGGACAGATGATCAGAGAGTCATTATCATTAAAACTAAAGAAGCAGGGCGTAGAGTCCCTCAGTCACTTACAGGACAGATGATCAGAGAGTCATTATCATTAAAACTAAAGAAGCAGGGGGTAGAGTCCCTCAGTCATTTACAGGACAGATGATCAGAGAGTCATTATCATTAAAACTAAAGAAGCAGGGGGTAGAGTCCCCTAGTCATTTACAGGACAGATGATCAGAGCGTCATTATCATTAAAACTAAAGAAGCAGGGGGTAGAGTCCCCTAGTCATTTACAGGACAGATGATCAGAGCGTCATTATCATTAAAACTAAAGAAGCAGGGGGTAGAGTCCCTCAGTCATTTACAGGACAGATGATCAGAGAGTCATTATCATTAAAACTAAAGAAGCAGGGGGTAGAGTCCCTCAGTCATTTACAGGACAGATGATCAGAGAGTCATTATCATTAAAACTAAAGAAGCAGGGCGTAGAGTCCCTCAGTCACTTACAGGACAGATGATCAGAGAGTCATTATCATTAAAACTAAAGAAGCAGGGGGTAGAGTCCCTCAGTCATTTACAGGACAGATGATCAGAGAGTCATTATCATTAAAACTAAAGAAGCAGGGGGTAGAGTCCCTCAGTCATTTACAGGACAGATGATCAGAGCGTCATTATCATTAAAACTAAAGAAGCAGGGGGTAGAGTCAGGATGAGGTGTTATAAAATCCAGAGTCAGGATGAGTTGGGGGGTGTTGTGTTATAGGATCCAGAGTCAGGATGAGTTGGGGGGGGTGTTGTGTTATAGGATCCAGAGTCAGGATGAGTTGGGGGTGTTGTGTTATAGGATCCAGAGTCAGGATGAGTTGGGGGGGGGGTTATAGGTGTTGTGTTATAGGATCCAGAGTCAGGATGAGTTGTCAGGATGAGTTGGGGGGTGTTGTGTTATAGGATCCAGGTCAGGATGAGTTTGTGTTGTGTTATAGGATCCAGAGTCAGGAAGAGTTGGGGGGGGGTGTTGTGGATCCAGAGTCAGGATGAGTTGGGGGGGGGGGGTGGATCCAGAGTGTTAGTTGGGGGGGTGTTGTGTTAGGATCCAGAGTCAGGATGAGTTGGGTGTTGTGTTATAGGATCCAGAGTCAGGAGGGGGTGTTGTGTTATAGGATCAGAGTCAGGATGAGAGTCAGATCCAGAGTGAGTTGGGGGGGGTGTTGTGTTATAGGATCCAGAGTCAGGATGAGTTGGGGGGGGGTGTTGTGTTATAGGATCCAGAGTCAGGATGAGTTGGGGGGGGGTGTTGTGTTATAGGATCCAGAGTCAGGATGAGTTGGGGGGGGTGTTGTGTTATAGGATCCAGAGTCAGGATGAGTTGGGGGGGGTGTTGTGTTATAGGATCCAGAGTCAGGATGAGTTGGGGGTGTTGATGTTATAGGATCCAGAGTCAGGATGAGTGGGGGGGGGTGTTGTGTTATAGGATCCAGAGTCAGGATGAGTTGGGGGTGTTGTGTTATAGGATCCAGAGTCAGGATGAGGGGGGGGGGGTGTTGTGTTATAGGATCCAGAGTCAGGATGAGTCAGGATGAGGGGGGTGTTGTGTTATAGGATCCAGAGTCAGGATGAGTTGGGGGGTGTTGTGTTATAGGATCCAGAGTCAGGATGAGTTGGGGGGTGTTGTGTTATAGGATCAGAGTCAGTTATAGGATCCAGGATGAGTTGGGGGTGTTGTGTTATAGGATCCAGAGTCAGGATGAGTTGGGGGGGGGTGTTGTGTTATAGGATCCAGAGTCAGGATGAGTTGGGGGGGGGTTATAGGTGTTGTGTTATAGGATCCAGAGTCAGGATGAGTTGGGGGGGGGTGTTGTGTTATAGGATCCAGAGTCAGGATGAGTTGGGGGTGTTGTGTTATAGGATCCAGAGTCAGGATGAGTTGGGGGGGGTGTTGTGTTATAGGATCCAGAGTCAGGATGAGTTGGGGGGGGGTGTTGTGTTATAGGATCCAGAGTCAGGATGAGTTGGGGGGTGTTGTGTTATAGGATCCAGAGTCAGGATGAGTTGGGGGGTGTTGTGTTATAGGATCCAGAGTCAGGATCCAGGATGAGTTGGGGGGGGGGTGTTGTGTTATAGGATCCAGAGTCAGGATGAGTTAGGGGGGATGAGTTTGTGTTATAGGATCCAGAGTCAGGATGAGTTCCAGAGTCAGGATGAGGGGGGTGTTGTGTTATAGGATCCAGAGTCAGGATGAGTTGGGGGGGGTGTTGTGTTATAGGATCCAGAGTCAGGATGAGTTGGGGGGGGGGTGTTGTGTTATAGGATCCAGAGTCAGGATGAGTTGGGGGGGTGTTGTGTTATAGGATCCAGAGTCAGGATGAGTTGGGGGGTGTTGTGTTATAGGATCCAGAGTCAGGATGAGTTGGGGGGGGTGTTGTGTTATAGGATCCAGAGTCAGGATGAGTTGGGGGGGGGTGTTGTGTTATAGGATCCAGAGTCAGGATGAGTTGTGTTATAGGATCCAGAGGGGGGTGTTGTGTTATAGGATCCAGAGTCAGGATGAGTTGGGGGGGTGTTGTGTTATAGGATCCAGAGTCAGGATGAGTTGGGGGGTGTTGTGTTATAGGATCCAGAGTCAGGATGAGTTGGGGGGTGTTGTGTTATAGGATCCAGAGTGTCAGGATGAGTTGTGGGGGGTGTTGTGTTATAGGATCCAGAGTCAGGATGAGTTGGGGGGGGGGTGTTGTGTTATAGGATCCAGAGTCAGGATGAGTTGGGGGGGGTGTTGTGTTATAGGATCCAGAGTCAGGATGAGTTGGGGGGGGGTGTTGTGTTATAGGATCCAGAGTCAGGATGAGTTTGGGGGGGTTGTTATAGGATCCAGAGTCAGGATGAGTTGGGGGTGTTGTGTTATAGGATCCAGAGTCAGGATGAGTTGGGGGTGTTGTGTTATAGGATCCAGAGTCAGGATGAGTTGGGGGGTGTTGTGTTATAGGATCCAGAGTCAGGATGAGTTGTTATAGGATCCAGGGGGTGTTGTGTTATAGGATCCAGAGTCAGGATGAGTTGGGGGGTGTTGTGTTATAGATCCAGATCCAGGATCCAGAGTCAGATGAGTTGGGGGTGTTGTGTTATAGGATCCAGAGTCAGGAGTTGAGTTCCAGAGGGGGGGTGTTGTGTTATAGGATCCAGAGTCAGGATGAGTTGGGGGGTGTTGTGTTATAGGATCCATGAGTGTTGTGTTATAGGATGAGTTGGGGGGTGTTGTGTTATAGGATCCAGAGTCAGGATGAGTTGGGAGGGGGGGGGTGTTGTGTTATAGGATCCAGAGTCAGGATGAGTTGGGGGGTGTTGTGTTATAGGATCCAGAGTGGATGAGTTGGGGGGGGGGGTGTTGTGTTATAGGATCCAGAGTCAGGATGAGTTATAGGATCCAGGGGGGTCAGGATGAGTTGGGGGGTGTTGTGTTATAGGATCCAGAGTCAGGATGAGTTGGGGGGTGTTGTGTTATAGGATCCAGAGTCAGGATGAGATGAGTTGTGATATAGGATCCAGAGTCAGGATGAGTTGGGGGGTGTTGTGTTATAGGATCCAGAGTCAGGATGAGTAGGGGGGGGATGAGTTGTGTTATAGGATCCAGAGTCAGGATGAGTTGTGTTATAGGATCCAGGGGATGAGTTTGTGTTGTGATATAGGATCAGAGTCATGTGTTATAGGATCCAGAGTCAGGATGAGTTGGGGGGGTTGTGTTATAGGATCCAGAGTTATAGGATCCAGAGTCAGGATGAGTTGGGGGGGGTGTTGTGTTATAGGATCCAGAGTCAGGATGAGTTGGGGGGTGTTGTGTCATAGGATCCAGAGTCAGATGATCCAGATCCAGAGTCAGGATGAGTTGGGGGGGGGGGGGTGTTGTGTTATAGGATCCAGAGTCAGGATGAGTTGGGGGGGGGGGGGGTGTTGTGTTATAGGATCCAGAGTCAGGATGAGTTGGGGGGGGGGGGGGGGTGTTGTGTTATAGGATCCAGAGTCAGGATGAGTTGGGGGGAGGTTTTGTGTTATAGGATCCAGAGTCACATCTACTGCACTCTGCTTTATCTCCTCCTAAATTCATCGTCACACAATTTCATCTCTTAATTGGGTGTCTCCTTCATATAAAACACAGCTCACCTCCAAGTCCCCACACACAGACTTCTGTGAACACAGCTCACCTCCAAGTCCCCCCACACAGACTTCTGTGAACACAGCTCACCTCCAAGTCCCCACACACAGACCTCTGTGAACACAGCTCACCTCCAAGTCCCCCCACACAGACTTCTGTGAACACAGCTCACCTACAAGTCCCCACACACAGACCTCTGTGAACACAGCTCACCTCCAAGTCCCCACACACAGACTTCTGTGAACACAGCTCACCTCCAAGTCCCCACACACAGACTTCTGTGAACACAGCTCACCTACAAGTCCCCACACACAGACTTCTGTGAACACAGCTCACCTCCAAGTCCCCACACACAGACTTCTGTGAACACAGCTCACCTCCAAGTCCCCCCACACAGACGTCTGTGAACACTGATCACAGACATGTCCTCGGTGTGTGGAAGAGTTGGAGGTGGTCATTAGTGAGAGAGAACTGCTCCAGCTCAGTGATTTCTTGCTACAGCTCTCTGATCAGCCATCCAGCCCGTCTCTCAGCTGCTCTCTGCTTCTCCTCAATCACCTCAATAAGATCACCCTGGCTTGTCTGAATTGAGCACACTAGAGCTGTGGAGACCTCCACACTCTCTGCTATCTCCTGCTCTGCATCTCTCTCGCTGAGCTCTACTGAGTGCTCCATCTCCTTAACCTTCTGGAGTCTATGACTTGGGTGACTGAAGTCTTTGATAAGTTTTTGGGTCTTCCTCTGACACCGCCTAGTATAAAGGACCTGGATGGCAGGAAGCTTGGCCCCAGTGAAGTACTGGGCCTTACGCACTACCCTCTGCAGTGCCATACGGTCGATGTCAAGCAGTTTCCATACCAGGCGGTGATGCAACCTGTCAGGAAGCTCTCGATGGTGCAGCTGTATAACTTTTTGAGGATCGGAGGTCCCATGTCAAGTCTTTTCAGTCTCCTGAGGGGGAAAAGGTGTTGTAGTATCCACTTTACGACTGTCTTGGTGTGTTTGGACCATGATAGTTTGTTGGTGATGTGGACACCAAAGAGCTTGAAGCTCTCAACCCGCTCCACTACAGATGAGACAGTCCCTATAGACTGTCTCATCGTTGTCGGAGGTGAGAGGTGTTGGGATAGAGCCTGAATTTTATGTGATGTTAACTTTCCTATACCTTCTGTGTCACTGTATTGTTGACGTTATGGTATGAAATACTTTCTTAATCACTGGCATCTTGAAAACACATCTCTCTTGTAAAATAGATGTTTAAACCCCAGGAAGAGTAGCTGCTGCCTTGGCAGGAACTAATGGGGATCGATAATAAATACACATACGAATTAAAGCAAGTCCAGCAGATATTGTCATTTAATCCAGTGACTTCTCATTGAAAATAATGTTTCTCTGATGTTCTAATAATAAACATGTTTTATCTCTTAGGAAAAACAACAAGTGTTTATGATCCACAACATACACTACCGTTCACTACCGAGTCACTTAGAAATGTCCTTGTTTTTGAAAGAAAAGCTATTTTTCGTCCATTAAAATAACAACAAATTGATCAGAAATACAGTGTAGACATTGTTAATGTAGTAAATTACTATTGTAGCTGGAAACGGCTGATTTTTTATGGAATATCTACATAGGCGTACAGAGGCCCATTATCAGCAACCATCACTCCTGTGTTCCAATGGCACATTGTGTTAGCTAATCCAAGTTTACCATTTTAAAAGGCTAATGGATCATTAGAAAACTGTTTTATGTTAGCACAGCTGAAAAAGCAATAAAACTGGCCTTCTTTCATCTAGTTGAGTATCTGGAGCATCAGCATTTATGGGTCAAAATGGCCAGAAACAAAGAATTTTCTTCTGAAACTCGTCAGTCTATTCTTGTTCTGAGAAATGAAGGCTATTCCAAGTGAGAAATTGCCAAGAAACTGAAGATCTCGTACAACGCTGTGTACTACTCCCTTCACAGAACTGCGCAAACTGGCTCTAACCAGAGTAGAAAGAGGAGTGGGAGGCCCCGGTGCACAACTGAGCAAGAGGACAAGTACATTAGAGTGTCTAGTTTGAGAAACAGACACCTCACAAGTCCTCAACTGGCAACTGGCAGCTTCATTAAATAGTACCCACAAAACACCAGTCTCAACGTCAAAGGTGAAGAGGCGACTCTGGGATGCTGGCCTTCCACATGGGGTTGTTCAATGACAGACATGCATTTGTTTAAAACCTATCACAAGATGTTTTTATTTTATTTCAGAGAGATAATCAATCACATGTTGTTACAAAACTACACACAGTATACTGTATCTCCCTCACTTTCACTGCAAGGTTTTACACAGTCAAATGTGCAAAATAATAATTTTTTTAAATAAAGAACTATACTCCATAAAGAGATGAAGTTGTGTAATGATGAAACTGAGGAGGACGCAGCAGAGTGCAGTAGATGGGACTCTAGATCCTAACACAACACACCCCAAACTCTTCCTGTCTGAGGATGGGAAAACAGGTGAGTTCTGGAATGTCCAGAGAGGTTTGATACAGTTGTCAAGGCTCCGGGAAAGAAGGGCTTCTCCTCAGAAAGATTCCACTATACGAGTTGCAGGGGGAAACCAGGTGGGCTTCAGGTGTGGCTGGAGAGTCCATCAACAGAAACGAGGTTATAGGATCAAGTCCTGTGAATGGACATTGGACTGTGGGGCTGTGGAATGGTGACCTCATGTCCACCTCTCCCTGGGAGAGAAGCCCCAGAAGGTGGGGGTGTTTATGGGTTATGAAGAGGGGCAGGTCTATTTTTACACTGTGGAGGCCAGGTATCTACTCTTTCTCTGGCTGCACCCACTCCTCTGTACATTCGATAACACTAATAGGAAAAACTCACTGATCATCTGTCCTGTAAATCTCACAGAATGAGTTTACTCCACTTAGCTTAATACACGATAGAGTTGCACATTCTTCAATACATAAATAAATATATATAAACACAGTATATGCTAGAGATACATGTGTTTCTGTTATGAAATGTTCATGATCTAATTCAAATTAAATGTATGCCTTTGGAGAAGTGGTCTACAGAGGAGAATGTAACTCAAGATTATTGGTCCACGAACAAGGAACTAGACAATGCATCAGTTGTAAAAGACTATGGGTCAGGAATGTTGAGGTCAGATGACTATTCAGTAGGTTAATCACTGGACAACAATAAAACCCACTGAGTAAATGCAGGAGGTTGGACAGGAAGTCATATAAAAATGATAGTCAGATCCAACTGGCCCAGAACAACGGCAATATAATGAAATAGAAACTGTGTTTATGACACCATCATCCTGATTTTATAGACATTACATTCCTCAGTCATCCCCCTTTATCTCTTTCTCTCATTTCTGGTCTCACTCCAACTTTTCTGTCTATTTCCCTATTATTTCTCCTTATATGTCTCCCTCGCTTTTCCTCTCCCCCCTCTTTCTGCAGTGAGTGACTCACCTGTGTATAATTCACCTACCCAGTGACTCTCTTATGAAACATAGAGGCGGAGCTGCCACTCTGGGTTCTGAGTGAAACATGGAGGCGGAGCTGCCACTCTGGGTTCTGAGTGAAACATAGAGGCGGAGCTGCCATTCTGGGTTCTGAGTGAAACATGGAGGCGGAGCTGCCACTCTGGGTTCTGAGTGAAACATGGAGGCGGAGCTGCCACTCTGGGTTCTGAGTGAAACATAGAGGCGGAGCTGCCATTCTGGGTTCTGAGTGAAACATGGAGGCGGAGCTGCCACTCTGGGTTCTGAGTGAAACATGGAGGCGGAGCTGCCACTCTGGGTTCTGAGTGAAACATAGAGGCGGAGCTGCCACTCTGAGTTCTGAGTGAAACATGGAGGCGGAGCTGCCACTCTGGGTTCAGAGTGAAACATGGAGGCGTAGCTGCCACTCTGGGTTCTGAGTGAAACATGGAGGCGGAGCTGCCACTCTGGGTTCTGAGTGAAACATAGAGGCGGAGCTGCCATTCTGGGTTCTGAGTGAAACATGGAGGCAGTGTCTCTGCAAGTTGTTTTTCTCTTCTCTCTCCTTCTGTACAACAACACTCTCTCTACCTCCAATAATAACCAGCTCCACCCCCTCAATTTCCTCCTTTCCCTCCTCCCTCTTCTCTCTCCTTCTGTACAACAACACTCTCTCTACCTCAAATAATAACCAGCTCCACCCCCTCAATTTCCTCCTTTCCCTCCTCCCTCTTCTCTCTCCTTCTGTACAACAACACTCTCTCTACCTCCAATAATAACCAGCTCCACCCCCTCAATTTCCTCCTTTCCCTCCTCCCTCTCCTTCTATACTCTGACTCACTCCTCATTGTATTCCTCCTGACTCAACACTGCTGATTGCCTCCGTCCCTACTGCCCCTCTCCCTCAGAGAGAGAGGCAGTAGGGACGGAGGCAATCAGCAGTGTATCGTCAGAGAGAGAGAGAGAGAGAGAGAGAGAGAGAGGGTAGCAGAGGACTATATAACAGAACCATAGAGAGTACCAAACAATCTTTTTATGACAGAGAAGTATTCCATATTAATCACATCATGAACACACTCCCTTTGTGTAAACGGTTAATTCTATGCATTGGTCTCTGGTCATACCCTCACATACCTTCACATACCCTCTCCCAGGATGTTAATAAAGTGGTACATACTGCATGCTGTTCTGGAGTGCTCTCCCAGCTGCTGCCTCTGCTTTACCGATACTAAACTCTCTTATACATATCTAACTCACTCACTGTATAGTACAGTCCTACAGTAGCCTACTACAGCACATCAATGTATTCCCATGAGTGCAGATGGGAACGCACACGCAGGGGAAATCTGCTGCACATATGCAGATTTGAACCCCAGCTTGTCGTCACAGTTACCGTCCCTGAGCCATCTGCTGATTGACTGACGTCAGTGAGCTGACCTGTGATTGACTCCTCACAAGGGGTCTCCTATTGGCTGGGCACTCCGGGAAGGATGCCACTTCCTCACATGCGGGATCCATGCAGTTCTTGACCCAGCTTTCTGTATGCATTACCGCAGGGTGTATCTCAATAGTCTCAAAGTGGATTCCTTTCCTTGTCTCCTTGTTTCCTTGTCTCGTTTGGTTATCATGCGTTGATCTGAAAAAGACAGGATGGATGAGGCGGGATGAGTGGAAGTCTAGCAGCTCTGTGGTGAGTGTGTTTCCACCTGTCCAGGTCTTCTAGATCAGTGCAAACAAAGGAAAGGTGACAAGGAGACGAGGGCATTTCAGAAATTTGAAATTCAGCCATGGTGAAATTAACACTTGTGTTATGCATGCTGTCAGTCTGAGCAGGGCCCACTCACACTGGAGGAAACAGGATATGACATCATCAGTGGTGATTCATTGATGGGGTGAATGGACTCGTGCTACAAGCACATTTCACACATATTTTTATTGCGTTAATTATAGTGATACATTTCCTCCACTGTAAGAATGTAGATGAGAGGGAAATGGCCTGTTGCCCTCATTGAAATAGATTGGGAGTCATTTCCTTAATTCTGTATTGGAACCAGTAGGGGGCATGTGTGAGACTTTGTACAAAAAAATGCTAAGGATTCAGAGAGAGAGAGAGAGAGAGGCGCACACACACACACACACACACACACACACACACACACACACACACACACACACACTCACACACACACACACACACACACACACACACACACACACACACACTTATGAAAAGTGTAAGATTATTATAATTGTTTTACATAATAACATATACACATGAAAACGTCAGCATACAGACATACGAACATCAACTGCGTCCCACCTGCACAGACCCACCTGTCCAGTCCCACCTGCCCAGACCCACCTGTCCAGTCCTACCTGCCCAGACTAACCTGTCCAGTCCCACCTGCCCAGACTCACCTGTCCAGTCCCACCTGCCCAGATCCACCTGTCCGGTCCCACCTGCCCAGTCCCACCTGCCCAGACTCACCTGCCCAGACTCACCTGCCCAGAATCACCTGCCCAGACTCACCTGCCCAGTCCCACCTGCCCAGACTCACCTGCCCAGTCCCACCTGCCCAGACTCACCTGCCCAGACTCACCTGCCCAGGCTCACCTGTCCAGTCCCACCTGCCCAGACTCACCTGCCCAGACCCACCTGCCCAAACTCACCTGCCCAGACTCACCTGCCCAGACTCACCTGCCCAGACTCACCTGCCCAGTCCCACCTGCCCAGTCCCACCTGCCCAGACTCACCTGCCCAGACTCACCTGCCCAGACCCACCTACCCAGACCCACCTACCCACAACCCCATCTCCTACATCAGTCTCCACCACATGGCCTCAAACTGCATAATTTCTCTCTCCATTTCCCATCCACTTTCAACATGTAGATAATAAAGCATCTTTCCATTGTGTTAACGATGGAGGATTAGTTGATTTCCAGTTTTGAAGTATAAATTTTTTCAAGATGAAAGATGAGAAAAGTATCGTCCAACCCGTCGGGTAGCTCATTGCATCATCATAGGCCATGTCTTGAAATATGCAGACAGATGGATTCAAAGCCACCATTCTCTGAATTCATAGATTTCCCAGAAGGCATGAATTATTGAGTCATTGTTAGTTTTACACTTAAGACATTTTATTTTACCTTCATTTAACCAGGGAGGCTAGTTGAGAACAAGTTCTCATTTACAACTGCGACCTGGCCAAGATAAAGCATAGCAGTGTGAACAGACAACACAGAGTTACACATGGAGTAAACAATTAACAAGTCAATAACACAGTAGAAAAAAAGAGTCTATATACATTGTGTGCAAAAGGCATGAGGAGGTAGGCGAATAATTACAATTTTGCAGATTAACACTGGAGTGATAAATGATCAGATGGTCATGTACAGGTAGAGATATTGGTGTGCAAAAGAGCAGAAAAGTAAATAAATATAAACAGTATGGGGATGAGGTAGGTAAAATTGGGTGGGCTATTTACCGATAGACTATGTACAGCTGCAGCGATCGGTTAGCTGCTCAGATAGCAGATGTTTGAAGTTGGTGAGGGAGATAAAAGTCTCCAGCTTCAGCGATTTTTGCAATTCGTTCCAGTCACAGGCAGCAGAGAACTGGAACGAAAGGCGGCCAAATGAGGTGTTGGCTTTAGGGATGATCAGTGAGATACACCTGCTGGAGCGCGTACTACGTGGGTGTTGCCATCGTGACCAGTGAACTGAGATAAGGCGGTGCTTTACCTAGCAAGGACTTGTAGATGACCTGGAGCCAGTGGGTCTGGCGACGAATATGTAGCGTGGGCCAGCCGACTAGAGCATACAGGTCGCAGTGGTGGGTGGTATAAGGTGCTTTAGTAACAAAACGGATGGCACTGTGATAAACTGCATCCAGCTTGCTGAGTAGAGTGTTGGAAGCTATTTTGTAGATGACATCGCCGAAGTCGAGGATTGGTGGATAGTCAGTTTTACTAGGGTAAGTTCGGCGGCGTGAGTGAAGGAGGCTTTGTTGCGGATTAGAAAGCCGACTCTAGATTTGATTTTAGATTGGAGATGTTTGATATGAGTCTGGAAGGAGAGTTTACAGTCTAGCCAGACACCTAGGTACTTATAGATGTCCAAATATTCTAGGTCGGAACCATCCAGGGTGGTGATGCTAGTCAGGCGTGCGGGTGCAGGCAGTGAACGGTTGAAAAGCATGCATTTGGTTTTACTAGCGTTTAAGAGCAGTTGGAGGCCACGGAAGGAGTGTTGTATGGCATTGAAGCTCGTTTGGAGGTTAGATACCACAGTGTCCAGGGACGGGCCGGAAGTATACAGAATGGTGTCGTCTGCGTAGAGGTGGATCAGGGAATTGCCCGCAGCAAGAGCAACATCAGTGATATATACAGAGAAAAGAGTCGGCCCGAGAATTGAACCCTGTGGCACCCCCATAGAGACTGCCAGAGGACCGGACAGCATGCCCTCTGATTTGACACACTGAACTCTGTCTGCAAAGTAGTTGGTGAACCAGGCAAGGCAGTCATCAGAAAAATCGAGGCTACTGAGTCTGCCGATAAGAATATGGTGATTGACAGAGTCGAAAGCCTTGGCAAGGTCAATGAAGACGGCTGCACAGTACTGTCTTTTATTGATAGCAGTTATGATATCGTTTAGTACCTTGAGCATGGCTGAGGTGCACCCGTGACCGGCTCGGAAACCAGATTGCACAGCGGAGAAGGTACGGTGGGATTCGAGATGGTCAGTGACCTGTTTGTTGACTTGGCTTTCGAAGACCTTAGATAGGCAGCGCAGGATGGATATAGGTCTGTAACAGTTTGGGTCCAGGGTGTCTCCCCCTTTGAAGAGGTGGATGGCTGCGGCAGCTTTCCAATCGTTGGGGATCTCAGACGATATGAAAGAGAGGTTGAACAGGCTGGTAATAGGGGTTGCGACAATGGCGGCGGATAGTTTCAGAAATAGAGGGTCCAGATTGTCAAGCCCAGCTGATTTGTACGGGTCCAGGTTTTGCAGCTCTTTCAGAACATCTGCTATCTGGATTTGGGTAAAGGAGAACTTGGAAAGGCTTGGGCGAGTAGCTGCGGGGGGGCGGAGCTGTTGGCCGAGGTTGGAGTAGCCAGGAGGAAGGCATGGCCAGCCGTTGAGAAATGCTTGTTGAAGTTTTCGATAATCATGGATTAATCGGTGGTGACCGTGTTACCTAGCCTCAGTGCAGTGGGCAACTGGGAGGAGGTGCTCTTATTCTCCATGGACTTCACAGTGTCCCAGAACTTTTTGGAGTTAGAGCTACAGGATGCAAATTTCTGCCTGAAGAAGCTGGCCTTTGCTTTCCTGACTGACTGCGTGTATTGGTTCCTGACTTCCCTGAACAGTTGCATATCGCCGGGACTATTCGATGCTATTGCAGTCCGCCACAGGATGTTTTTGTGCTGGACGAGGGCAGTCAAGTCTGGAGTGAACCAAGGGCTATATCTGTTCTTAGTTCTGCATTTTTTGAACGGAGCATGCTTATCTAAAATGGTGAGGAAGTTACTTTTAAAGAATGACCAGGCATCCTCAACTGACGGGATGAGGTCAATGTCCTTCCAGGATACCCGGGCCAGGTCGATTAGAAAGGCCTGCTCACAGAAGTGTTTTAGGGAGCGTTTGACAGTGATGAGGGGTGGTTGTTTAAGTGCGGATCCGTGGCGGATACAGGCAATGAGGCAGTGATCGCTGAGATCCTGGTTGAAGAAAGCGGAGGTGTATTTGGAGGGCCAGTTGGTCAGGATGACGTCTATGAGGGTGCCCTTGTTTACAGATTTAGGGTTGTACCTGGTGGGTTCCTTGATGATTTGTGTGAGATTGGGGGCATCTAGCTTAGATTGTAGGACTGCCAGGGTGTTAAGCATATCCCAGTTTAGGTCACCTAACAGAACAAACTCTGAAGCTAGATGGGGGGAAAACAATTCACAAATGGTGTCCAGGGCACAGCTGGGAGCTGAGGGGGGTCGGTAGCAGGCGGCAACAGTGAGAGACTTATTTCTGGAGAGAGTAATTTTTAAAATTAGTAGTTCGAACTGTTTGGGAATGGACCTGGAAAGTATGACATTACTTTGCAGACTATCTCTGCAGTAGACTGCAACTCCTCCCCCTCTGGCAGTTCTATCTTGACGGAAAATGTTATAGCTGGGTATGGAAATTTCAGAATTTTTGGTGGCCTTCCTGAGCCAGGATTCAGACACGGCAAGGACATCAGGGTTAGCAGAGTGTGCTAAAGCAGTGAGTAAAACAAACTTAGGGAGGAGGCTTCTGATGTTGACATGCATGAAACCAAGGCTTTTTCGATCACAGAAGTCAACAAATGAGGGTGCCTGGGGACATGCAGGGCCTGGGTTTACCTCCACATCACCCGCGGAATAGAGTAGGAGTAGTATGAGGGTGCGGCTAAAGGCTGTCAAAACTGGTCGCCTGGAGCGTTGGGGGCAAAGATTAAAAGGAGCAGATTTCTGGGTGTGGTAGAATATATTCAGGGCATAATGCGCAGACAGGGGTATGGTGGGGTGCGGGTACAGCGGAGGTAAGCCCAGGCACTGGGTGATGATAAGAGAGGTTGTATCTCTGGAAATGCTGGTTGTAATGGGTGAGGTCACTGCACGTGTGGGAGGTGGGACAAAGGAGGAATCAGGGATATGAAGAGTGGAACTAGGGGCTCCATTGTAAACTAAAACAATGATAACTAACCTGAACAACAGTATACAAGGCATATTGACATTTGAGAGAGACATACAGCGAGGCATACATTAATCACAGGTGTTGATTGGGAGAGCTAGCTAAACCAGTAGGTGAGACAACAACAGCTACTCAGCTAGCACAACAACAGCAGGTAAAATGGCATTGACTAGGCAGAGAGGGTCGGATTAACTACACACAGAGCCTGAGTGCGGCTGGTTTACAATAGTAAAACAAAAAAAACTCAGTGGATTGTCAGTGGGATAGGTTTTGTATAGCTTACCTATCATATGAAGAGAGGCAGAGTGGGAGGGAGGGAGGGAGGGAGGGAGGGAGGGAGGGAGGGAGGGAGGGAGGGAGGGAGGGAGGGAGGGAGGGAGGGAGGGAGGGAGGGAGGGGGATGAAAGTAAGAAAAAAAAGGGCAGAGTTCACTTGCAGTGCCATGCCAGCATTAGTGACAGGACACGTCTGTTTCATGCCTCACATTCTATTTCATTTACAGCTTCAAACAGCTTCTGTAACAACAGACATACAGCACTAAACTAAATAACTGAACAATGCACCCTAACACAGCTCCACAACATTTCCATTCAGCAATATGTAACTAAATTATGCTCGGCAGCAAAACACTAAATCATTCACAGTTTAAGGCAGGCATTTTTTGGGGGAACATTTTGGGATCAATGGATGTTGTTTTTTAAAATAAAGTTCAAACACATTCAGTACTGTTGCGCCATTTGTATAACTGTCATAACTAAAAACCTAACCTACTGTATCACTAAAACCTAAAAGAGTCTCTGATTATCTTCCCAGCATGGCTGACAGAAGGGGCCACACTCTCCCACAGTAGTGATCGGATTCATTCCCTCACCAACATGGCTGACAGAAGGGGCCACACTCTCACACAGTAGTGATCGGATTCATTCCCTCACCAACATGGCTGACAGAAGGGGCCACACTCTCACACAGTAGTGATCGGATTCATTCCCTCACCAACATGGCTGACAGAAGGGGCCACACTCTCACACAGTAGTGATCGGATTCATTCCCTCACCAACATGGCTGACAGAAGGGGCCACACTCTCACACAGTAGTGATCGGATTCATTCCCTCACCAACATGGCTGACAGAAGGGGCCACACTCTCACACAGTAGTGATCGGATTCATTCCCTCACCAACATGGCTGACAGAAGGGGCCACACTCTCACACAGTAGTGATCGGATTCATTCCCTCACCAACATGGCTGACAGAAGGGGCCACACTCTCACACAGTAGTGATCGGATTCATTCCCTCACCAACATGGCTGACAGAAGGGGCCACACTCTCACACAGTAGTGATCGGATTCATTCCCTCACCAACATGGCTGACAGAAGGGGCCACACTCTCCCACAGTAGTGATCGGATTCATTCCCTCACCAACACGGCTGCCCAGCTTTTGTTTAGTGACGTTTAGTGACGTTACCCCTCACCGTGAGAGGGTCGCCTGCTGTCCACCCCCCCATCCATTTCTCATACACTCTGCTGAATCCTCATGTCAACTAATTACTCTTCTCAAAGCTGCTTAACGAACCGCTTAATTACAAACTGAATTTGGCTGTCGCCCGGTGCATCGACCCCCCACCCCAACACCCTCGCACTTAGAAGTTGGCCGTAGACAGTGATTTTAGGTCAGTTTGGCATTTCCACCCTTTACGGTTTAAGAGAGGATTGGGAGAGGCTAAGCAGATTCTGTACCTGTACCTAAGGGCCAACTTCTCCCCATAATGGGGCGGCAGGGTAGCCTTGTGGTTAGAGCGTTGGACTAGTAACCGAAAGGTTGCAAGTTCAAATCCCAGAGCTGACAAGGTACAAATCTGTCGTTTTGCCCCTGAACAGGCAGTTAACCCACTGTTCCTAGGCCGTCATTGAAAATAAGAATTTGTTCTTAACTGACTTGCCTAGTAAAATAAAGGTAAAATAAATTTTTAAAAAAAAACTCTCCCAGCCCCCCTCCTCTGGGGTCACCAGCCTGTCTGTGACAAGCCCTGGGATCCCCTCAGCCTTCTACAGACTGCAGGACTTATGAATTGTGATCTCCTGATGCTGGATCAGAACAGTGAGAATAAATGAATGCATGAACAAAAGAAATGGTAATAACGAAGGAATGAAGGAATTGACTTTAATGTCCTTCAAGAGGAAATGAGACAGTAGTGTTTATTTACTCTCTGACGTTTCAAAGATGATATCGCCAACTCAATTGTTTCACAACGTTTCTTCCGCATCACTGCATTCTTCTCTGTCATTACATAGACTGGAAAATAAATACGAGAGGAGGAAATGTGACAACAAAGAATGTTCTGGTTCTACCTGTCGGTCATGTGACAGTAAACTGGCTGACATTTTAACAGGGCTATAGAAATACTGAACCTACTGTGAGAGGAGAGAGCTGGAGTGTTTTACCATTACCATACACTCAGGGGAAAAAAAGCTGCTATCTAAAACCTAAAGGGGTTCTTTGGCTGTCCCCATAGGATAATCCTTTGAAGAAACCTTAGTGATTCAAGGTAGAACCCTTTTGGTTCCAGGTAAAAACCCTTTTGGGTTCCATGTAGAACCCTTTTCACTGAGGGTTCTACATAGAACCGAAACCAGAGAGGGTTCTACCTGGAACCAAAAAGGGTTCTCCTATGGGGACAACCTAGTGTAGACTAGACGTAACATAGTAGATTTAATTCCGGGACACTCAAATTAGTGTGATATGTTATGATCAATAATGTCAAAAGCTGCACTGAAGTTTATCAAAACAGCTCATACAATCTTTTGATGATCAATTTCCCTCTGCCAATCCTCTGTCATTTGTGTAAGTGCCATGCATGTTGAATACCCCTCCCTGTAAGCAGGCTGAAAGTATGTGGTTCACTTATTTACTGTAAAATAACATTGCATGTGGTCAAACACAATGTTTTCCCAAGGTCTATTAAGGGTTGGTAACTGGCTGATTGGTTGGCTATTTGAGCCAGTAAAGGATGCTTTATCAGAATTACTTTTGCTTCCCTCCAGGCCTGAGGGGGCACACTTTTTTTGTAAGCTTAGATTGAAGAGCTGGCAAATAGGAGTGGCAATTTTGTCCTCTATAATCCTCAATAATTGTTCATCCAAGTTGTCTGATGCGGGTGGCTTGTCATTGTTGACAGACAGCAAAGAAAATCACCTCTTCCACACTCACTTTATGTAATTAAAAATTAGAACGCTTGTTTTTTACAATTTGGTCAGTTATACTTGGATGTACATGTATAGGTTTGACTTTTGATGCTGGCATGTCATGCCTAGATTTGCTAATCTTGATAATTATAAATTCATTAATGTAGTTGGCAGTAACAGTGGATTTTGTAATGAATGATACATCTGATTTAATGAATTTTTAATTTAATTTTACCTTTATTTAACCAGGCAAGTCAGTTAAGAACAAATTCTTATTTTCAATGACGGCCTGGGAAAGGTGGGTTAACTGCCTGTTCAAGGGCAGAACGACAGATTTGTACCTTGTCAGCTTGGGGGTTTGAACTCACAACCTTTCGGTTGCTAGTCCAACACTCTAACCACTAGGCTACCCTGCTGCCCCAACGGTGGAGCCGAGTTGGCCTCTTTGTCCAGAATTTCATTGACGGTGCTCCAAAGCTTTTTACTATCATTCTTTTTATCCTTTATCTTTGTTTCATAGTGTAGTTCTTCTTTTTGTTCGTTTAGTCACATGATTTCTCAATTTACAGTAGGTTTGATAATCGGTTATACAGCCAGACTTATTTTCTAAGAGTTTTTATCTCAATTGTGGATGCATGCTTATTAGTAACTGGAGTAAATGTGTAAAATGTCTGGTTGTTCCTCTTTGCACACCACAGACCAGAAAACACGCGTTACATCGTCAACATAAGAATCACTACAGAACCTATTGTAGGAACTCTTGTACACTATATTAGGCCCAGCCTTTGAAACTTTGGTTTTCCAAGATACAGTATGGCTACAATATTGTGATCACTACATCCAATGGATTTTGATACTGATTTACAGCATATTTCTGCAGCCTTAGTAAAGATGTGATGAGGATGATTTAATTCCGTTGCTGTTTGTAAATAGCCGTGTGGTTGACTGATAACCTGAACCAGGTTGCAGGCACTGGTTACAGTTTAAAGATTTTTCTTGAATGGGTAGCTTGAAGAAATCCAGTCAATATTTAGCTCCCCCAGAAAATATACCTCTCTATTGATAGCACATACATTATCCCTCATTTCACACATTTTATCCAGATACTGACTGTTAGCACTTGGCGGTCTACAACAGTTTTCTACAAGCATAGGCTTTAGGTGAGGCAAATTAACCTGTAGCCATATTACTTCAACAATATTTGACATAAGATCCTCTCTAAGCTTTACTAGAATGTGGCTCTGAATATCGACCGCAACACCACCCCCGTTGGCATTTCTGTATTTTCTGTAGATGTTATAACCATGTATTGCAACCACTGTATCATCAAAGGTATTATCCAAGTGAGTTTCAGAGATAATCAGTATATGAATGTCATCTGTTACTAGCAAGTTCTCTATTTTATTAACCTTGTTTCATACATTTTCATGGGCTATTTTTATCACTTTTCTGGGATTATTTTTATTATCTTACTGAGCGGTTTATGAGAAGTAGACATGACAGGGATATTTACGATGTGTTTGAGCTGATAGTGCAGGATGAGCTGCACACAGTGTACTTCCTACTAGGACACACCTCCTCAGTGTTAACAATGGACTTCCTACTAGGACACACCTCCTCAGTGTTAACAGTGGACTTCCTACTAGGACACACCTCCTCAGTGTTAACAGTGGACTTCCTACTAGGACACACCTCCTCAGTGTTAACAGTGGACTTCCTACTAGGACACACCTCCCCAGTGTTAACAGTGGAGTTCCTACTAGGACACACCTCCCCAGTGTTAACAGTGGAGTTCCTACTAGGACACACCTCCCCAGTGTTAACAGTGGACTTCCTACTAGGACACACCTCCTCAGTGTTAACAGTGGAGTTCCTACTAGGACACACCTCCCCAGTGTTAACAGTGGAGTTCCTACTAGGACACACCTCCTCAGTGTTAACAGTGGAGTTCCTACTAGGACACACCTCCCCAGTGTTAACAGTGGACTTCCTACTAGGACACACCTCCTCAGTGTTAACAGTGGACTTCCTACTAGGACACACCTCCTCAGTGTTAACAGTGGACTTCCTACTAGGACACACCTCCCCAGTGTTAACAGTGGACTTCCTACTAGGACACACCTCCTCAGTGTTAACAGTGGACTTCCTACTAGGACACACCTCCCCAGTGTTAACAGTGGACTTCCTACTAGGACACACCTTCTCAGTGTTAACAGTGGTCTTCCTACTAGGCCACACCTTCTCAGTGAACTTCCTCCTCTTCAGGCCACACCTGAACTCTGGTTCATAGACATATGATTTACTTCATACAATAGCTATAGGATGGACAGAGGCATTCAGGGGACTTAGAGGGACATAAATTAGAAAACTTACATTATGACTTCCAACGCTTCTTGGACAACTACAGCACCACAACATCTCAGCGACACAAAGGCAGGGATTATCTGAGCAGGACTTGGGTCATTGAAGTAGCCTAGTTGTTAGAGTGTTGGACCTCTAACCGAAAGGTTGCAAGATTGAATCCCTGAGCTGACAAGGTCTGTAGTTCAGCCCCTGAACAAGGCAGTTAACCCACTGTTCCAAGGCCGTCATTGAAAATAAGAATTTGTTCTTAACTGACTTGCCTAGTTAAATAAAGGTATCACATCTGTTGTAGAATGGTAGGAAGCACCATTGTAATGTCCTGTACTTGTGCTCTGAGGTAGCAATGGGTTTTTGACCAGTGAATTGAGATGTTTCTCACCATAGAGCTGCCGATGAAGACACCTGGTGCAACAACCAAGGAGGATATGGCAGCTCTTTCAACTCAAGTGGCCTCGCAGAACCCCCGACGATTGATGGGCGTCAGGACCCGAAGCACCCGAGCCAGCTGTAGAATCTTCAGACACTCTCATGGTCCGATGAGGGGGAAGCTCTGAAACCGAGTTAGAAGCAACCGGAGAGGGAGACAGAACAGAGGTCGAAGGCACAGATCTGATCGTGGAGAGGAAGCCCCCAGGGATGAAGGCACTGTTACCTCTGGATCCAGTGTGGTGAAACTGTTTGATGTCTGGTCCGTTGGGGGCTTCCCATCACCAAGGAGGCCCCCATTGCCAGATTCCGTTGCTTTCGACTTCCAAAGCGAGTGACATATTGCCATGGCTGGTTGATAAAATCAAGAACAGGAACATCCATCAAGTCATCCAGAAGCAGCAGCTTACTGACTCCATTTTCCAGGGAAGAGGCAGACACCTTCGGTGAGGGATCCCTGCCGAGAAACGGCCAGTTGGCTGTGGAGAGCCGTCATGGCGGAGACACTTCCACCAGGCCAGAGTGGCGTCCAGCTACTGGAGTAGAGGAGAAAGAAAAGTAGGCAGGTGTGGATTCCACAGCAGCTAGTGTAGGATTCCCCAGTAGTTGGTGTAGGATTCCCCAGTAGCTGGTGTAGGATTCCCCAGTAGCTGTTGTAGGATTCCCCAGTAGCTGGTGTAGGATTCCCCAGTGGCTGGTGTAGGATTCCCCAGTAGCTGGTGTAGGATTCCCCAATAGCTGGTGTAGGATTCCCCAATAGCTGGTGTAGGATTCCCCAATAGCTGGTGTATGACTCCCCAGTAGCTGGTGTAGGATTCCCCAGCAGCTGGTGTAGGATTCCCCAGCAGCTGGTGTAGGATTCCCCAGTAGCTTGTGTAGGACTCCCCAGTAGCTGGTGTAGGATTCCTCAGTAGCTGGTGTAGGACTCCCCAGTAGCTGGTGTAGGATTCCCCAGCAGCTGGTGTAGGATTCCCCAGTAGCGTGTGTAGGACTCCCCAGTAGCTGATGCAGGACTCCCCAGTAGCTTGTGTAGGACTCCCCAGTAGCTGGTGTAGGATTCCCCAGCAGCTGGTGTAGGATTCCCCAGTAGCGTGTGTAGGACTCCCCAGTAGCTGATGCAGGACTCCCCAGTAGCTTGTGTAGGACTCCCCAGTAGCTGGTGTAGGATTCCCCAGTAGCTGGTGCAGGACTCCTCAGTAGCTGGTGTAGGACTCCCCAGTAGCTTGTGTAGGACTCCCCAGTAGCTGGTGTAGGACTCCCCAGTAGCTGGTGCAGGACTCCCCAGTAGCTGGTGCAGGACTCCCCAGTAGCTGGTGTAGGACTCCCCAGTAGCTGGTGTAGGACTCCCCAGTAGCTGGTGTAGGACTCCCCAGTAGCTGGTGCAGGACTCCCCAGTAGCTGGTGTAGGATTCCCCAGTAGCTGATGCAGGACTCCCCAGTAGCTTGTGTAGGTTCACTACTTGTTTGCTAAGAGTAGCCCCTTCGTCCCTGTAGTCTTCTGCAAGCAAACAGTTGCTGCATTGAAAGTCTGGGCAGTCCACGTTGTCCTGGAATAGAACAAAAGAAACACAGCTCCTGCAGCATTGAAAACGTTCAATATCAACCTCCATTTCAGACTGCCAGACAGCTAGGCTAGCTGGGCTTTCGTGTCTCTCTCCTTACAACTAAGTGAACAGAAAGAGCTCACACAAATGGCTAAATCACAAAAAGCAAAATATGTGTCCTCCTTTAAATCCTCTCACAGCGGTGAGCACACAAGCAGTGTCTCTGCATATACTGTTGGTAGCATCATTGGCTAACATTGGTAGCTATACAACAAAGTTCCAGTATAGATTTCAGGCTAACGTTGGTAGCTATACAACACAGTTCCAGTATATATTGCAGGCTAACGTTGGTAGCTATACAACACAGTTCTAGTATAGATTGTAGGCTAACATTGGTAGCTATACAACACAGTTCCAGTATATATTGCAGGCTAACATTGGTAGCTATACAACACAGTTCTAGTATAGATTGTAGGCTAACGTTGGTAGCTATACAACACAGTTCCAGTATATATTGCAGGCTAACGTTGGTAGCTATACAACACAGTTCTAGTATAGATTGTAGGCTAACATTGGTAGCTATACAACACAGTTCCAGTATATATTGCAGGCTAACATTGGTAGCTATACAACACAGTTCTAGTATAGATTGCAGGCTAACGTTGGTAGCTATACAACACAGTTCCAGTATAGATTGCAGGCTAACGTTGGTAGCTATACAACACAGTTCTAGTATAGATTGTAGGCTAACATTGGTAGCTATACAACACAGTTCCAGTATATATTGCAGGCTAACATTGGTAGCTATACAACACAGTTCTAGTATAGATTGCAGGCTAACGTTGGTAGCTATACAACACAGTTCCAGTATAGATTGCAGGCTAACGTTGGTAGCTATACCTCACAGTTCCAGTATATATTGCAGGCTAACGTTGGTAGCTATACAACACAGTTCTAGTATAGATTGTAGGCTAACATTGGTAGCTGTACAACACAGTTCCAGTATATATTGCAGGCTAACGTTGGTAGCTATACAACACAGTTCTAGTATAGATTGCAAGCTAACGTTGGTAGCTATACAACACAGTTCCAGTATAGATTGCAGGCTAACATTGGTAGCTATACAACACAGTTCCAGTATAGATTGTAGGCTAACGTTGGTAGCTATACAACACAGTTCTAGTATAGATTGCAAGCTAACGTTGGTAGCTATACAACACAGTTCCAGTATAGATTGCAGGCTAACATTGGTAGCTATACAACACAGTTCCAGTATAGATTGTAGGCTAACATTGGTAGCTATACAACACAGTTCCAGTATAGATTGTAGGCTAACGTTGGTAGCTATACAACACAGTTACAGTATAGATTGCAGGCTAACGTTGGTAGCTATACAACACAGTTCCAGTATATATTGCAGGCTAACGTTGGTAGCTATACAACACAGTTCTAGTATAGATTGTAGGCTAACATTGGTAGCTATACAACACAGTTCCAGTATATATTGCAGGCTAACATTGGTAGCTATACAACACAGTTCTAGTATAGATTGCAGGCTAACGTTGGTAGCTATACAACACAGTTCCAGTATATATTGCAGGCTAACGTTCGTAGTTATACAACACAGTTACAGTATAGATTGTAGGCTAACATTGGTAGCTATACAACACAGTTCCAGTATATATTGCAGGCTAACGTTGGTAGCTATACAACACAGTTCCAGTATAGATTGTAGGCTAACATTGGTAGCTATACAACACAGTTCCAGTATAGATTGTAGGCTAACGTTGGTAGCTATACAACACAGTTCCAGTATAGATTGTAGGCTAACATTGGTAGCTATACAACACAGTTCCAGTATAGATTGTAGGCTAACGTTGGTAGTTATACAACACAGTTCCAGTATATATTGCAGGCTAACGTTGGTAGTTATACAACACAGTTACAGTATAGATTGTAGGCTAACGTTGGTAGCTATACAACACAGTTCCAGTATATATTGCAGGCTAACATTGGTAGCTATACAACACAGTTCCAGTATATATTGCAGGCTAACGTTGGTAGTTATACAACACAGTTCTAGTATAGATTGCAGGCTAACGTTGGTAGCTATACAACACAGTTCCAGTATAGATTGCAGGCTAACGTTGGTAGCTATACAACACAGTTCCAGTATATATTGCAGGCTAACGTTGGTAGCTATACAACACATTTCCAGCAAGGTCCAAAACCAATCAACCGAGGTATCTCGTTAAGCATTCAACAAACGTTGTGCTCTGAAGACATTGGATCTGTGAAGGTGAGGAGCGGAGGGGGGAGAAGGTGAGGGAGATGGGGGGGGGGGGGGGACAAGAATACCAGGTTCAGTGTCACAGAGGAGGAACCCAGGTTAGACCCACTGACAGAACCTGACTGCCAGGGTAATTCTTCACAGCTGAAAAGCCACACAGGGCCAGCTCCAGGCATAAGCCACACAGGGCCGGCTCCAGGCATAAGCCACACAGGGCCGTCTCCAGGCATAAGCCACACAGGGCCGGCTCCAGGCATAAGCCACACAGGGCCGGCTCCAGGCATTAGCCACACAGGGCCGTCTCCAGGCATAAGCCACACAGGGCCGGCTCCAGGCATAAGCCACACAGGGCCGGCTCCAGGCATAAGCCACACAGGGCCGTCTCCAGGCATAAGCCACACAGGGCCGGCTCCAGGCATAAGCCACACAGGGCCGGCTCCAGGCATAAGCCACACAGGGCCGGCTCCAGGCATAAGCCACACAGGGCCGGCTCCAGGCATAAGCCACACAGGGCCGTCTCCAGGCATAAGCCACACAGGGCCGGCTCCAGGCATAAGCCACACAGGGCCGGCTCCAGGCATAAGCCACACAGGGCCGGCTCCAGGCATAAGCCACACAGGGCCGGCTCTAGGCATAAGCCACACAGGGCCGGCTCCAGGCATAAGCCACAGTTAGGGTCTGAACTTACTGTTGATAGTTAGAATAATAGAATACTCAAGGTACATTTGTTTTTGTGCATCAGTCATTTTTCTCTTGTTATGTCAGTCAGTGACAGTCACTCAATTAGCCATGTCAACAAACACATTTTAGATTGGTAAATTAGTCTAGCTATCTGAACTTGTAGCCGAATTCCAACCGGTCACGCAGGACACGTGCCCAAGGGCCCTCACCTCCAGGGGACCCCCATTGATTTTGTTAGTCACTCTCCCTCAGATATCATTAACAGGGCATAAACATGGCAAAATGGATAGAATTGCAGGAAATTAGCTGTAAAACTGCAGAACATTTCTCTGAACCCCATGACAAAACCGATAGAATTGCAAATGTTTGTCTTAAAATGTTGTTTTTTTTAAATGATCTCCGCCCCGTTGGCAAAAAGTGTAGAACTGCAGAAAATTCTATTTATACTTTTAGTGTAGTGGACTAAATCAGGGTCACACAGTGTTTCTTGATAGTCTTAAACAACACTACTTTGAAACAAATGTATATACCTCTGTCACGCCCTGGCCATAGAGAGGCGTTTTATTCTCTATTTTGGTTAGGCCAGGGTGTGACTAGGGTGGGCATTCTATGTTCTTTTTTCTATGTTTTTGTATTTCTTTGTTTTTGGCCGGGTATGGTTCTCAATCAGGGACAGCTGTCTGTCGTTGTCTCTGATTGAGAACCATACTTAGGTAGCTCTTGCCCACATGGGTTTTGTGGGTAGTTGTTTTCTGTTTCGTATCTGTACCAGACACAACTGTTTAGGTTATTATTTTTGTCATTTTCGAATTTAGTGATCAGTTACTTATAAATTAATTATGAACACGTACCACACTGCACCTTGGTCCTCACCTTCTTCTCTTGATTGCCGTGACAACCTCACACACATGGTTATGGGCTTAAAGAAAAGATGACACCTGTACCATGTCAGATATAGAGTTGAAATGTATCACATTTTTAGTTTGCTTCCCAATATTACACTTTAAATACATCACAGAAAACCAACATAGAAACAACAGATTTTGTTGCCAAAAGAAATGACAAGTTTATTCATTATGGTTATTGAGATTTGTTAAAAAAGTTTGAAATATCCAATAAATGTCGTTCCACTTCATGATTGTGTCCCACTTGTTGTTGATTCTTCACTAAAAAATACAGTTTTATATCTTTATGTTTGAAGCCTGAAATGTGTCAAAAGGTCGCAAAGTTCAAGGGGGCCGAATACTTTCGCAAGGCACTGTATGGACTGTACTCAATGTGGCAAAGATGGGAGATATAGACTGTCCTCAATGTGGATAAGATGGGAGATATGGACTGTCCTCAATCTGGATAAGATGGGAGATATGGACTGTCCTCAATGTGGATAAGATGGGAGAGATGGACTGTCCTGGATGTGGATAAGATAGATATGGACTGTCCTGGATGTGGATAAAATGAGAGAGATGGGCTGTCCTGGATGTGGATAAGATAGGAGAGATGGACTGTCCTTGATGTGGATAAGATGGGAGAGATGGACTGTCCTCAATGTGGATAAGATAGGAGATATGGACTGTCCTGGATGTAGATAAGATAGGAGAGATGGACTGTCCTGGATGTGGATAAGATATGAGATATGGACTGTCCTGGATGTAGATAAGATAGGAGATATGGACTGTCCTGGATGTGGATAAGACAGGAGGGATGGACTGTCCTGGATGTGGATAAGACAGGAGAGATGGACTGTCCTGGATGTGGATAAGATAGGAGAGATGGACTGTCCTGGATGTAGAAAGGATGGGAGAGATGGACTGTCCTGGATGTGGATAAGATAGGAGATGGACTGTCCTGGATGTGGATAAGATATGAGATATGGACTGTCCTGGATGTGGATAAGATAGGAGATATGGACTGTCCTGGATGTGGACAAGATGGACTGTCCTGGATGTGGATAAGACGGACTGTCCTGGATGTGGATAAGATAGGAGATATGGACTGTCCTGGATGTGGACAAGATGGACTGTCCTGGATGTGGATAAGACGGACTGTCCTGGATGTGGATAAGATAGGAGATATGGACTGTCCTGGATGTAGATAAAATGGGAGAGATGGACTGTCCTGGATGTGGATAATATGGGAGATATGGACTGTACTCAATGTGGTAAAGATGGGAGATATGGACTGTCCTCAATGTGGATAAGATGGGAGATATGGACTGTCCTCAATGTGCATAAGATGGGAGAGATGGACTGTCCTGCATGTGGATAAGATAGATATGGACTGTCCTGGATGTGGATTAGATAGGAGAGATGGACTGTCCTGGTTGTGGATAAGATATGAGATATGGACTGTCCTGGATGTAGATAAGATAGGAGATATGGACTGTCCTGGATGTGGATGAGACAGGAGAGATGGACTGTCCTGGATGTGGATTAGATATGAGATATGGACTGTCCTGGATGTAGATAAGATAGGAGAGATGGACTGTCCTGCATGTGGATAAGATAGATATGGACTGTCCTGGATGTGGATTAGATAGGAGAGATGGACTGTCCTGGATGTGCATAAGACAGGAGAGATGGACTGTCCTGGATGTAGATAAGACAGGAGAGATGGACTGTCCTGGATGTAGATAAGATGGGAGAGATGGACTGTGCTGGATGTGGATAAGATAGGAGATGGACTGTCCTGGATGTGGATTAGATATGAGATATGGACTGTCCTGGATGTAGATAAGATAGGAGAGATGGACTGTCCTGAATGCGGATAAGACAGGAGATATGGACTGTCCTGGATGTAGATAAGATGAGAGAGATGGGCTGTCCTGGATGTGGATAAGGTGGGAGAGATGGGCTGTCCTGGATGTGGATAATATGGGAGATATGGACTGTCCTGGATGTAGATAAGATGGGAGAGATTGACTGTCCTGGATGTGGATAATATGGGAGAGATTGACTGTCCTGGATGTGGATAATATGGGAGATATGGACTGTCCTGGATGTAGATAAGATAGGAGATATGGACTGTCCTGGATGTAGATAAGATAGGAGATATGGACTGTCCTGGATGTAGATAAGATGGGAGAGATGGACTGTGCTCTTTTCCTGCTTCATGCAGCGATTCATTTCTGTATTTATAGTTCTGGTTGGAAGAGTATGTGGGAGTCCTGGAGAGAGAGTGCGATAGTGTATCTGTACGTGTGTCCAGGTGTGTGTTTATGTATGTTTGTTTGTCTGTGTTGAAGAGAGAGTGCGATAGTGTATCTGTACGTGTGTCCAGGTGTGTGTTTATGTGTGTTTTTTTGTGTGTGTGTGTGTGTGTGTGTGTGTGTGTGTGTGTTTGTGTGTGTGTGTGTGTGTGTGTGTGTGTGTGTGTGTGTGTGTGTGTGTGTGTGTGTGTGTGTGTGTGTGTGTGTGTGTGTGTGTGTGTGTGTGTGTGTGTGTGTGTGTGTGTGTGTGATCTTCCACTATCTCAGTGGAAGATCAGCCACAGCCTCAGATGAGTTTGGACCTGAAGGAAGTACAGAGGTATGAGGAAAACACACACACACACACACACAGACACCAGAGCAAAACATATATTTATATATTTATATACATTATATATATTATACTCTATACATCCTCCTCTACACTCAGTCCCAGTTCACATCACACCCCCTTTCTCTAAACCAGGAGAAACAGTAATCCAAACATTCCAACAAGAAGCAGTGATAACATCATTTCCTTCCTGATAGATAGCTCTGGGCCTGCAGTGGAGTGTGACCGTGGGAAAGAGGCTCCCATACGCTGAGAGATTTAACATCTACAATCTGTCTTTGTATCCGTGTGTGTGTGTGTGTGTGTGTGTGTGTGTGTGTGTGTGTGTGTGTGTGTGTGTGTGTGTGTGTGTGTGTGTGTGTGTGTGTGTGTGTGTGTGTGTGTGTGTGTGTGTTTTCCTCATACCTATGTGTGTGACACCATACCTAAGACCACTAAATAATAAATGTGGAAACCCCTCTCATCCATCAGTCTTCATTGAATTTCAATAGCCATATAAACGTTTTAATAACACAGTCCTATTAGACCAGTCCTATCGAGGTAGTGAACGTTTTAGCAGGCTTCTAGCACTTCACAGCTGGCTACGTGACCACTGTAGCTCCTTGGGGGACTATTTTTACACCTTTTGGAAGAGGGATGGGTGCCTGGATCCTGTCCAAACACTGCAAGGCAGTGATGAGGCATTGACTGATCATTCTCCTCAAAGGTATTTACTTCCATTAAAGCGCAGCGATATCATTTCGCCACAGCGTCTCATGTTTATACTGTAAGGGGGTATTGTAAATAGTGATTCTGTTAGCTCCACCTATGCGATTAATAGTTTGATATCACGCTGTCGTTTTGCCTCATGTGCTCATAAGCGTATGGATATTGTCAATAGTTCTGTTGTGCACATTCACCTGAATTCTACTATTAACTCTGTGACTTTGAATCCAACCAGGAAGCCCATTGCAACTCATCCAGTTCTATTGACTCTTGTATCACCACGGATACTAAGGCTGTTTAGCCTGTTACATATAAATGTGCAAAGCCTGACATCTAAACTGGACTGTCTGAATGTCTGGGTGCATGACACTATCTCAGAGAACTGGGTGAATGATTTGATAATGGATAAGGACTTTGTTAATGCGGACAATAACGTTTTCGGATGGGAAAAAAAGGGGAAGGGTGTTTATGTAACACCATCTCTTGTGGTATCATGCTGTCTTAGCATCTCTGTCCCCAAAATGTGTGAGCTGTTGCTTATAAAACTGTCCATAAGCCAAAATATGCGTATATTTATTGCTGCGGTCCACCGCCCACCAGCCACTTCGACGGAGGTTGATGGTATTATTTATGACTATTTTGAAACACTTTCTGGTATCTGAACTGGTTGTGTTAGGAGATCTAAGAGGAAGCTGGTTTGATGTTGATGATTGATGTGTTTTCCTGTGTGCCAAATATGCCAGATATTGTTGTTGTTGTGGGAAAGGTCAGGGGGAGGGGCTCATTTCGGAAGTTGGCTGCTCATTGGACGGCTACATGGAGCAGTCCTTTGCCGACAAGCTGCTAAAATACCAGCCCCTTGTGGCATGCTGGGACAGCCTCGGGTGGAGGTGCAAGCTGGTGGAGCTGATATTTGTCAGTACAAAGGCTTGTAGTGTACTGTGTACTGATTATTATAAACATTTTCTGGTATCTGAACTAGTTGTGTTAGGAGATCTACATCTAGACTGGCTTTCACACGCCTCAGATCAGTTTAGGAATATGTCTGGAGTTCAACTTGACCCAGCTGATAACGAATGTAAAAAAATCAAGCAAACTTCTCATTGATTGACCTTATCCTGATTAACTGTCCCCCTAAGTATTTGGCTAGTGGTGTTGTTGTAAGTGATATCAGCGACCACTGGCCTATTGCTTGCATTAGAGATACCAACTGGAAAAACTCTGACCCCTGTATTAAAATCTTGCCCCAGGCATTCCTTCACAATCTATTATTCAGAGGTGTTTTCTACTGGCTGCGTACCAGATCCTGTTGTGGCACTTTCATTTTTCTCATCCATTTTTACCTCTCTGGCTGATAAACCTGCCCCTTTCAACCAAATCAACAAAAACAAAGGAATCCATGGTCCTCTCCTGTACTCTCAGACCTCCTCTTGATAAGAAATCAAACCTGGGCCAAGACAAACTGGCTCGTTAACTGCTTGGCAACTATTTAGGCAATTGAGAAATAAGTGCAATGCCTCAGTTTAAACAGACCAAATCAAACTACTTCCTTAGCGCTATGACTCTTAGTGATCCCTCTAAATTCTGGAAAACTGTTAATTCCCTGCCTAAGCAAGTAGTTTTAGTCAGCATTTAATGTCAGTTGGTTTCCTATTTGAAATAAATGGTGGTTGTAACGATCCTCTTCCTGTGAATGACTGGACCAAAGCGCAGCGTGGTAAGTGTTCATGATTTATTAATAGAACTGAACACTGAATAACAAAACCAACAAAGAGAACGAACGAAACCGAAACAGTTCTGTCTGGTGCAGACATAAAAACAGAAAACAACTACCCACAAAACATAGGTGGGAAAAGGCTACCTAAGTTTGGATCTCAATCAGCGACAACATAGACAGCTGCCTCTGACTGAGAACCATACCCAGCCAAACACACAGAAATATAAAACATAGAACATAAGACATAGAATGCCCACCACTACTCATGCCCTGACCAAGCCAAAATAGAGACATAAAAAGGATCTCTAAGGTCAGGTCGTGACAGTACCCCTCCCCCCCCCCAAAGGGGCCCTTAGGGGAGGGTCTAGGTGGGCATCTATCCGCGGTGGAGGCTCTGGTGCGGGACGTGGTCCCTGCTCCATCTTCGGCTTGGCCCATTTAGGTGGCGCCTTTGGAGGGGGGAACCTCGCCCCCGACCCCAGACTGGGGACCCTCGCCGCGGACCCCAGATAGGAGGGAGACTCTGGCAGCTCCGGACAGGAGGGAGACTCTGGCAGCTCTGGACAGGAGCTGGAACACGCCGCACTGGGATCTCCTGGCGAACTGGGGAAACCGTGCCTAGAGCCGGTTTATTACTGGTGATAGTTCTAGAACTCACCATTGGGCCCTTAGGTTTATTACTGATGATGGTTCTAGAACTCACCATTGGGACCTTAGGTGTATTACTGGTGATAGTTCTAGAACTCACCATTGGGCCCTTAGGTTTATTACTGGTGATGGTTCTAGAACTCACCACTGTACCCTTAGGTGTATTACTGGTGATGGTTCTAGAACTCACCATTGGGCCCTTAGGTTTATTACTGGTGATGGTTCTAGAACTCACCATTGGGCCCTTAGGTTTATTACTGGTGATAGTTTTAGAACTCACCATTGTCCCCTTAGGTTTATTACTGGTGATGGTTCTAGAACACACCACTGTACCCTTATGTTTATTACTGGTGATGGTTCTAGAACTCACCATTGTCCCCTTAGGTTTATTATTGGTGATAGTTCTACAACTCACCATTATGTTTTGTATCAAAAATCAGTTGGGCCTCTTTGCATGTAGGGAGAGAGCAGAATTTTCTACAAAGAAGTCTTGCCTATGTATCTATCATCATTAATTCCATTTAACTTTTTATTTTGAAAAACTTCCAGAGCTCTCTGAAATGAGATGTTCTGGAACCCCTTGGCCAGTTCAGAGTCATGATCATAGACCACCATGTTGGTACGTGTGTCTGTTATTCTTAATATGTTTTGTAATTGCATATATTGTATATTATATGTGTTTGATATATTTATGCACAGCTCAGTATGACTTTCCTGTCAAAATAGACCAGTCATATTAGACAAGTGATAATAGTTTACAGTCGAAAGTCGGAAGTTTACATACATCTTAGCCAAATACATTTAAGATCAGTTTTTCACAATTCCTGACATTTAATCCTAGTAAAAAATCAGTTAGGATCACCACTTTACTTTAAGAAGGTGAAAAGTCAGATTAATAGCAGGGAGAATAATTTATTTCAGCTTTAATTTCTTCAACCACATTCCCAGGGGGTCAGACGTTTACATAAACTCAATTAGTATTTGGTGGCATTGCTTTTAAATTGTTTCACTTGGGTCAAACGTTTTGGGTGGCCTTTCACAAGCTTCCCATAATAATTTGGGTGAATTTTGGCCCATTCCTCCTGACAGAGCTGGTGTAGCTGAGTCAGGTTTGTAGGCCTCCTTGCTCGCACACACTTTTTCAGTTCTGTCAACAAAATGTTCTATAGGATTGAGGTCAGGGCTTTGTGATAGCCACTCCAATACCTTGACTTTGTTGTCCTTAAGTCATTTTGCCACAACTTTGGAAGTATGCTTGGTGTCATTGTCCATTTGGAAGACCCATTTGCGACCAAGGTTTAACTTCCTGACTATGTCTTGAGATGTTGCTTCCAGATATCCACCGAATTTTCTTACCTCGTGATGCCATCTATTTTGTGAAGTGCACCAGTCCCTCCTGCAGCAAAGCACCCCCACAACATGATGCTGCCACCCCCGTGCTTCACGGTGGGGATGGTGTTCTTCGGCTTGCAAGCCTCCCCCTTTTTCCTCCAAACATAACAATGGTCATTATGGCCAAACAGTTCTATTTTTGTTTCATCAGACCAGAGGACATTTCTCCAAAAAGTACGATATTTTTCCCAATGTGCAGTTGCAAAACGTAGTCTGGCTTTTTTAAGGCAGTTTTGGAGCAGTGGCTTCTTCCTTGCTGAGTGGCCTTTCAGGTTATGTCGATATAGGACTCTTTTTACTGTGGCTATAGATACTTTTGTACCTGTTTCCTCCAGCATCTTCACAAGGTCCTTTGTTGTTGTTCTGGGATTGATTTGCAGTTTCGCACCAAAATTCGTTCACCTCTAGGAGACAGAACGCTTCTCCTTCCTGAGCGTATGACGGCTGCGTGGTCCCATGGTGTTTATACTTGCGTACTATTGTTTGTACAGACGAACGTGGTACCTTCAGGCATTTGGAAATTGCTCCCAGGGATGAACCAGACTTGTGGTGTTCTACAGAAAAAATTCTGATGTCTTGGCTGATTTCTTTTGATTTTCCCATGATGTCTTGCAAAGAGGCACTGAGCTTGAAGGTAGGCCTTGAAATACACCCACAGGTACACCTCCAATTGACTCAAATGATGTCAAATAGCCCATCAGAAGCTTCTAAAGCCATGACATCATTTTCTGGAGTTTTCCAGGCTGTTTAAAGGCACAGTCAACATAGTGTATGTCAACTTCTGACCCACTGGAATTGTGATTCAGTCTGTAAACAATTGTTGTAAAAATGACTTGTGTCTTGCACAAAGTAGATGTCCTAACCGACTTGACAAAACTACAGTTTGTTAATAACATGAAATTTGTGGAGTGGTTGAATAACTAGTTTTAATGACTCCAATCTAAGTGTATGTAAACAAGTTTTAATGACTCCAATCTAAGTGTATGTAAACTAGTTTTAATGACTCCATTCTAAGTGTATGTAAATGAGTTTTAATGACTCCAATCTAAGTGTATGTAAACAAGTTTTAATGACTCCAATCTAAGTGTATGTAAACTAGTTTTAATGACTCCAATCTAAGTGTATGTAAACTTCTGACTTCAACTGCATTGTGTCAATGAGGCTAATTGCTGCCCTATGGAGAACTCTGCAGTCTAACCCAGATGTTTCTGGCTATCTAACAAACATATTGTATACTCCGGGAAGCATTCACAGTCTCACCCCAAGAGAGTGCGGTAAAACACACACACGCACACGCAAACACGCACGCACGCACGCACACACACACACACACACACACACACACACACACACACACACACACACACACACACACACACACACACACACACACACACACACACACACACACACACACACACACAGAGAGAGAATCAAATAAAATCAAATGGTATGTGTCACACATGTTTAGCAGATGTTATTGTGTGTGTAGCGAAATGCATGTGTTTCTAGCTCCAACAGCACAGTAATATCTAACAATTTCACAACAATGCACACAAATATAAAGTAAAGGAATGGTATTAAGAATATATCAACATTCGTACGAGCAATGACAGAGCGGCATAGACTAAGACACAGTAGAAAGTATAGAATACAGTATATACATATGAGATGAGTAATGCAAAATATGTAAACATTATTAAATATATACATGTTAGACAATAACAGAGACAAATTCATACACAGCTACCACAGTTACCGTTCCTCATCACGACTCCTATGTGAGTCAGACTAAAAGAGAGCGAGAGATGGGGAGAGGGGAGAGAAGATAGACAGGAAGAGAGAGAAGAGAGAGAGAGAGCTCGGCCCTAGGATTGTAATTACATAAAAGTAAAGATGGAGGCTAGAGGACAAGGAAAGAGTATCTGAGAGATAAGAAGAAGAGAGTGGGTTGGAGGTCAAGCAGGAGTTCTGTTGATTGTGATTGACGAACGACACTGGGTCTATAGGGTTTTTGCGCTAAGGGTTGTCACGGTAACAGCTGTGTGATTCAGGGGTGTGTGTGTATGTGTGTGTGTGTGTATGTGTGTGTTGTTGTTGATGTGTTTGTGTGTGACTGTTCCCAAGTGAATCAGCCGAGATTAAATAGGTAGGCCAGGGGCCACAATTCAGTATGAGCGGTGGCTGAGGGTCAAAAAGGTGTGTATCCAGTAAGCATCCCACTCAAGCCCCCCTCCCTCCGTCACACACACACACACACACACACACACACACACACACACACACACACACACACACACACACACACACACACACACACACACACACACACACACACACACACACACACACACACACACACACACACACACACACACACACACACACACACACACACAGAGAATAACACACACATAGACACACTAACCACTTACACCTCGAGGCCCAATTGCTGAGTCATGCCACAGATAACCTTCAGCTATTTTCTGTCTCTCCCTCTCTCTCTATCTCCTTTCCTCTCTCTCTCTCCCTCTGCCTCACCATCTCCCTCCTTTCCTCTCTCTCTCTCTCCCTCTGCCTCTCCATCTCCCTCCTTTCCTCTCTCTATCTCCCTTCTTTCCTCTCTCTCTCTCTCCCTCTGCCTCTCCATCTACCTCATTTCCTCTCTCTATCTCCCTTCTTTTCTCTCTCTCTCTCTCTCTCTCTCGCTCTCTCTCTCTCTCCCTCTGCCTCTCCATCTCCCTCCTTTCCTCTCTCTCTCCCTCTGACTCTCCATCTCCCTCCTTTCGTCTCTCTCTCTCCCTCTGCCTCTCCATCTCCCTTCTTTCCTCTCTCTCTCTCTCTCTCTCTCTCTCCCTCTGCCTCTCCATCTCCCTCCTTTTCTCTCTCTCTCTGCCTCTTTCCTCCCACGCCTCCCAGCACTTGTCAGTTTCACCAGCTCTTGCCTTCCTGAGCGTGGCCAGAACTCAGAATTCAGCTGAATGACAGCTACGCTGAACGCACCACTTCCCTGACAACCTTCACATCTCTCATCCTCTCTTCTCTGCTCTGATCTCCTCTCTCACCAGTCTTTAACCTTCCACTCTTTCCTGACCCCTCTTTTCACCCCTTCTGACCTCTCTCACCCCTCCTGACCCCTCTTCACCTCTCCTCTCTCTCTCTATTGTGTCTTCAACAGTGTTCTCTTTTGGCCTCTCTAATCATATCCTCCTCCACCGTACGTTCTGTCATTTCACTTTCTGAAATCTGACCTGACCTGTTTTTCCACTGATGAACAAGTACTCTCATACAATTCAAGACACTGTTGACTATACAATTCATGACTAATTGTTACAATGGCACTTATAGGGAAAAGATAGCTGGAGGAAAATGACTAAGCCTAAAAACCTCCAAAAACATATCAACCAGTACCATTGATCTGCACTTGTGATTGGTTGACAGTTCACTGCTGGAACAATTACATTCTTTCTTCTTCTGTTTGAAATGGACATTATCACTGATAAAGAGAACACAGGAGGCTGGTGGCCCCTTAATTGGGGAGGACTGGCACGTGGTAATGGCTGGACCGGTATCTGTGGAACGGTATTGAATACATCAAACACGTGGTTTCCATGGTAACTCTGTGTTTGATGCCGTTCCATCGACTCCATTCCAGCCATTATTATGAGCCGTCCTCCCCTCACCAGCCTCCACGGAGACAGAGGAAGTATCAGGTCTCTTCACGTCTTTCTCTGTGTTGACAGATGGTGTCACCACACAGACATTCCAGACGCATGGAGTAGCAGACATCTGCAGTAGCCTGTCCTGTAACAGGAGATGAGCGCTGACTTCAATATGTCCCTGAGACACAGGCAGTTAACCAAGGACTAATGTCACCCTACATTATAACATTGACTGAATGTTTACACTTTCTTTACATGTTAGTCATTTAACAGACGCTCTTATCCAGAGCAACTTACAGTTAGTGAATTCATCTTTTAAGATAGATGGGTGGATCTCAGTCATAGTAAGTGTATTTCTCCTCGATGAAGTGTCTATCAGCAAAGTCAGAGCTAATATGGTGGGAAAAAGTAGAGTGCGAGTGTCAGTTCACAAAAGTATTTTTCTTGTGGGGTGTGGGGTCAGGCATAAGGAGGGGGCTCGAGGGGGGAGGGGGCTGTGGGATCATTTAAGATTCTCTTTGAAGAGGCGGGGTTTCAGATGTTTTCAGAAGATGGGCGGGGACTCTGCTGTCTTAGTTTCACGGGGAAAGTTGGTTCCACCATTGGGGTGCCAGGATGGAGAAGAGCTTGGACTGGGCTGAGAGGGAACTGCTTTCCCGTTGGGATGAGAGGGCCAAGAGACCAGAGGTGGCAGAACACAGTGCTTAGGTTGGGGTGTAGGGTTTTACCTCAGGTTGGGGTGTAGGGTTTTACCTCAGGTTGGGGTGTAGGGTTTTACCTCAGGTTGGGGTGTAAGGTTTTACCTCAGCTTGGGGTGTAGGGTTTTACCTCAGCTTGGGATGTAGGGTTTGAGCAGAGCTTGAATGTAGAGAGGGGTAGTCAAATCAAAATCAAATGTCATTTGTCACATATACATGGTTAGCAGATGTTAATGTGAGCGCAGCTAAATGCTTGTGCTTCTGGTTCCGACAGTGCAGTAATACCTAACAAGTCATCTAACAGTTCCCCAACAACTACGTGCCTAAAACACTCAAACCTAAAAGGGGTGAATGAGAATATGTACATATAAATTTATGGATCAGCGATGGCCAAGCGGCATGGGCAAGGTGCAGTAGATGGTATAAAATACAGTATATATATATATATGTGATATGAGTAATGTAAGATATGTAAACATTATTAAAGTGAATTTATTTAAAGTGGCATTGTTTAAACTACTGATCCATTTGTTAAAGTGGCCAGTGATTGGGTATCAATGTAGGCAGCAGCCTCTGAGTTAGTGATTGCTATTTAACAGTCTGATAGCCTTGAGATAGAAGCTGTTTTTCAGTCTCTCAGGCCCAGCTATGATGCACCTGTACTGACCTTGCCTTCCGGATGGTAGTGGTGTGAACAGGCAGTGGCTCGAGTGGTTGTTGTCCTTGATGATCTTTTTGGCCTTCCTGTGACATCGGGTGCTATAGGTGTCATGGAGGACAGGTAGTTTGCCCCCAGTGATGCATTGTGTAGACCGCACCACCCTCTGGAGAGCGTTGTGTTTGAAGGCTGAGCAGTTTCCGTACCAGGCTGTGAAACAGCCCGACAGGATGCTCTCGATTGTGTATCTTTAAAGGTTAGTCAGGGTTTTGGGTGACAAGCCACATTTCTTCAGCCTCCTGAGGTTGAAGAGGCGCTGTTGCACCTTCTTCACCACACTGTCTGTGTGGGTGGACCATTTCAGTTTGTCATTGATGTGTACGCCGAGGAACGTAAAACTTTTCTCTTTCTCAACTGCTATCCATTCGATTTGGATAGGGGGGTGCTTCCTCTGCTGTTGCTCTCTCTGCTGTTGCTCCCTCTGCTGTTGCTCCCTCTGCTGTTTTGTGTAGGCTGTCTGGTCGTTGTTGATAATCAAGCCCACTACCGTTGTGTCGTCTGCAAACTTGATGATTGAGTTGGAGGTTTTCATGGCCACACATTCATGGGTGAACAGGGAGTACAGGAGGGGGCTGAGCACACACCCAGGAGGGTCAGCGAGGTGGAGATATTGTTTCCTACCTTCACCACCTAGGAGCGGCCAGTCAGAAAATCCAAGACCCAATTTCCCAGGGTGGCGTTGAGGCCCAGGGCCTCCAGCTTGATGATGAATTTGGTGGGTACTTTGGTGTTGAATGCTGAGCTGTAGTCAATGAACAGCATTCTTACATGGGCATTCCTCTTGTCCAGATGGGATAGGGCAGTGTGCAGTATGATGGCAATTGCATTGTCTGTTGACCTGTTGGGGTGGTATGCAAACTGAAGTGGTGGCCGGTAAGGTGGAGGTGACATGATCCTTGGCTCGTCTCTCAAAGCACTTCCTGATGACAGAAGTGAGTGCTATGGGGTGGTAGTCATTTCGTTCAGTTATCTTTGCCTTCTTAGGTACAGGAACAATAGTGGCCATCTTGAAGCATTTGGGGACAGCAGACTTGGATAGGGAGCGATTGAATGTGTCCGTAAACACACCAGCCAGCTGGTCAGCACATGCTCTGAGGATGAGGCGAGGCCAGCAGCCTTGCAAGGGTTAACAAGTTAAAATGTTTTTCTCACTTCGGTAAAGGAAAGGAGGGGGGGCACAGTTCTTGTTAGCGGGCCGTGACGGTGGCACTGTATTATCCTCAAATAGGGAAAAGAAGGTGTTTAGTTTGTCTGGAAGTGTGACATCGGTTTCCGTGACATGGCTGGTTTTCCTTTTGTAGTCCGTGATTTCTTGTAGACCCACATATGCCTCGTGTCTGAGCTGTTGAATTGCGGCTCCACTTTGTTCCTGTACCGGCATTTCGCTTGATTGATTGCCTTGTGGAGGGAATAACTACACTGTTTATATTCAGCCATATTCCCAGACCTCTTTCGATGGTTATATGCCGTGGTTTGCGCAAATGCCGCCATCCATCCACAATTTCTGGTTGGGGTAGGTTTCAATAGTCACAGTGGATACAACATCTCCAATGCACTTCCCTATAAATTCACTCACAAAGTCAGCGTATAGGTTGATGTTATTCTCTGAGGCTGACCGGAATCATATCCCAGTCCGTGTGATCAAAACCATCTTGAAGCGTGGATTCCGATTGGTCAGACCAGCATTGAATAGTTGAGTTTCTGCCTATAAGACTGTATGCGCAAGATGGTGTCGTGGTTGGATTTGCCGAAGGGAGGGGAGGGCTTTGTATGCATTGCAGAAGTTTGAGTAGCAGTGGTCGAGTGTATTACCCCCGCATGTAGTGCAATCAATATGCTGAGAGAATTCAGGTAGCCTTGTTCTTAAATTTGCTTTGTCAAAATCCCCAGCTAAAATAAATGCAGCCTCAGGATATATGGTTTCCAGTTTACATAAAGTCCAGTGAAGTTCCTTCAGGACCATCTTGGTGTCTGCTTGAGGGGGAATGTACACAGCTGTGACGATAACTGACGAGAATTCTTTTGGAAGGTAATATAGCTTGCATTTGATTGTGAGGAATTCTAGGTCTGGCGAGCAGAAAGACTTGAGTTCCTGTATGTTGTTATGATTACACCATGAGTCATTAATCATGAAGCATACACCCCACCCTTCCTCTTCCCAGAGAGATATTTACCTCTGTTGGAGCGATGCACGAAGATGCCCGGTGGCTGAACCGATTCCAACAACAAATCCCGAGAGAGCCATGTTTCTGTGAAACAGAAAATATTACAATCTCTGATGTCTTTCTGGATGGCAACCCTTGCTCAAATTTAGTCTACCTTGTTGTCAAGAGACTGGACAGTGGGTGATGTGCACGTCTACGGCGCCTGACCAGGAGCCCCCTCCTTCTGCCCCTTCTGCGGCGACGTTGTCTTGGGTCAGCTTCTGGGATTAGATCCATTGTCCTGGGTGGTGGTCCAAACAGAGAATTTGCATTGGGAAAAGTCGTATTCCTGGTCGTAATGTTGGTAAATTGATGTCGCTTTTATATCCAATAGTTCTTCCCGGATGTATCTAATAAGACTTAAGATTTCCTGGGGTAACAATGTAATAGTACATAAAAAAAAACTAAATACTGCACAGTTTCCTAAGAACACGAAGCGAGGCGACCATCTCTGTTGGCGCCATCAGGCCCATCTCCATTTTGAGACTATAATTTGTATTTATTTATTTATTTATTTATTATTTAACTTTTATTTAACTAGGCAAGTTGGTTAAGAACAATATCTTATTTACAATGACAGCCTACCAAAAGGCAAACATTATCCTGCGGGATCTGTGGCTGGGATTAACATGTTTAAATATAGGACAAAACACACATCACGACAAGAGAGACAACCCAACACTACATAAAGAGATGGCTAAGAAATTAACATAGCATGGTAGCAACACATGACAACAACATGGTAGCAACACATGACAACACCATGGTAGCAACACCACATTACAACAACATGGTAGCAACACATGACAACACCATGGTAGCAACACATGACAACAACATGGTTGCAACACCACATGACAACAACATGGTAGTAACACATGACAACAACATGGTAGCAGCACATGACAACAACATGGTAGCAACACATGACAACACCATGGTAGCAACACCACATGACAACACCATGGTAGCAACAGATGACAACAACATGGTAGCAACACATCATGGTTGCAGCACAAACATGGTACAAACATTATTAATGGACACAGACAACAGCACAAAGGGCAAGAAGGTAGAGACAACAATACATCACGTGAAGCAGCCACAACTGTCAGTAAGTGTCCATAATTGAGTCTTTGAATGAAGAGATGGAGATCAAACTGTCCAGTGCAGGAACAGAGATGTTGCTGACTGCTGACAGTGAATGATAAGTGACATTGACAAGGAGCTAATGTATTTTACAAGTATAGAAGGAAGTAGAAGGAAGGAAGAAGAACAGACTTGATCCAACAGCCACCACTGACCAATCACTGGACAGACATCCTCCCCTATGACGTCGTTCAATCTCGATCATCACAGAGAAGTCATGTCACCTTTTGTGATGTCACTCAATTTGGAACAATCACGACCAGTGGCAGAGTGCAGTGCCTGATTGAAGATGAGAGAGTTAAGACAATTGTGTTCATTTGAAATGTAACCTTTATTTTATCAGGGAGTCATACTGAGACTAAGGTCTCTTTTACAGATGAGCTCTGAACTACAGAATTGACAGAACATACACACATTAATATAAATACCAAATGAAAGCAGAAAGAAAAACACAGTCCTAAACTACAGTAATAATCAGTAATAAGGTCCTCAATCAGCTGTCTGAATTGACCTTGAGGCACCAAAACATCACACTCATCAGTAATAAGGTCCTCAATCAGCTGTCTGAATTGACCTTGAGGCACCAAAACATCACACTCATCAGTAATAAGGTCCTCAATCAGCTGTCTGAATTGACCTTGAGGCACCAAAACATCACACTCATCAGTAGTAAGGTCCTCAATCAGCTGTCTGAATTGACCTTGAGGCACCAAAACATCACATTCATCAGTAATAAGGTCCTCAATCAGCTGTCTGAAGGACCCTAGAGGCACCAAAACATCACATTCATCAGTAATAAGGTCCTCAATCAGCTGTCTGAAGGACCCTAGAGGTACCAAAACATCATATTTAAGAACATTTTGAAGAGTATTCAACAACTATGGTGCAAGAACTAAAAGCTGATTATCTAACTCAGTAGAGACCAAAGTAATTTCCAGAGTTAACCATCCCTCAGACCAGGGTATGTCTCAAGTTTAGTAAAGACATCATGAACCGTAGGAGTTTTTTTGTAAAAGGGCTTTATATATGAAAACATAACACTGTATCAACCTACTTGACATCAAAGAGGGCCAAGAATGCAGTGATGAGTACTACACTTTTTGAAAGATCACCAGCAGAGTCAGAGTTAGAGCTGAAAACGTAGCTTGATTTGGCTTTCTTAATGGAGATAGCACATCTGTACCTCGATTGTCTGAAAGATTGCCAGTCCCATTATAGAGACAGTTTTCCTTGCTTTGGCCCAGGTATGATTTCTCGTATGAATCTCAGATAGCTCAGAAGAAAACCAAGGGTTAACCTAACTTTGACTCTAAATTGTTTCAAATAGGTGTGATTATCTGCCAGGGGAATAGATGTGTCAGAGAAATGTTCTAGAGCCAACGCTGGGTCAGGAATACAGGACACAGTGGCTAAATCAGAGTACAACATGTCATTAAAAACAACTCTTGAGGAGAAAACTTTGAAAAATGTATATTTTTAATGAAACGAGGATGAGTATTTTTCTGTTTTGTATCTCTAATACATTGAGACAATGATGATTTAGATAATATGCAAATACTCCGCTAGACAAATATTTATGGGGGTTATTAGTAAGAATTAAATCAATCAATGAGGAGTTAACAGGGTTTTACACATTTAGCCGTGTGGGATTTGAGATCAATTTAGTCAGACTAAAATCAATGGGGATACTCTGAAATTAATTTGAGCCCAGGGATAGCCAATCAAGATACAAATCCCCTAAAATGTCCAACTCTGAGGACAGAAAAGGTGTTAAACACCTCAGATAGAGCACCAATAACCTCCGCCATGGAGGCAGGAGAGCAGTAAATCCCAGCAGCACCAATAACCTCCGCCATGGAGGCACGAGAGCGCTAAATCCCAGAAGCACCAATAACATCTGCCATGGAGGCAGTAGAACACTAAATCCCAGCAGCACCAATAACCTCTGCCATGGAGGCAGTAGAACACTAAACCCCATCAGCACCAATAACATCTGCCATGGAGGCAGGAGAGCACTAAATCCCATCAGCACCAATAACATCTGCCATGGAGGCAGTAGAACACTAAATCGCAGCAGCACCAATAACCTCTGCCATGGAGGCAGTAGAACACTAAATCCCAGCAGCACCAATAACCTCTGCCATGAAGGCAGTAGAACACTAAATCCCAGCAGCATCAATAACATCTGTCATGGAGGCAGTAGAGCGCTAAATCCCAGCAGCACCAATAACCTCTGCCATGGAGGCAGGAGAGCACTAAATCCCAGCAGCACCAATAACCTCGCCATGGAGGCAGTAGAACGCTAAATCCCAGCAGCACCAATAACATCTGCCATGAAGGCAGTAGAGCGCTAAATTCCAGCAGCACCAATAACATCTGCCATGAAGGCAGTAGAGCGCTAAATCCCAGCAGCACCAATAACCTCTGCCATGGAGGCAGTAGAGCGCTAAATCCCAGCAGCACCAATAACATCTGCCATGAAGGCAGTAGAGCGCTAAATTCCAGCAGCACCAATAACATCTGCCATGGAGGCAGTAGAGCGCTAAATCCCAGCAGCACCAATAACCTCTGCCATGGAGGCAGTAGAACACTAAATCCCAGCAGCACCAATAACCTCCGCCATGGAGGCAGGAGAGCACTAAATCCCAGCAGCACCAATAACCTCTGCCATGGAGGCAGGAGAGCACTAAATCGCAGCAGCACCAATAACCTCTGCCATGGAGGCAGTAGAACACTAAATCCCAGCAGCACCAATAACCTCTGCCATGAAGGCAGTAGAACACTAAATCCCAGCAGCACCAATAACATCTGTCATGGAGGCAGTAGAGCGCTAAATCCCAGCAGCACCAATAGCCTCTGCCATGGAGGCAGGAGAGCACTAAATCCAAGCAGCACCAATAACCTCGCCATGGAGGCAGTAGAACGCTAAATCCCAGCAGCACCAATAACATCTGCCATGAAGGCAGTAGAGCGCTAAATCCCAGCAGCACCAATAACCTCTGCCATGGAGGCAGTAGAGCGCTAAATCCCAGCAGCACCAATAACATCTGCCATGAAGGCAGTAGAGCGCTAAATCCCAGCAGCACCAATAACATCTGTCATGGAGGCAGTAGAGCGCTAAATCCCAGCAGCACCAATAACCTCTGCCATGGAGGCAGGAGAGCACTAAATCCAAGCAGCACCAATAACCTCGCCATGGAGGCAGTAGAACGCTAAATCCCAGCAGCACCAATAACATCTGCCATGAAGGCAGTAGAGCGCTAAATCCCAGCAGCACCAATAACCTCTGCCATGGAGGCAATAAGCCAGCGCTAAATCCCAGCAGCACCAATAACATCTGCCATGAAGGCAGTAGAGCGCTAAATCCCAGCAGCACCAATAACCTCTGCCATGGAGGCAGTAGAACACTAAATCCCAGCAGCACCAATAACCTCTGCCATAAAGGCAGTAGAACACTAAATCCCAGCAGCACCAATAACATCTGCCATGGAGGCAGTAGAGCGCTAAGTCCCAGCAGCACCAATAACCTCTGCCATGGAGGCAGTAGAACACTAAATCCCAGCAGCACCAATAACATCTGCCATGGAGGCAGTAGAGCGCTAAATCCCAGCAGCACCAATAACCTCTGCCATGGAGGCAGTAGAACACTAAATCCCAGCAGCACCAATAACCTCTGCCATGAAGGCAGTAGAACACTAAATCCCAGCAGCACCAATAACATCTGCCATGGAGGCAGGAGAGCACTAAATCCCAGCAGCACCAATAACCTCCGCCATGGAGGCAGGAGAACACT
>NC_088224.1:89544155-89551655 GCF_036934945.1 Oncorhynchus masou masou
ACATTACACTCTCTCCAGGTTGTTGTCGAGAACACAGCTAGTCATCTCTCTCTTTCAATTCAATGGGCTTTATTGGCATGGGAAATATATGTTAACATTGCCAATGCAAGTGAAGTAGAGAATAAACAAAAGTGAAACAAACAAAAATGAACAGTGAAAAGTAAACACCTCTCTCTCTCGCTCTGAGATGACAACAAAGAAAACATTGTCAGCATGAAATAAATAGAATACCTAAAACACGATGTAGACAGAATAATCCTTATTCTTAAGCATTATCCTCCCTACCGTTATCCACCATGATCCCCTAACCTTATCAAGCATTGTCCTCCCTGCCGTTATCCAACATGATCCCCCAACATTATCAAGCATCATCCTGCATAACCGTATCCCACATTATCATCTCTGACATTATATCACATTATCCTCCATAACCTTATCCCACATTATCATCCCTGACCTTATACTGCATTATGTTCCCTGCCGTTATCCAACATGATCCTCCCTAACCTTATCAAGCATTATCCTCACTAACCTTATCCCACACTATCCTCCTTAACATTATTTCACATTATCCTCCCTGGCATTACCCCGCATTATCCCTCCTAACCTTATCCCACATTATCCTCCCTAACCTTAATCAACATTATCCTCCCTAACATTAACCCACATTGGCCAACATTATCCACCCTGACCTTATCAAACATTATCCTCTCTGACATTATCCAACATTACCATCCCCAAAATTATCCAACATTATCCTCCCTGACCTTGTCCAACATATCCTCCATTTCATTATCCAACATTATCCCCTTAACATTATCCAACATTATCACCCCCAACAATATCCACCATAACATCATCTCACATTATCCTCCCTGACATTATCTCACATTATCATCCCTCACATTGTCCTCCATAACAATATACCACATTATCATCGCTAACAGTATCTGACATTATCCTCTCCGACATTATCCTACTTTGTCCCCCCTAACTTTAACCACCATTATCCTCCCTACCGTTATCCAACATTAACATTAACATTAACCTATTTCATGGTTGAACTAAAGCTCCTGATTGGAATGCTGAGGAGAAAGGTAAGGAAGGCTGGTGATTTCATTAAAAAAATAAGCATCTTTAATCTAGAAAGAGGGGATTGGCATGTAATTGACACACACACACACACACACACACACACACACACACACACACACACACACACACACACACACACACACACACACACACACACACACACACACGCACGCGCATACGCACACACACACACAGCTACTATTATTATTAGCTGTGACACAGTGATACATAGTGTAGAAGCTATTATATAATTGTAATGTACATTGGTAGACAGGAGAGTATCATGGGTCAGAAGAGCCTGATGGGTCATAGTCTGGGGGTTGAGCTGGCTGTATGGTGAGATACTATAGAGAGGCTATGCAGGGGTATGGTAGAGATTTCTGTACTGTCTAGATTACTGTATAGAGAAAGGATATAGAGAGACTAGAGAGAGACTAGAGAGAGAATATAGAGACACTATAGAGAGACTAGAGAGAGGATATAGAGAGAAATAGAGAGACTAGAGATAGGATATAGAGAGACTAGAGAGAGGATATAGAGAGGATATAGAGAGACTAGAGAGAGAATATGGAGAGAATATAGAGATAATATAGAGAGGATACATAGAGAATATAGAGAAAATATAGAGATAATATAGAGAGGATACACAGAGAATATAGAGAGGACATAGAGGGACTAGAGGGAGGATATAGAGAGACTAGAGATAGGATATAGAGAGACTAGAGAGAGGATATAGAGAGGATATAGAGAGACTAGAGAGAGAATATGGAGAGAATATAGAGATAATATAGAGAGGATACATAGAGAATATAGAGAAAATATAGAGATAATATAGAGAGGATACACAGAGAATATAGAGAGGACATAGAGGGACTAGAGGGAGGATATAGAGAGAATATAGAGAGGATATAGAGAGACTATAGAGAGAATATAGAGAGGATATATAGAGGATATAGAGAGACTATAGTATAGAGAGAATATAGAGCAGATATAGAGAGACTGTAGAGAGACTATAGAGAGGATATAGTATCGAGAGAAAATATAGAGAGGATATAGTATAGAGAGAGAATATAGAGAGACTATAGAGAGGATATAGCATAGAGAGAGAATATAGAGAGGATATAGTATAGAGAGAGAATATAGAGAGACTATAGAGAGGATATAGGATATAGAGAGGATATAGGATATAGAGAGAATATAGAGAGGATATAGTATAGAGAGAGAATATAGAGAGACCTTAGAGACTATAGAGAGGATATAGGATATAGAGAGACTATAGAGAGGATATAGTATCGAGAGAAAATATAGAGAGGATATAGTATAGAGAGAGAATATAGAGAGACTATAGAGAGGATATAGCATAGAGAGAGAATATAGAGAGGATATAGTATAGAGAGAGAATATAGAGAGACTATAGAGAGGATATAGGATATAGAGAGGATATAGATATAGAGAGAATATAGAGAGGATATAGTATAGAATATAGAGAGACCTTAGAGACTATAGAGAGGATATAGGATATAGAGAGACTATAGAGAGAGAATATAGAGAGGATAGAGATAGGATATAGGATATAGAGAGACTATAGATAGGATATAGAGAGATATAGAGAGAATATAGAGACTATAGAGAGGAATATATAGAGACTATAGAGAGGATATAGGAGAGGATATAGAGAGATATAGAGAGAGAGAGAATATAGAGAGACTATAGAGAGGATATAGTATAGAGAGAAAATATAGAGACCTTAGGATATAGAGGATATAGTATAGAGAGAGAATATAGAGAGGAGAGACTAGAGAGATGATATATAGAGAGGATATAGCATAGAGAGAGAATATAGAGAGAGACTATAGAGAGGATATAGGATATAGAGAGGATAGAGAGACTATAGTATAGAGAGAGAATATAGAGAGACTATAGAGAGGATATAGGATATAGAGAGGATATAGTATAGAGAGGATATAGAGAGACTAGAGAGAGATAGAGAGATGATATATAGAGAGATATAGAGAGGATATAGAGAGGCTCGAGAGAGGATATAGAGAGACTAGAGAGATGATATATATAGAGAGAGGAAAAAGAGACTATGGAGAGACTAGAGAGATGATGTATATAGAGAGAGAATATAGAGATGATATAGAGGAGATGATATATATATAGAGAGAATATAGAGGATAAAGACTAGACGGGAGATAGTGAGATAATTGAGGGGATATAGAGAGAATATAGATACAGAGACGATAGAGAATACAGAAAGAGGATATAGAGATAATATAGAGAGACAATATAGAGAGGATAGATAGGATATAGAGAGAGAATATAGAGAGCATATGGAGAGGATGTAGATTTTTTATTTTTTTATTTCACCTTTATTTAACCAGGTAGGCAAGTTGAGAACAAGTTCTCTGTGACCTGGCCAAGATAAAGCAAAGCATTTCGACACATACAACAACACAGAGTTACACATGGAGTAAAACAAACATAAAGTCAATAATACAGTAGAAAATAAGTATATATACAATGTGAGCAAATGAGGTGAGATAAGGGAGGTAAAGGCAAAAAAAAGGCCTTGGTGGCAAAGTAAATACAATATAGCAAGTAAAACACTGGAATGGTAGATTTGCAGTGGAAGAATGTGCAAAGTAGAAATAAAAATAATGGGGTGCAAAGGAGTAAAATAAATAAATAAATACAGTAGGGGGAGAGGTAGTTGTTGGGGCTAAATTATAGATGGCTATGCACATGTGCAGTAATCTGTGAGCTGCTCTGACAGATGGTGCTTAAAGCTAGTGAGGGAGATAAGTGTTTTCAGTTTCAGAGATTTTTGTAGTTCTTTGGAGGCTATTTCGTAAATGACATCGCCGAAGTCGAGGATCGGTAGGATGGTCAGTTTTACAAGGGTATGTTTGGCAGCATGAGTGAAGGATGCTTTGTTTGCGAAATAGGAAGCCAATTCTAGATTTAACTTTGGATTGGAGATGTTTGATGTGAGTCTGGAAGGAGAGTTTACAGTCTAACCAGGCACCGAGGTATTTGTAGTTGTCCACATATTCTAAGTCAGAGCCGTCCAAAGTAGTGATGTTGGACAGGCGGGCAGGTGCAGGCAGTAATCGGTTGAAGAGCATGCACTTAGTTTTACTTGTATTTAAGAGCAGTTGGAGGCCACGGAAGGAGAGTTGATTGGCATATGTTTAGGGTTTTTAAACCATTCCATTTAGATTTACCTTTATGTTTTGGATCCATTTCTTGTTAAAGACAAATCTCTGTCCCAGCTCAGGCCCAGACTCCAAGGTTTTATGCATATTCTTAGTATAATTTGAAAGTCTCCCAAACAGCTGAGATTTTGTTCAAATGTGATTGAATGTTTTCATCTTTCAGTCTTTTTTATTGTTGCTACATCATCTTTCAAATGACCAGGTCTTGCCAGACATACAGATGGATGCTGGGGATGGTTTGATTTGAATAACATAAGATGGCAACAATAGCTGGGAGCAAAGACTTGGGAAACTTCAAAAATGTATCCAAATCCGGCTTTAAACTTCTTCACAACAGTATCTCGGACCACACAAATGTACCCAAGTGGCTTGTTCTTCAGTGATACATTTTGAAGGAAATCTGAGACAAAATACAGTGCAAATGCATTTATAACACTTGATTACACACAGGTGGATTATATTTATCATCATTTGTCATTTAGGTCAACATTGGATCATTCAGAGATCCCACTGAACTTTGGAGAGTTTTGCCAAATTTAAAGGCTTCAAACATAAAGATATAAAACTGTTTTTTTTTGAAGAATCAAAAATGTGGGAACAATCAATAAAGTGTTACACATTTATGGATATTTCAAACTTGTTTTATTCAAATCACAAAAAATACAGTTTTATATTTTATGTTTGAAGCCTTTCAGTGCAGCAAAAGGTCCAGAAGTTCAGTGAGGATCTCTGAATTATCCAATGTTGACCTAAATGAAACAGATGATAAATACAATTCACCTGGGAACATAACCACTATGGTGAAGAACAAGGAACACACCAGGCAGGTCCAAGGAAGTGGTGAACTGTTCCATTCCATGTTTATGTAAAATACATTTGAAAAATATATCACACACACACACACAGAATAGCCAATGTGATACTTTACAGATTATACTTTTATATATTGCAAATAAAATTTAAGAAACATCCCAAAAGCACTCTCAAAGTGATAATATTGAAATGGAATTAGTATCAAACCACTGCAAATTAGCAAGACCTGGCCGATCCTCTAAACTTTCAGCTCATACAAGGAGAAACTGATCAGAGATGCAGCCAAGAGGCCCACAGTTTTATATCTTTATGTTTGAAGCCTGAAATGTGGCAAAAGGTTGCAAAGTTCAAGGGGTCTCTCTGAATCTAAGGCACTGTAAATAAACATTTGGGTTAAACATAATCACTATGGTGACTTTGTTTTAGTTCTTTTCCATGTTTATGTATTTTAAATATATAAACTTGTTGAAAATGCTATTGAATATGTACTGCTATGTGTAACACTAGTGGCTCCGTCAAGTAGGATTTGCAATAGCGAATTAACTTCTTTTACGCCAGAGTTTACGACAAAGGCTAGTCTTCAAACGTATAACCATTACATATTGCCGTTTACCTCAGCTCATTGGCTATCTTCCAAACTAGATTTCAAGATGATCAGTGGTCATTTTGCCAAAATACAGTCAATCAATGATAGACCGGTCCTACCATTGGTGCGCAATGATGTCATTTATTGGTGTCTTCAAATCGGTTTGTTTCGGTCAATACGTCCCAGGAAAAGAACCATCAAGTATGGTTGTGTTAGTAACAACCAGAAGATTGCAATGAAACCAACCATGACTGGATAAATGTTTGTTTAGTGTGTGTAATTACCACGAACGCATCATTGAAGGAAATCAAGACGAAAGCGGTTTACAAATGTTTCGTGTCAGGCTATAAAAATGGATTTTATCAAACAAAACCAACATTCACTGTGTAGTTCGGACACTTGGCATGGCCACCAGAGGAAGATATTCAATGGTAAGCGATTTATTTTATTGTTATTTCTGACTTTCATGACGCTAATGCTTGGTTGGAAAATGCTAGTAATACTTGTGTGTATAGCATGTTTGCTTTCGCAGTAACGGCTTTTTGAAATCTGACACAGGGCTGGATTAATAAGATGTATCTTACATCATTTAAAAGATGAACATGTATTTACAACAATGTTTACTATAACAAATGGTGTATTTAGAATGTTAGCTCTCTGCAGTTCATGTTGGCCTGTTGGGACGTTAGCGTCTCACCTACCCTAGAGAGGTTAACACAGTGTCCAAAGAAGGGCCAGAAGTATACAGAATGGTGTCGTCTGCATAGAGGTGGATCAGAGATTCACCAGCAGCAAGAGCGACATCATTGATGTATACAGAGAAGAGAGTCGGTCCAAGGATTGAACCCTGTGGCACCCCCATAGAGACTTCCAGAGGCCCGGACAACAGGCCCTCCGATTTGACACACTGAATTCTATCAGAGAAGTAGTTGGTGAACCAATCATTTGAGAAACCAAAGCTATCGAGTCTGCCAATGGGGATGTGGTGATTGTCAGAGTCGAAAGCCTTGGCCAGGTCAATGAATACGGCTGCACAGTATTGTTTCTTATCGATGGCGGTTAAGATATCGTTTTGGACCTTGAGCGTGGCTGAGGTGCACCCATGACCAGCTCTGAAACCAGATTGCATAGTGGAGAAGATATGGTGGGTTTCGAAATGGTCAGGAATCTGTTTGTTGACTTGGCTTTTGAAGACCTTAGAAAGGCAGGGTAGGATAGATTGAGGTCTGTAGCTGTTTGGGTCAAGAGTGTCCCCCCCTTTGAAGAGGGGGATGACCGCAGCTGCTTTCCAATCTTTTGGAATATCAGACCACACGAAAGAGAGGTTGAACAGGCTAGTAATAGGGGTTGCAACAATTTCGGCAGATAATTTTAGAAAGAAAGGATCCAGATTGTCTAGCCCGGCTGATTTGTAGCGGTCCAGATTTTGCAGCTCTTTCAGTACATCGGCTGACTGGATTTGGGAGAAGGAGAAATGGGGAAGGCTTGTGCGAGTTGCTGTGAGGGCTGCAGTGCTGTTGACCGGGGTAGGTGTAGCCAGGTGGAAAGCATCGCCAGCCGAAGAGAAATGCTTATTGAAATTCTCAATTATAGTGGATTTATCGGTGGTGACAGTGTTTCCTATCCTCAGTGCAGTGGGCAGCTGGGAGGAGGTGTTCTTATTCTCCATGGACTTTACAGTGTCCCAGAACTTTTTGAGTTTGTGTTGCAGGAAGAAAATTTCTGCTTGAAAAAGCTAGCCTTGGCTTTTCTAACTGCCTGTGTATATTGGTTTCTAGCTTCCCTGAA
>NC_088224.1:89556655-89576655 GCF_036934945.1 Oncorhynchus masou masou
GTTTGTGAACAGTGCCCAAGGACCAGCTTGCTTAGGGGACTCTTCTCCAGGTTCATCTCTCTAGGTGATGGCTTTATTATGGAAGGTTTGGGAATCGCTTCCTTTTAGGTGGTTGTAGAATTTAACGTCTCTTTTCTGGATTTTGGTAATTAGCGGCTCTCGGCCTAATTCAGCTCTTAATGCATTATTTGATTTTATATGTTGTACACAGAGGATATTTTTGCAGAATTCTGAATGCAGAGTCTCAATGTGGTGTCCCATTTTGTGAATTCTTGTTTGGTGAGCGGACCCCAGACATCACAACCATAAAGGGCAATGGGTTCTACAACTGATTCAAGTATTTTTAGCCAGATCCTAATTGGTATGTCGAATTTGATGTTCCTTTTGGTGGCATAGAAGGCTCTTCTTGCCTTGTCTCTCAAATCGTTCACAGCTTTGTGGAAGTTACCTGTGGCGCTGATATTTAAGGTATGTATTGTTTTTTGTGTGCCCTAGAGCAACGGTGTCTAGATGGAATTTTTATTTGTGGTCCTGGCGACTGGACCTTTTTGGGAACACCATTATTTTGGTCTTACTGAGATTTACTCTCAGGGCCCAGGTCTGGCAGAATCTGTGCAGAAGATCAAGGTGCTGCTGTAGGCCCTCCTTTTTAGTTCCTTCGCCAGTTCGTTGATATATATGTTGAAGAGGGTGGGGCTTAAGATTCATCCCTGTCTCACCCCACGGCCCTGTGGGAGGAAATGTGTGTTTTTTGCCAATTTTAACCGCACACTTGTTGTTTGTGTACATGGCTTTTATAATGTTGTATGTTTTACCCCCAACACCACTTTCCATCAATTTGAATAGCCGACTCTCATGCCAAATTGAGTCAAATGTTTTTATGAAATCAACAAAGCATGAGAAGACTTTGCCTTGGTTTTGGTTTGTCTGTTGGTCAATTAGGTGTGCAGGGTGAATACATGGCTTGTTGTATGATAATTTGGTAAAAAGTCCATTTGACATTTGCAGTTTTCCATTTGACAGTTTTCATTGAGGAAATGTACAAGTCTGCTGTTAATGATAATGCAGAGGATTTTCCAAGGTTGCTGCTACCGTGGATATTCCACGGCAGTTATCGGGGTCAAATTTGTCTACACTTTTGTGGATTGGTGTGATCAGTCATTGGTTCCAAATATTGGGGAACATGCTAGAGCTAAGGATGATGTTAAAGAGTTTTAGTATAGCCAATTGGAATTTGTTGTTTGTGTATTTTATAATTTCATTGAGGATACCATCAACACCAGGGCTTTTTGGGAAAGAGGGTTTTTGTATTTCGTCCTGTAGTTCATTCAAGGTCATTGTAGAATCCAGTGGGTTCTAGTAGTCTTTAATAGTTGATTCTAAGATTTGTATTTGATCATGTATATGTTGTTGCTGTTTTTTGGTTACAGAGCCAAAAAGATTGGATAAGTGGTTTACCCATACATCTCCATTTTGGATAGATAATTCTTCGTGTTGTTGTTTGTTTAGTGCTTTCCAATTTTCCCAGTAGTGGTTAGAGTCTATGGATTTTAAAATTACATTGAGCTGATTTCTGATGTGCTGTTCCTTCTTTTTCCGTAGTGTATTTCTGTATTATTTTAGTGATTCACCTTAGTGAAGACTCAGGTTGACTGGGTCTCTATGTTTTTGGTTGGACAGGTTTCTCAATTTCTTTCTTAGATTTTTGCATTCTTCACCAAACCATTTGTCATTGTTGTTACTTTTTTGGTTTTCTATTTGAGATTTTTAGATTTGATAGGGAAGCCAAGTTTACACACTATTACAGTGGAACGTTTTACCCAGGAAATTGTCTAAAAGGGATTGAATTTGTTGTCTAATTGTTTTTTGGTAGGTTTCCAAACTACATCCCTTCCATCTATAGCATTTCTTAATGTTACTCAGTTCCTTTGACTTTGATCCCTCATGATTGAGTATTGCTCTGTTCAAGTAGACTGTGAGTTTGCTGTGATCTGATAGGGGTGTCAGTGGGCTGACTGACAGAACGCTCTAAGATACACTGGGTTGAGGTCAGTGACAAAGTAGTCTACAGAGATGAGCTATAGGTGTACCTACCACAGGAGTCCCCTTGGAGGCCTACTATTGACTATAGTAGTTGTGACCCGTTTTTATTGGTTATGTTGTCATAGTTGTGCCTAGGGGGGCATATGGGGGAGGGGATACTGTCACCTCCAGGCAGGTGTTTGTCCCCCTGTGTGCTGAGGGTGTCAGGTTCTTGTCCGGTTCTGGCATTTAGGTTGCCACAGACTAGTACATGTCCCTGGGCCTGGAAATGATTGATTTCACCCTCCAGGATGGAGAAGCTGTCTTCATTAAAGTATGGGGATTCTAGTGGGGGATATTGGTAGCACACAGGAGAACATTTTTATCTGTTAAGATAATTTCCTTTTGAATTTCTTGCTAAATGTAAAATGTTCTTGTTTTGATTAATTTAATGGAGTGAGTTAGGTCTGCTCTATACCAAATTAGCATACCCCCTGAGTCCCTTCCCTGTTTCACACCTGGTAGTTTGGTGGATGGGACAACCAGCTCTCTGTAACCTAGAGGGCAACCAGTGGGTCCATCTCCTCTATACCAGGTTTCTTGTAGAATGATAATGTCTGTATTTCTGATTTCTTTGAGGCCCAGGTTCCTTCTCTTCAGGCCAAAGCCAGATGACCTCAGGCCTTGGATATTCCAGGATGAGATAGTGAAGGCTTTGTGTTCCATAAAGTGCCCAATGTTGTTGGTAGTGTGGTTTGGCCTTAGGCCAGTAAGTGTGAGCAGAGCCTGCTGAGCATCTGGTACATGCCATTGGCTTGGGCTAGTGAGAGAGTGGGGGTTGTGCCCGTTTGCCCGCTCACGGCCTGGGTGTATGTGTGACTTCCATGTTGAGGCCCTTTTTGCGGGGGTGGGGTGCATGGGGTGGGCAGGAGGGGCATAGGTCTGATCTGAGGGGGCCTAAATGGGGGGTGGATCCTCTCCTCGAGTGCTCTGTTTTTCTCCTGTTGAAGTTGTCTCACCACTGTCCAGAGTGCAGATGTCTCATTCTCCACCTCCAGCTCTGGTTAACCTCTTACACTTATGGTGGCGCTATTTCATTTTTGGAAGAAAAACGTTCCCGTTTTAAACAAGATATTTTGTCACAAAAAGATGCTCGACTATGCATATAATTGCTACTGTTCGAAAGAAAACACTCTGACGTGTCCAGAAATACAAATATCTTCTCTGTGCGTGCCCTTTAACGTGAGCTTCAGGCAAAACCAAGATGACTTGGCATCCAGGAAATGACAAGGATTTTTGAGGCTCTGTCTTTCATGATCTCCTTATATGGCTGTGAACGCAAGAGGAATGAGTCTGCCCTTTCTGTCGTTTCCCCAAGGTGTCTGCAGCATTGTGACGTATTTGTAGGCAGATCGTTGGAAGATTGACCATAAGAGACCACATTTACCACGTGTCCGCCCGGTGTCCTGCGCCGAAATTGGTGCGCAAAAGTCACCTGCCAGTATTTTTCCATGGGGCACAGAGAGAGAAGCAAGCTTCCACGAACTGCATGTCAATGAAGAGATATGTGAAAAAACACCTTGAGGATTGATTCCAAACAACGTTTGCCATGTTTCGGTCGATATTATGTAGTTAATCCGGAAAAAGTTTCACGTTGTAGGTGACTGCATTTTCGGTTCGTTTCGGTAGCCAGGCGCAATGTAGAAAACGGAACGATTTCTCCTACACACAGACGCTTTCAGGAAACACTGCGCATTTGGTATGTGGCTGGGAGTCTCCTCATTGAAAACATCAGAAGCTCTTCAAAGGTAAATGATTTTATTTATTTGGTTATCTGGCTTTTGTGAAAATGTTGCGTGCTACATGCTACACAAAATGCTATGCTAGCTTTGCATACTCTTACACAAATTAGTCAATTTCTATGGTTCAAAAGCATATTTTGAAAATCTGAGATGACAGTGTTGTTAAGAAAAGGCTAAGCTTGAGAGCAAACGCATTATTTTAATTTTATTTGCGATTTTCAGAAATCGTTAACGTTGCGTTATGCTAATGAGCCTGAGGCTTAGTCACAAACCCGGATCCGGGTTGGGGAGTTTCAAGAAGTTAAGGGGTGTTGTTGCGCTGGACTGTTGTCTGGGTCTGTGCTGACTGGAGTGTAATCACCTGCTGTTCCAGCTCCACCTGCCTTACCTCCAGCTGGGCAAATGTATCCTTCATTTCAATGAGGGGGTAGTACTCTGTCCTGTGAGGTTTACTTTCTGCTTGGGGTTGCTTGTCTATGGGGTTGTATAATGAAGAGGTCTGGTCTGACCCGCTCGGGGTATCTTTCTCAAGAGAGAGCTTCTCCTGCTGGGCTAATTCTTTGATTAGGTGAAAGTCCAGCTGAAACTGTTTGGGGGTTGCCCTGTACCAATACTATTCCAGACTTATAGAGACTTAAGTTAGCTCACTCAGTGTCCTCGTTGTCTAATATCCTAGTTTCGACCCCTCGTTAACAGAGGGGTAGTTTGCTAATACAGCACTGTGCCATGCCAGTGGATGGTTTGTGTGGAAGATGAGGTTGCTGATGTTCCCATTTAAAAAAATAAAAGTCAGCAAAAAGTGTCTCTTGATTTTCCATAAGGAGCTTCATTTTGTGATCTTTTCTTGCCTTATCATTCTTTACATACACAGGGTATTGTATTTTAATTACCTCTGAAAACAGCAGGAGGCAGCTTCTAAGGCCTCTCCATTTCGTTGGAGTAGACTGTGCGACTCTCTTGCCATTGTTGGGCTAAAGGACACCTCTCACTTGACACGTCAGTGCTCGTTGAAGCTGTATCAAGCTTGGCAGCCTTGATTTAGCACTCAGTCCTTATCAAGTAATGCAATGTATTTTTCTTCTTGGCTTTTGGAAATAAAAATATAGCTTCAGACTAAACATTGCTCACTCAGTTCCAAGTAGAATGGTGTTTTCAGGTTTCTGTTGTTTTCCAGAGCATTTTCTGTATAGCGTTGGAATAATAATCTTTGGTAGTTGTAAGCCTTCCAGGTGATTCCGTAATTCCGTCCAAAATCAGGTTGTAGGTTTTGAGTTTTGATTTGGAGTGAAGGTTGTGTTTTAGAGAGTAGAATCCTGAATACGTTCCTGACAAAAAAATCCAGGTTTATCGAACTCTAAATCTATCTTTGTTTAAGAACTGGTCACTGCCAGGCCAGTTTGAGCAACACAGAGGTGCTTGTATTGGACAATGCATTTGTCTTGCACTGTTAACATCTTTGACCCAACAGGACCCAGACAGCTATATCTAAACAGAGCCAGAGAACAATACCCAACAACACAGCTGCTGCTACTACTACTAAGATGACCTGAACTTTGACTTGCAACACATCCTGACTAGTCCAAATGTCCTTCAGTACCCCGGGGAAAGGCTGCGGTTGAGGTTGAAAAAAACAAAACTGAAGAAGGAGAGAGAGAGAAGAGAAGAGAGGGGGAGAGAGAGAGAGAGGAGAACGGGGGAGAGGAGAGAGGAGGAGGGAGAAAGGGGGAGAGAAGGAGAGAGAGAGAGAGGAGGAGGCAGAGAAGGAGAAGGAGAGAGAGAAGGAGAGAGAGAGAGAGAGAGGAGAACAAGGGAGAGAAGGAGAGAGAGAAGGAGAGAGAGAGGAGAACGGGGGAGAGAAGAGAGAGAGAGGAGAACGAGGCAGAGAAGGAGAGAGAGAGGAGAACGAGGCAGAGAAGGAGAGAGAGAGGAGAACGAGGGAGAGAAGGAGAGAGAGAGGAGAACGAGGGAGAGAAGGAGAGAGAGAAGGAGAGAGAGGAGAACAAGGGAGAGAAGGAGAGAGAGAAGGAGAGAGAGAGGAGAATGAGGGAGAGAAGGAGAGAGAGAGGAGAACGAGGGAGAGAGGTGAACGAGGGAGAGAAGGAGAGAGAGGGGAGAACAAGGGAGAGAAGGAGAGAGAGAGGAGAACAAGGGAGAGAAGGAGAGAGAGAAGGAGAGAGAGAGGAGAATGAGGGAGAGAAGGAGAGAGAGAGGAGAACGAGGGAGAGAGGTGAACGAGGGAGAGAAGGAGAGAGAGGGGAGAACAAGGGAGAGAAGGAGAGAGAGAGGAGAACAAGGGAGAGAAGGAGAGAGAGAGGAGAACGAGGGAGAGGAGAGAGAGAGCAGAACGATGGGGAAGAGTGCAGCACACGACTCGACACCAGCAGGACAGAAAGTCAGACGGAGCTGCCCTTCCTTCCTGTCAACGTTGGGATCCCCGAGACAGGAGGCCATTTACACAGACACATCACACCATACACACAGGCACTACAGTCCCGCGCATTACCACACAAGCAGAGACATTAACATGACATAGGCACAGAACAGGGGCTGTGGACAGGACACAGATTAGACAGAAGACAGGCTTCCTACAGAAGCAGGACACTTCATATCTTCAGACCAGACATGGCACCGGGACACAACAGTCTCCATATAGATAAACCAACATATTATTCTGATAAGGCCTCAGTATTTCCTGCCTAGTAACTAACAGGAGATTCCTTGTGTCACAAGAGACTTCTTCCACAGCTCTGAACAGGACATGAGCAATTTCCTTCTCAAGGCCTTATATCTGAACATTTTCAGAAATCTATTCACTGAGGAGGGTCAACAGGAGGTTATCATTATTGTATTATCTCCAGATCGCTCTTGCTTAAAATGCACACGTCTGTGTACTGCACACGAACACAGAACAAACCTTAAGTCAGGTTTCAGTGAAAACAAGAGCCTGATGAGTAATGACTCATAATCTGGTGTTGCAAATCAACAGAGTGTTGGTATCTGTTTTGGCTTTGTTACATTGACTATCACAACACTTCCTGTGGTGCCAGTGAGAGAGGTAACCAAGACTTTATCGAGATACTCTGGTATCCTTGGGTGAGGTTTACTACAAGGCTTAGCTGTGACAGTTAATCACACTACACACCCACACCCTTGAGAAGATGCAGTGCCATTTTTCTGTTTAAAACATGTCTATAAAAGACCATATTTATTGTGACATATTGAACCTCAGGAGGCTGAAGAAATTTGACCTGTCACCCAGAACCCTGACAAACTTCTACAGATGCACAACCGAGAGCATCCTGTCGGGCTGTATCACCGCCTGGTACGGAAACTGAATCACCCACAACCGCAAGGCTCTCCAGAGGATAGTGAGGTCTGCATAACACATCACCGAGAGGCAAACTACCTGCCCTCCGATGACACCTACAGCACCCGATGTCACAGGAAGGCCATAAAGATCGTCAAGGACAACAACCACCCGAGCCATTGCCTGTTCACCCCGCTACCATCCTGAAGGCGAGGTCAGTACAGGTGCATCAAAGCTGGGACTGAGAGACTGAAAAACAGCTTCTATCTCAAGGCCATCAGACTGTTAAACAGCCACCACTAACACAGAGGCTGCTGCCTACATGGAGACCCAAACACTGGACACTTTAATACATGGTTCACTAGTCACTTTAATAATGTTTACATATCTTACATTACTGTGTGTGTGTGTGTATATACAGTAAATATATATATATATATATACATACATACATACATACATATACACATACATACACACATACACAGTATTTTATACCATCTATTGCATCTTGCCTATGCCGTCGGCCATCGCTCATCCATATACTTATATGGACATATTGTCATTCACCCCCTTTAGATTTGTGCGTATTAGGTAGTTGTTAGATTACTCGTTGGTTATTACTGCACTGTTGGAACTAGAAGCACAAGCATTTCGCAACACTTGCATTTGCAAACCATGTGACCAATAAAATTTGATTTGAATCCTCCTGACCTTCACTGACATGAGACTTACATCGTCAGAATTAAGAGATGGATGTTGTTAGAAGTTAAGAGGAAAAATGTATGCGTTTTGTGTTTGTATGGATTCTACAAGGCGTCGTATCAAGGGACCTAACGTGTGCTAGGAACACATACCCCACAACCACCAGCCTGTACCGTTGACACCAGGCAGGACGGGCCATGGACTCATGTTGCTTATGCCCAATCCTGACTGCCACCAGCCTGTACCGTTGACACCAGGCAGGACAGGGCCATGGACTCATGTTGCTTAGGCCCAATCCTGACTGCCACCATGCCTTAGCCTGTACCGTTGACACCAGGCAGGACGGGCCATGGACTCATGTTGCTTACGCCCAATCCTGACTGCCACCAGCCTGTGTACCGGGGCCATGGTTGCTTACAATCCAGCCACCAGCCTGTACCGGACAGGGGACCATGGACTCATGTTGCTTAGGCCCAATCCTGACTGCCATCAGCATGACACAACAGAAACCGGGATTCGTCAGACCAGGCAATGTTTTTGCACTCATCAATTGTCCAGTTGGTGATTTGTCCAGTGTTGGTGATTTGTCCAGTGTGGGTGATTTGTCCAGTGTTGGTCCAGTGTTGGTGATTTGTCCAGTGTTGGTGATTTGTCCAGTGTTGGGTGATTTGTCCAGTGTTGGTGATTTGTCCAGTGTTGGCGATTTGTCCAGTGTTGGTCCAGTGTTGGTGATTTGTCCAGTGTTGGTGATTTCGTGCTCACTGGAGCCGGTTCCGTGACAGGGATATATGAGTTGTGCGACCCGAGATGCCGTTCTGCACACCACTGTTGTACTGCACTGTTATTAGTCTGTTCGTGGCCCGCCTATCAGCTCGAACCATTCCTGCCATTCTCCTCCGACTTCTCTCATCAACGAGCTGTTTTCACCCACAGGGCTGCCACTGACTGGATGTTTTTTTGTCCGCAGCACCGTTCTCTGTAAACCCAGACAGTCGTGTGTGAAAAGTCCAGGAAGCTGTCTGTTTGTGAGGTACTGGATCCGGTGCGCCTGGCACCGACGATCATACCACACTCAAAGTCCCTTACGGTACTCGTTTTGCCCATTCGAATGTTCAATCTAACAGTGGCTGAATGCCTCAACGCCTTTCTGTCTGCTTTAAATAACAAGCCACGGTGACACTGTCTGTTGGAGCGATCCATTTTCGTGAAGTGGGTGGTGTACCCAATAAACTGTCCGTTGAGTGAATATAAATACTTAAATGTAAATTACCATTGTGTTGGATACAACAGCAGAGGCCCATCATTTCCACCTGGCAGCGAAGGGAAGGACGAGCTGGACAATGACTCTCTACATCAACCTACCAGGTCCCCACAACTCCCACCATCAGATGCAGGCAAGAGGATATCTGAGTTTCTGATGAATTAGTGGACTCCAATATAGAGGACAAGGGATTCAAAACCTAGCGTCTCTCCTGCTGTGAGGAGACACAGACAGACTTATTCCAGCCAATCAAGACTGACAGAATAGGGGAATATGCTAATTACATGTACGTGAAGCGTATGATGATAAGGGTAATGTATGTACTACAGTATGTTGAGTGTGTAGTGTACAGGCTATTTCATATACAGCAGTAGTGGTGTCTGAGAACATTTTCCCGCTTGGGACATTATTAAAGTGAAACCTATATCCAGACCCACATTCTCTAAATAAACTCACTCACACACACACACACACACACACACACCCACACACACAGTTGAAGAAGTCTGCATTTGTCTTTGTAGTTGCTCTCTTCCAAGAGGAAGTGAATGTAACCAGGTACAGATACTTTACTAAAGAGATGTTACAGAAACCGCTCTGGAGAACCTCTGATGATGAACAAGTGAATGCTCTCCTCATGATACCGATCATCCCCCTCCTCATCATCCCCCACAGAGACACGATCATCCCCACGTAGCCCAGAGACACGATCATCCCCCCAGAGACACGATCATCCCCCATGTAACCCAGAGACACGGATCATCCCCCATGTTGCCCAGAGACACGATCATCCCCCCCCACGATCATCCCCATAGCCCAGAGACACGATCATCCCCCATGTTGCCCAGAGACACGATCATCCCCCATGTGCCAAGAGACACGCCCAGAGACACGATCATCCCCCATGTTGCCAAGATGTAACCACGATCATCCCCCATGTTTAGAGACACGATCATCCCCCAGACACGATCATCCCCCATGTTGCCAAGAGACACGATCTTCCCCATGTAACCCCCCATGTTGCCCAGAGACACGATCATCCCCCATGTAGCCCAGAGACACCAAGAGACACGATCATCCCCCATAGAGACACGATCATCCCCCATGCCAAGAGACACGATCATCCCCCATGTTGCCCAGAGACACGATCTTCCCCATGTAACCTAGAGACACGATCATCCCCATGTAACCTAGACACACGATCATCCCCCATGTTGCCAAGAGACACGATCATCCCCCATGTTGCCAAGAGACACGATCATCCCCCATGTGTTGCCCTAGAGACACGATCATCCCCCATGTTGCCGATCATCCCCCATGTTGCCAAGAGACACGATCATCCCCCATGTGCCAAGAGACACGATCATGCCCAGAGACACGATCATCCCCCATGTTGCCAAGAGACACGATCATCCCCCATGTTGCCCAGAGACACGATCATCCCCCATGAGACACACGATCATCCCCCATGTTGATCATCCCCCATGTTGCCCAGAGACACGATCATCCCCCAAGAGACACGATCATCCCCCATGTTGCCGATCATCCCCAAGAGACACGATCATCCCCCAAAATGAACCCATCCCCCATGTTGCCCAGAGACACGATCATCCCCCATGTTGCCAAGAGACACGATCATCCCCCATGTTGCCAAGAGACACGATCATCCCCCATGTTGATCATCCCCCAAGAGACACGATCATCCCCCATGTTGCCAGAGAGACATGTTGATCCCACATGTAGCCCAGAGACACGGAACAAGATCATCCCCCATGTAACCTAGATATCGATCAAATGAACACTTGACTTTATGTAGCCCAGAGACACAATCATTTTTATCCCCTAGCCCAGAGACATTATTTTACTAGGCAATGTAACCCAGAGACAGTTAAGACAATCAAATTCTAAAAGGTATTTTCTAACTGCATGACTTATGCCTGACCAAGGAACAGCCCTCAAAATGAACACTTGGTTAACTGCCTGTTCAGGGGCAGAAGGGGCGACAGATTTGTACCTTGTCAGCTCAGGGATTTGAACTTGCAACCTTTCGGTTACTTCGGGATGATTATGTCTAACGCTCTAACCACTAGGCTACCCTGCCGCCCTGACACGATCATCCCCTAGTCTCAACTCCGTTGTAGTCAGTATAAGCATATTTCCTGTCTGTAAGACAGTTCTGACATGTTATAATGTCCGGTAACAGTCATACTCTTCCTGCAGAACATCGAGAGCAAAGACATAACAATATTGCATAACGTTGATGTGACTAATCACACTCATTGACATGATTGCAAAACAGGAAACGGTCTATTTTCCACACAGTGAAGACTCGTCAGTCACATGGCAGAGCACCTCGGGCTGTTTCGGGCTCACCGTACCTGCTGCAACACAACAGGAACACATAGTAGAGGGCTGAAGACATCACAATGCAGAGAGAAAAGGCAAAGGAGGTCAAAAGATGAAGAGAGGGAAAATGAGAGAGAGAAAAAAAGGGGGAAATAAAATGGTGGGAAGGGAGGTGGAGAGAGAAGGATGGAGGAGCAGAGAGGTGGATTCAGGACATGTCAGGACATGTTAGTCAGAATGCTGAGGGGCGGGGGCAATGCCAGGGTGGCGGAATGGAGTCACATGACCAAGCAGGCCCCAGGCGGAAGCCACGCAACCTGCAAGGCATGATGGGAAGTCCTCAGACCAGAGCATCCACTAGATGAGTGGAAGCGCACACACACAGGTTTATATTGCTATCCTTGTGGGGACCAAATAATTGATTCCCATCAAAATCACATTTTCCCTCACCCTAAACATAAACTCAAACTATACCTAACCCTAAAAGAGTATTTTTCCTCGTGGGGACTGGCAAAAATGTACCCACTTTTTTGAGTTTTACTAGGACTTCTGGTACCCACAAGGATGGTTGAACACACAAACACCTGAAAGAAGATAGAGAGCAGATGATGTAACAGATACCATTTCCTCACAGACTGGAAACTGATCCCAAACAGCCAACTCTCATTCACAGACTTGACATGTAAACACACACACACACAAACTCACAAAAACAAACACACACAGCAGCTAAAGGCAGGAAGGAACTTGTTTTGGCAATGTTCTCAACAGCACTCCTTCTTATAAATCTCACAGCAGAGATACTACTCTGTTATTTAAGTGAGAAACCACACCCTGGTTTCCATGATTGCACTTGCAGCCTACAAGCAGAACAGCAGCAGAAAAGGGAAAGCCTGATTTTCATAAAAGACACATGATCAGTCCAGTTATCAGATATGTCACCAAGGACTTACCTGATCTGCTCAGTTCTTATAGAAACTGTAATGATACTATGGAACCACATAGCACAGTAGTCTGTCAGACTATATATCACGAGTTAGATACAGGGCGTACTGTAACAACTACATATGACTGGGTTAGATCCAGGGCGTACTGTAACTACTACATATGACTGGGTTAGATCCAGGGCGTACTATAACAACTATATATGACTGGGTTAGATCCAGGGCGTACTGTAAAACTATATATGACTGGGTTAGATCCAGGGCGACTGTAACAACTATATATGACTGGGTTAGATCCAGGGCGTACTGTAACTACTATATATGACTGGGTTAGATCCAGGGCGTACTGTAACAACTATATATGACTGGGTTAGATCCAGGCGTACTGTAAAAACTATATATGACTGGGTTAGATCCAGGGCGTACTGTAACTATATATATGACTGGGTTAGATCCAGGGCGTACTGTAACAACTATATATGACTGGGTTAGATCCAGGGCGTACTGTAACAACTATATATGACTGGGTTAGATCCAGGGCGTACTGTAACAACTATATATGACTGGGTTAGATCCAGGGTGTACTGTAACAACTACATATGACTGGGTTAGATCCAGGGCGTACTGTAACTACTATATATGACTGGGTTAGATCCAGGGCGTACTGTAACAACTATATATGACCGGGTTAGATCCAGGGTGTACTGTAACAACTATATATGACTGGGTTAGATCCAGGGCGTACTGTAACAACTGGGTTAGATCCATATGTAACAACTATATATGACCGGGTTAGATCCAGGGCGTACTGTAACTATATATGACTGGGTTAGATCCAGGGCGTACTGTAACAACTACATATGACTGGGTTAGATCCAGGGCGTACTGTAACAACTACATATGACTGGGTTAGATCCAGGGTGTACTGTAACAACTACATATGACTGGGTTAGATCCAGGGCGTACTGTAACTATATATGACCGGGTTAGATCCAGGGCGTACTGTAACAACTATATATGACCGGGTTAGATCCAGGGCGTACTGTAACAACTATATATGACTGGGTTAGATCCAGGGCGTACTGTAACAACTATATATGACTGGGTTAGATCCAGGGCGTACTGTAACAACTATATATGACTGGGTTAGATCCAGGGCGTACTGTAACAACTATATATGACTGGGTTAGATCCAGGGCGTACTGTAACAACTACATATGACTGGGTTAGATCCAGGGCGTACTGTAACAACTATATATGACTGGGTTAGATCCAGGGCGTACTGTAACAACTATATATGACCGGGTTAGATCCAGGGCGTACTGTAACAACTATATATGACTGGGTTAGATCCAGGGCGTACTGTAACAACTATATATGACTGGGTTAGATCCAGGGCGTACTGTAACAACTATATATGACTGGGTTAGATCCAGGGCGTACTATAACAACTATATATATGACTGGGTTAGATCCAGGGCGTACTGTAACAACTATATATGACTGGGTTAGATCCAGGGCGTACTGTAACAACTATATATGACTGGGTTAGATCCAGGGCGTACTGTAACAACTATATGACTGGGTTAGATCCAGGGCGTACTGTAACAACTATATATGACTGGGTTAGATCCAGGGTGTACTGTAACAACTATTTAAGGCTGGGTTAGATCCAGGGCATACTGTAACAACTATATATGACTGGGTTAGATCCAGGGCGTACTGTAACTACTATATATGACTGGGTTAGATCCAGGGCGTACTGTAACAACTATATATGACTGGGTTAGATCCAGGGCGTACTGTAACAACTATATATGACTGGGTTAGATCCAGGGCGCACTGTAACTACTATATATGACTGGGTTAGATCCAGGGCGTACTGTAACTATACATGACTGGGTTAGATCCAGGGCGTACTGTAACAACTATATATGACTGGGTTAGATCCAGGGCGTACTGTAACTATACATGACTGGGTTAGATCCAGGGCGTACTGTAACTACTATATATGACTGGGTTAGATCCAGGGCGTACTGTAACAACTATATATGCTAGGTTAGATCCTGCCTATAATAATTCATCTTGAGAAACTGGGCTATGATAGGGCGGTGTCTCGGTTCTGTTTAGACAAGTCTCTCCATTTCATTGATTCCTGTATCTATCCAACTCCCCCTCCCCTGCCTGGAAAATGCCGGGTTCCCAGCTCTCTCCTTCTCCTTCAAATCAGTCCTTTCTTTATCTACTTGATCACACTCATAATATGCTACTACCTCTCTCCTTCCCTATCTCTCTCAGCAGTAAGTGCAGGCCATGTGCCTCAGACATGTCTTGACAGTAGAGATGGAGGAATGGAAAAAGTGAGTGATTCTGGGGCATTCCAGCCCGGCAAATTCCCCCTCCTTTAGGTCTGAACTGGAACACTGATCCCCGGACAGAACCCGACTGGAACACTGATCCTGGGACAGAACCCGACTGGAACACTATATATGACTGGGCAGAACCAGGGCGACTGGAACACTGATCCCTGGGCAGAACAAGACTGGAACACTGATCCCTGGGCAGAACCAGGGCGACTGGAACACTGATCCCTGGGCAGAACAAGACTGGAACACTGATCCCTGGGCAGAACCCGACTGAAACTGATCCCTGGGCAGAACAAGACTGGAACACTGATCCTGGGCGTACTGAACACTGATCCCGGGACAGAACCCGACTGGAACATGACTGGGTCAGAAAAGATCCAGGGCTCCTCAGAGGCTGATCCAAAGTCAGTTTTGAATTTCTCCCCTAATAGTAAAGGTTAGGATTTGGTAATGGGTAAGCTGATCCTAGAGCAACTTCTGTTATTATGACCCACTTAAACCCATTTTTTTGATTTTCTGATGACCCATCAAATTCTAGCCACAGTCCTGAGATGAGTCTCTGTCCCAATAAGAGCTGGCCATGATGCACCCACCATTTGGGAACATCTGTCTAAGCCCATTCTCCACTCCCTCTCCACTCAGCTCCAATGGGCTTTACTGCTTTCACTGTTCAGTTCAAAGTACAATTACACAGCCGAAATGAGGTGGCTATAAGACTGTGGTGATTAAGCAATGATTAGGATATTAAAACAGCAATCTGAAGAAACTCTACTGCCGAGAGACTACAGACCCCAAGGAGAGGAACACAGCCCTGGGCACCGAGGAGAGGAATAACTCCAACCCGGCGCCCTGAGGAGAGGAATAACTGAGCCAGGCGCCCAGGAGAGGAATAATTACAGCCCGGCGCTCCCCGAGGAGAGGCTGACTCCAGCCCGGCATTTCCCCGAGGAGAGGAATAACTGATCCAGCCCGGCGCCCCGAGGAGAGGAATGGCCCATCAAAGCCCGGCGTCCCGAGGAGAGGAATAACTGGCCAGATGGCCCCCCAGGAGAGGAATAACTCCACAGCTCCGGCGCCCGAGGAGAGGAATAACTACAGCCCGGCGCCCCGAGAGAGGAATAACTACAGCCCGGCGCCCGAGGAGAGGAATAAGGATACAGCCCGGCGCCCGAGGAGAGGAATCTACAGCCAGGCGCCCGAGGAGAGGAATAACTACAGCCCGGCGCCCGAGGAGAGGAATAACTCCAGCCCGGCGCCCGAGGAGAGGAATAACTACAGCCCGGCGCCCGAGGAGAGGAATAACTCCAGCCGGCGCCCGAGGAGAGGAATAACTCCAGCCCGGCGCCCGAGGAGAGGAATAACTCCAGCCCGGCGCCCCGAGGAGAGGAATAACTCCAGCCAGGCGCCCGAGGAGAGGAATAACTACAGCCCGGCGCCCGAGGAGAGGAATAACTCCAGCCCGGCGCCCGAGGAGAGGAATAACTCACAGCCCGGCGCCCCAAGGAGAGGAATAACTCCAGCCCGGCGCCCCGAGGAGAGGAATAACTCCAGCCCGGCGCCCTGAGGAGAGGAATAACTCCAGCCCGGCGCCCGAGGAGAGGAATAACTGTCTGTGTGTTTGTCTTACTAGAGGGTGGGACTGTGTGCGTTTCAGAGTATAACATAACAAACCTAGTATGTGTGTTCTCAACCCAAACAAGACTAACAGCAGAGGCATGGGTCAAGCACTGAAATGGATGTCGCTCAGGAAATGAAACACCCTCTCAACTGTACTAAAATCAGAGTAAATAAAAAGCTGAAATATTGAAAGAAGCACACCGTGAAGATAGAAAAGATACATTTAATGTGACTAATTATGAATGTCAAGTAACTTTCACAGACGGACTGACAGACAGACACAGAAAGAGATCAGTGTGCTGCCTGCACCACTACAAAACAAACCAAGAAGACATCTCACAATAACTGTCCATGTATGTAGGTTGAATTTTAAACGTAGCTACAACCTTGTAATGACAACAGACACATGAACACACACAGCACACGGGCCTCAGCATATTGTCACACACAACCTCAAAACACACAACCTCAAAACAACCCAGTGACGCGCAGAGACAAAGAGCAACCTCTAATTCCGTCTAGAACTGGAACTGCCAAATACGTCTCTAGACACAGATCGAGGGTCAGATATGCTTCCCCCCCCCCCCCCAGTCATAACGCATAACGTTGAAAGGGGATGTCTCCTCGACCACTTATCAGTTTCCGGGTCACGGAGAAAAGGACGAATTAAGGAGGACATACTTTTGCTCAAATGAGAAAAAGGCCATTTGACTAATCAAAGAGCAAGACAGGACCAGGGTAGGGGAAATTCAAACCATACTACTACCATATTGCTGTAAGACAACATGGTTAGGACAACGGCAAGGCCGATACACAACATCTATGTACAGCCTAGAAGAGAGGTTAGGAAGCTAACGCTATCACTAGAGCAGCCTGACCTCCAGCTACAGAACTAGCCCCAGGGTAAGGACACACTAGGCCACTCAAACCCCATGTGCCCCTAACCATGGCAACCACGTCACATGACCAGTAGGCCAATGACAATGCCAGACAGTGTGTAAACCTCATGACCACTTCCTGATGGCTGAAAAGTCTAAACAAACACAGGGTCCATACAGTGGGGAAGGGCGCTCAGGATGTTACAGACAACAACAACAAAAAGTGTGTAGAATCTGTCCCACTTCACAGTATGAGAGTAGAAGACAATGTCGTGACTTGGTTGTTAAAGGCAGAGTACTGAAGGCTACACACCTTTAAAGTACGCTACTGTTACATAGCATTTATAACGTCTCAGTTCGAAAAACTAAAATACATTTTCTACCCTAGACGGCTCTGAACTGTTCACGTCACTCAACAGAACCCTGTTTGGTAACGATGAGAGGAAGTGACACTTTCACCCTCTCCTTTCTACAGGAAGAGAAGAATGAATAAAGAGAAAACAGGAAGTCTAGACTACACACAGTCTAGCCTTCTCCTCTCTAAAAGGGTACATTCTTCTGCTATCATGTGTTTACACCGTAGCAGGGGGTTGTAGTGAGGCAGCACAGAGGGGGATACATATCTGGCAAAGACCTTTCTGACACACAGTAACGTGGCCATACTGTAGGAGCTTGGGTTTACAGACAGACAGAGAGAGAGAGACACTGTAACGTGGCCATACTGTAGGAGCTTGGGTTTACAGACAGAGAGACAGTAAGCCATACTGTAGGAGCTTACAGACAGACAGAACACACTGTAATGTGGCCATACTGTAGGAGCTTGGGTTTACAGACAGACAGAGAGAGAGAGACACCGTAATGTGGCCATACTGTAGGAGCTTGGGTTTACAGACAGACAGAGAGACACACTGTAACGTGGCCATAGAGCTTGGGTTTACAGACAGACACACTGTAACATGGCCATACTGTAGGAGCTGTGGGTTTAGGAGCTTGGGTTTACAGACAGACAGAGAGAGACACACTGTAACATGGCCATACTGTAGGAGCTTGGGTTTACAGACAGACAGAGACACACTGTAACGTGTGGCCATACTGTAGGAGCTTGGGTTTACAGAGAGACAGAGAGACACACTGTAACGTGGCCATACTGTAGGAGCTGGGTTTACAGACAGACAGAGAGAGACACAGTAACGTGGCCATACTGTAGGAGCTTGGGTTTACAGACAGACAGAGAGACACACTGTAACGTGGCCATACTGTAGGAGCTTGGGTTTACAGACAGACAGAGAGACACACTGTAACGTGGCCATACTGACAGCCACTGTAACGTGGCCATACTGTAGGAGCTTGGGTTTACAGACAGACAGAGACTGTAGGAGAGACACACAGTAACGTGGCCATACTGTAGGAGCTTGGGTTGGCCATACAGACAGACAGAGAGACAAACACACTGTAGGTAACAGACAGAGACACACTGTAACGTGGCCATACTGTAGGAGCTTGGGTTTACAGACAGAGAGACACACTGTAACGTGGCCATACTGTAGGAGCTTGGGTTTACAGACAGACAGAGACACACTGTAACGTGGCCATACTGTAGGAGCTTGGGTTTACAGACAGAGAGACACTGTAACGTGGCCATACTGTAGGAGCTTGGGTTTACAGACAGACATACTGTAGAGAGACAGAGAGACACTGTAACGTGGCCATACTGTAGGAGCTTGGGTTTACAGAGAGACAGAGCCATACTGTAGGAGACACACTGTACGTGGCCATACGTAACGTGGCCATACTGTAGGATCTTGGGTTTACAGACAGAGAAAGACACACTGTAACGTGGCCATACTGTAGGAGCTTGGGTTTACAGACAGAGAGACACTGTAACGTGGCCATTCTGTAGGAGCTTGGGTTTACAGACAGACAGAGAGACACTGTAACGTGGCCATACTGTAGGAGCTTGGGTTTACAGACAGACAGAGAGACACTGTAACGTGGCCATACTGTAGGAGCTTGGGTTTACAGAGAGACAGAGAGACACACTGTAACGTGGCCATACTGTAGGAGCTTGGGTTTACAGACAGACAGAGAGAGAGAAACCGTAATGTGGCCATACTGTAGGAGCTTGGGTTTACAGACAGACAGAGAGACACACTGTAACGTGGCCATACTGTAGGAGCTTGGGTTTACAGACAGACAGAGAGAGACACACTGTAACATGGCCATACTGTAGGAGCTTGGGTTTACAGACAGACAGAGACACACTGTAACGTGGCCATACTGTAGGAGCTTGGGTTTACAGACAGACAGAGAGAGACACACTGTAACATGGCCATACTGTAGGAGCTTGGGTTTACAGACATACAGAGACACACTGTAACGTGGCCATACTGTAGGAGCTTGGGTTTACAGACAGAGAGACACTGTAACGTGGCCATACTGTAGGAGCTTGGGTTTACAGACAGAGAGACACACAGTAACGTGGCCATACTGTAGGAGCTTGGGTTTACAGACAGAGAGACACTGTAACGTGGCCATACTGTAGGAGCTTGGGTTTACAGACATACAGAGACACACTGTAACGTGGCCATACTGTAGGAGCTTGGGTTTACAGACAGAGAGACACTGTAACGTGGCCATACTGTAGGAGCTTGGGTTTACAGACAGAGAAAGACACACTGTAACGTGGCCATACTGTAGGAGCTTGGGTTTACAGACAGACACAGTAAGACACTGTAGGAGCTTGGGTTTAAAG
>NC_088224.1:89579155-89589155 GCF_036934945.1 Oncorhynchus masou masou
CCGTGCTGCAGTGAGCCAGATCACACCGTGCTGCAGTGAGCCAGATCACACCGTGCTGCAGTCAGATCACACAGTGCTGCAGTCAGAGTGCTGCAGTCAGATCACACCGTGCTGCAGTGAGCCAGATCACACCGTGCTGCAGTGAGCCAGATCACACCGTGCTGCAGTGAGCCAGATCACACCGTGCTGCAGTGAGCCAGATCACACCGTGCTGCAGTGAGCCAGATCACACCGTGCTGCAGTGAGCCAGATCACACCGTGCTGCAGTGAGCCAGATCACACCGTGCTGCAGTGAGCCAGATCACACCGTGCTGCAGTGAGCCAGATCACACCGTGCTGCAGTGAGCCAGATCACACCGTGCTGCAGTGAGCCAGATCACATCGTGCTGCAGTGAGCCAGATCACACCGTGCTGCAGTGAGCCAGATCAGGATAATCCCTGCTGCAGTGAAACACCCCTAGCTCAGCCTCAGTCCAACACACCTCCAGTGAGCCACCTTCACACCACCACTGCAGTGAGCTCACTGTATCACAACCTTCAGTGAGCCTTTGACCTCATTTCTACATTATATCACTGATGCAGTGATTAAAATGGCACCGTGCTGCAAACCCATTTATACAGTTTAGCAGTGACTGCCCCACTGGTAACCTAGAGAGCAGACTGCCCCACTGGTAACCAGATCAGCAGACTGCAGCCAGTAACCCTGCAGTGAGCCAGACTGCCACACTCGTAACCTGCAGTGAGCCAGATCCCCACTGGTGCTGCAGTGAGCCAGACTGCCCCACTGGTAACCTGCAGTGAGCCAGACTGCCCCACTGGCAACCAGAGCAGACTGCCCCAGTGAACCTAGAGATCAGACTGCTGCAGTGAGCCAGATCACCCTGCTGCAGTGAGCCAGATCACACTGGTAACCTGCAGTGAGCCAGATCAGACTGCCCCACTGGTAACCAGAGACACAGACTGCCCCAGTGTAAGCTAGAGAGAGCAGACTGCCCCAGTGAGCCAGAGCAGACTGCCCCACTGGTAACCTAGATCAGCAGACTGCCCCACTGGTAACCTAGAGAGAGCAGACTGCCCCACTGGTAAAACCTCTAGCTCAGCAGACTGTCCCCACTCCATTAACCTTCACAGCAGACTCCCCCACTGGTAACCTTCAGAGTTACCAGACCTCCCACTTATATCACTGATGAGAGAGCAGACTGCCCCACTGGTAACCATTTAGAAGAGCAGACTGCCCCACTGGTAACCTAGAGAGAGCAGACTGCCCCACTGGTAACCTAGAGAGAGCAGACTGCCCCACTGGTAACCTAGAGAGAGCAGACTGCCCCACTGGTAACCTAGAGAGAGCAGACTGCCCCACTGGTAACCTAGAGAGAGCAGACTGCCCCACTGGTAACCTAGAGAGAGCAGACTGCCCCACTGGTAACCTAGAGAGAGCAGACTGCCCCACTGGTAACCTAGAGAGAGCAGACTTCCCCACTGGTAACCTAGAGAGAGCAGACTGCCCCACTGGTAACCTAGAGAGCAGACTGCTCAATAGTGGATTTTATTTACCTGATAAAGAACTGAAACAACACGTACAAAGAGAGAAAACAAGAATGTGTCTTAGAAAAATGCAATTTGTATTAAAAGTATTTTGAAAACAAAACAGACAGCTGTTAAAAGGTCTGAAATTAAACTTACAATCAGGTTAGATTTTTCAATGGTACATCACATTTTCTTTTAAAAACAAACATAGAACTCATTTGATTTAAGTGGTCTGGAAGAAGCGTTTGGTGTGGTTAGGTCAAGTGGTTCCAGTACCTGTGTATTTCAATGTACATTTGGCCAAACCCATGAGAGAAATTGCAACAACAAAAAAAACAACTTAGTTTTCAAAAGGCCAAAATGAAAAAGACAACCACCATTCCTTTATCAAAAGGCTTTTTGTTTCACTGTTTCTTCTTCTCCCACCCCCAAGAGATTATCCAGCAGTTAGGAACTTTGTGGATTGCCATGTTGTGGGTTTCTTGTGGAGACTCTGGTTGGCACTGAATTTGAACAGCTGATGTGTTTTGGAAAGGCACTCGATGCGAGGGTGGTCGGGTCGCCGTCCTCCGTCACTAAAGTCCTCGACACGTTGAAGGAGAGGGGAAAAAAGGGAGTGAAACTCGTCATAACACTCCACAAAAATGCTGTCCAATTCTTACATCGTTGACTTTGAAAAACATCAACTTTGTGTGTTGTGGCCACAGAAAATGACTCCATGAGGGTGGGAGAAATGTCACTCAACCCCCCCCCCCCCAAAAAAAACAACAACAAGTGTGCAGCAATTAATAAAATATACATATCTAGTCATCTCCACTTTTCAAAAAAAGAAATATCCATAGCGTTTCAGGTCCCAGTCTCAAAGTCTTTTGCTGTTGGGGATGTGTTACAGTTGAATGTGCAAGAGACTGGGGTTTCTAACTCAGCTGATCTTTAGATCTGCCATTTATGTTGACATCAATGGTGTACATTGAGTTTGCTGCAAAGAAACACCAGCTGAGTGGAATTCCTGAAGAGTGGCCCCAGCCCTCCCTGCATGGCCACTCCCCTCCTCCCCTCATTCTGTCCAAGACCAGGGTGAGCCACGAAGAAGAACTCAACAGTACAGCCTCCCTGCATGGCCACTCCCCTCCTCCCCTCATTCTGTCCAAGACCAGGGTGAGCCACGAAGAAGAACTCAACAGTACAGCCTCCCTGCATGGCCACTCCCCTCCTCCCCTCATTCTGTCCAAGACCAGGGTGAGCCACGAAGAAGAACTCAACAGTACAGCCTCCCTGCATGGCCACTCCCCTCCTCCCCTCATTCTGTCCAAGACCAGGGTGAGCCACGAAGAAGAACTCAACAGTACAGCCTCCCTGCAACACAACCTCCAAACACAAAAAAATATATATGGTGAAATTGAACGTCCGTTTGCGTTGAAAGATTCAGAGAACATCTCAACATTGCACCGGGCAAACTGTTTTCCAAGGATGCAAGTGCCAGTTTGAAATTGTAACTATTTTCCCAGAACATTCAAGTATTCTGCCATGTAAACACTGGTATCGATGAGATTTCTGTATTTTCTAAGCGTGTGCAACACATAGTAAGTAGTACGACACTTTCCAATACTAATGACAGTTAACACCAAAGTATTGTCTGTTTTTATCTTCAAGCTAAACTTGTTAGTTCTCGATTCTTGTTGGTTTAACTTTACATTAATATTAGGAACGGCTAACTCACCATTTGCAAACTTAAAAAAAAAAATCGTTTTTTTTTCTCTCTCACTCAGATTCCCTTTTAAATAATAACACAGGACGAGCAGCACTGGTCGTCTCCACCTGGTGCTGAAGCATAGTTCATCTGTCTGACAATCTCTGCAAACAGTTCGTCCACCGAGCCTTTATTTTTGGCTGAAGTTTCCATAAACGGGCAATTCCACTCATCCGCAAGCGCTTTCCCCTCCCCGGACGAGACCTCCCTCTCGCCCTCCAGGTCTACTTTATTCCCGACCAGAATCATCGGCACCCTCTCGTTCCGTTTCACTCGGATGATTTGATCCCTCATTGGTTTGATGTCTTGGAAGCTTTGTTGGTTGACCAAGCTGTAGACTAGGATGAAGCCCTGCCCGTTTTTTATGTACAGGTCTCTCATGGAGGCAAACTGCTCCGTCCCCGCCGTGTCCAGTATCTCCAGAACGGAAGGAGATGAGTCCACCTCGATCTCCTTTCGGTAGAAATCCTCTATCGTGGGATCATATTTCTCTATAAAGGATCCCGTTACGAATTGCACAGTCAATGCGGATTTTCCAACTCCGCCGGATCCGAGCACCACTACTTTGTATTCTCTCATGGTTCTGAAAACAGCCCTCTCTCGTCTCTGATTCCTCTCGAAAGCGCTCCCCGTCCGCTAGCAACCCTGCTGTATTTCAAACCGAAGGCAGCGACGCCGTTGTGGCTCTGGACGCAGTTTTCAGCCCAAATTCGCAAGTTCAGTGTGAGAGTAAGATGGGTTCCGACCGTGAACCAGCATTAGAAATGTGACATGTTGAGCTCCACCGCTTTTTGAACCTAGTGCAATGTCTGTGTTCGTGGAGTGGCCACCGCGCGCTCTCTTCCTGCCCACACTCCACAGAACGTAGCCAACGTGGTCACGTCACAAGCTGAAGAGTTTGCGCTCTGTTTTCTTAAAGGCGCAGACACACACCCTGGCCGCTGTCAAAAGGCAGGAGTTGGCCACAGGAAACTGCCACACCTTTGGCATGCTTGCATGAATAAAGCTTGAGTCAGAATGTTTGACTCATTGCATTTTCGGCCTAGGTTGCACACCTCAAACCGACATAGATGTCTGCTTAACGTTGTTTTATTTCTTAAAGAATAAACAACGCTGAGTTGGTAAGTTCTCTGGTAGGCTCTGACATATTGCTTTCAACCATCCATTGCTTTCAGGTGATATAGCCTAGGCCCTATAGTGCATATAAAAAAGGACAAGGGACTATGGGTTCGCCTGGGACTAAATTACTGTTACCGTAAATATAATATGTATCGGAGAATGTTGACATTAGTGAGTTACGTATTCACACCATCTTCCCGACAGGCACAGTCTCACACCCACCCACATGAAACATTCTGCCACTGATAGTACAGTCCAGTGGACAACCATGTCACGAAACATAGCAGCACTGCATCATAATATGTGAGACTATTGATTGTTTTCCAGCCTCATCTATCATTTGAAAAATATGTTATACAATAAAAACCCTTTATTTATCCCTCTGTGCAATTTATTTTAGTTCTGACCTGGTGTTACCTATGGGGCTGGGAAAGTCTTAAGGTTTGGCCCACCTCTCTGTGGGTGTCTGTGACATGTTACCATCGAGCTGACTGGAACCAGCCTTGTGCTATTGGTTGAGTCATCACAGGTGACTGCTAGGGGTCATGGAGCACAGAGAGATCACAACAGAACCAGAATTGTTGGTGTGTGTGTGTGTGTGCGTGTGTGTGTGTCTGGGTGTGCGTGCGTGAGTGAGTGCACTACATCAGGGAGCAGTCAGTTATGTCATAGTATCGCCTGTCAGGCATTACCCAGGGTTACTTCTTGTTAGGGAAACTCCAGAAGGTCATTTACTATATAATGTTCTCTCTCTTTCTGTCTCTCTCTCTTGCTCTCTGTCTCGCTCTCTCTCAATTCAGATCAAAGGGCTTTAATGGCATGGGAAACATATGTTTACATTGTCAAAGCAAGTGAAATGGTCACACAAGTTCCAAAAGAATAAAGACAAATGTCATGTTATGTCTATATATGTCTCTCTCTCTCTGTCTGTCTACGTAGGTGTGATTACCACTGTGTAATCAATGGCAGGACGGTGCTGCTGATTGGACCTCTGTGACCTCGTCACCTCGGGGCAGAATGAATGAGGGAACGGAATCGGTCAGATCGATACGTTTTTAATGTCACCACACATCCAATGGTAGCACAACACACAGCAGCTGATCTCAGGCTGTCCTGGGTCAGTGAAAACCCTCTGTGATTGGGCGACCCTCTGAGATCACAGATGAAGCTTGTTTGATGATGCCTAGAGGTCAGGGCGCGAGGTTGCATAAAACACATCAGGTGGATATTGCACATGGTTTACAGAATATGAATACACACAAGCACGCACGCACACATGAACACACACACACACACAGATTAAATGAACTCAAAGCCAGTCATCCATTGAGCGACCCCAGTCCAGACATGATTAATTGCTGGTGTTATGTCCAAGCTGATAAGTTGCTGCTGAGACACAGCAGGTCATGGCCCTTACTGGCTCCTCTCAACCGAGGTGTGTGGATTGGCCTGTCCAATGGGGACTGGAGACAATCCAATTCAAAGGCCTTACATTGATAGAGGAATGTCACACCTTAGTGCCTGGGTGGCCAGTCAGCCATGTCCATTGAGAACAAAGTGGTTTTTCACATGCGAGTGATAATTAGGTCTGTAATTCATAAGCTAATGAGTCGTGTTTCCCAGGTGAGCCTCTGTTAGCCGGTAATTCTTGATGTAATTGGATAATGATGTTTGCTGTCTCACGTGCTGGTCAATGGTGCCTTGGCCTCCTCACTTCCCTCTACACCGGTACTACTCACTCACACACACACACACTCACTCACACACACTTATAAACACGGACACATGGAAACGCACACACACACACACACACATGGAAACACACGCACACAAACACACACACACACACACACACACACGGAAACACTCGCACACACACGAACACGCATGTCCACACACAGCCTCTGATACATAATGACATGGAACACCCCACGTTAACTCATGTCACCACACGTTACCGTGGGAAACCGCAGAGAAAATCAGTTAAGGCTTTTCTACATAACCTTTGTGTTTGTAAACACTGTTCTTCTGTAAATCCGTTCTCATGTCTTTACACGGACCACAACGACAACAAAAATGGCTTCCTTCTTTGTCAAAAGATAATGTTGTTTCCTTATATGGGATTTTACTCATATCTAAAAACCTTCCTTCTTTTCTATTTTCATTGTTCCATTCATGCATTTATTCATCATTCTTCCGCAGCTTTTCTGACGTAAGAGACTAGAGGGACTGACATCTCTGATTTCACCGTGATCCTGTGAAATACCAATATAGTAATGACAAATCATTTACCCAGGTCAATGTCAATGTAACATCGATAGGTTTAGGCTACTACATGATACTCAAATTTTCCGTCAGGTTGCTGCAATGTAGTTGCACAGGTCGAGACACATAGATACATAGACACATAGACACATAGACACATAGATACATAGACACATAGACACATAGATACAGGTCGAGATACATAGACACATAGACACATAGACACATAGATACAGGTCGAGATACATAGACACATAGACACAGACACATAGACACATAGACACATAGACACATAGATACAGGTCGAGATACATAGACACATAGACACAGACACATAGACACATAGACACATAGACACATAGATACATAGACACATAGACACATAGATACAGGTCGAGACATAGACACATAGACACATAGACACATAGATACACATAGACACATAGATACATAGACACATAGACACATAGATACATAGACACATAGACACATAGACACATAGATACATAGACACATAGATACATACATAGACACATAGATACATAGACACATAGATACATAGATACATAGACACATAGACACATAGACACATAGATACATAGACACATAGACACATAGATACACAGACACATAGACACATAGATACATAGACACATAGACACATAGATACACATAGACACATAGATACATAGATACATAGACACATAGATACATAGATACATAGACACATAGGACACATAGACACACAGATACATAGATTTTAGTAATCACAGGTGCCAAACAGTGACACATTCATAGAAGGTTTTGCACATTTTTGCCTCCATCTAGCTGATCTACGGTGTAATCATTAGTCCAACAGTTGCGAACGGGAGTTTCTGTTGGACAAATTCAGGTATGTTTATCCCTGTTTCTGTTGGACAAATTCTGTTTGCTTCTGCTTCAGAAATGTTTTTCAACAGAATTGGAGGAATGAATACACCCCATATCACACGCAAACTCACTTTACTTTCATAGCAGCCACATACAAACAGCATGATCACTTTGCTTGTTGTATAATTCCTTCTCGCTTCTACGCACTCTCGTCCTCTCACCTTTTCGCTTCGCTTGTTTACTTCAGTGCACAACACAAAACCTTTCCAAGCCAAACCTTCATATCATAGCCACTAACCACTACACAGAACCTACATCATTGTCACCATATTAGCAAATTTCATAGGTATCATGGCTACTGTAACTAAAGGGTTTGTAAACCTGCTACAATCCTGTAGGGGAGGCAGGGTAGCCTAGTGGTTAGAGCGTTGGGCTAGTAACCGGAAGGTTGCAAGTTCAAACCCCCAAGCTGACAAGGTACAAATCTGTCATTCTGCCCTGAACAGGCAGTTAACCCACAGTTCCTAGGCTGTCATTGAAAATAAGAATTTGTTCTTAACTGACTTGCCTAGTTAAATAAAGGTTAAATAAATACAGAGAGCAGAGAGAGCAGTTTTAGCAGTTACAATGGCGGGCCCTGGTGGCAATAAAACCAAAAGCTTACCTTGACTTGGAAGAGTTCTAGTGTTAAATAGCCACAGCCAGCTAGCTAACATAACATCCCCCTCTGTTGGGTAGCCACAGCCAGCTAGCTAACATAACATCCCCCTCTGTTGGGTAGCCATAGCCAGGTAGCTATGCCTCTATGTTTGAGCCGGGTGTTTGAGTAGACTAAACTAGCTAGCTGCATTCGCTAGCTAAGAGAAAGTGAAGAAAATATAGCTAGGTCTCTCTCGCCCGCTCCCATTTTGAATAAATGAATTTGTACTAAACTATTATCTTTCTTTCTTTAAAAAAAAAACATTTCACAATTTTTTTTAAATGAAATTCACTGAGGAGGATGGTGCTCCCCTTCCTTCTCTTAACAGGATATAGCAGGACAGAATCCACTGGGTCAGCCATAGCAGAGGGACAGCAACATAATTAACACGTCTCTGTGACGAAACAGCTAATTAATGATAGAGGGAGGTATCTGTGTTATATTCCCTTCAGATAGTTGGATAGTCCCCAGGGAAAGAAGGAAGGATAATTGCATATTTAGTGTTTGTCACAGTTTTCTATAGGTGAAAGAGAGTCAGACCAAAATGCGGCGTGGCTATTGTGATTCATATTTTAATGAAACAAGGAAAACACGAATCAATACGAAAACAACAAACGTAACACAAAAACCAAAACAGCCCCTACTGGTGCAAACTAACACACGACAGAAATAAGGACAATCACCCACCAAACACTCAAAGAATATGGCTGCCTAAATATGGTTCCCAATCAGAGACAACGATAAACACCTGCCTCTGATTGAGAACCACTTCAGACAGCCATAGACTAAGCTAGAACACCCCACTAAGCTACAAACCCAATACCTATGAAAAATCCCCAAGACAAAACACACCAAATACAAAAACCCATGTAAACACCCTGGCCTGACCAAATAGATAAAGAAAACACAAAATACTAAGACCAGGGCGTGACAGTGTTATACAAATTCAATTGAATTTATTGAATTATTGAATTAATTAGTGTATTTATAGGCTACTGTTAGGTAGCCCACTAAATAGATCAAATCAAGTCAATCAAATCAAATGTTATATGTCACATGCTTTGTAGACAACAGGTGTAGACTAACAGTGGAATGCTTTGTAGACAACAGGTGTAGACTAACAGTGAAATGCTTTGTAGACAACAGGTGTAGACTAACAGTGAAATGTTTTGTAGACAACAGGTGTAGACTAACAGTGAAATGCTTTGCAGACAACAGGTGTAGACTAACAGTGAAATGCTTTGTAGGCAACAGGTGTAGACTAACAGTCAAATGCTTTGTAGACAACAGGTGTAGACTAACAGTGAAATGCTTTGTAGACAACAGGTGTAGACTAACAGTGAAATGCTTTGTAGGCAACAGGTGTAGACTAACAGTGAAATGCTTACTTAAGTGTCCTTTTACAACAAGGCAGAGTTAAAAATAAGATGACTTAAAAAATAATAATAAACAGTCACATGAGGAATAAATACACAGTTAATATCAAATAAAAAACGAGTAGAAAATAGCATGGTAATATACAGGGAGTAGAAAATAACATGGCTATATACAGGAAGTAGAAAATAACATGGCTATATACAGGAAGTAGAAAATAACATGGCTTTATACAGGAAGTAGAAAATAACATGGCTATATACAGGGAGTAGAAAATAACATGGCTATATACAGGAAGTAGAAAATAACATGGCTATATGCAGGAAGTAGAAAATAACATGGCTATATACAGGGAGTAGAAAATAACATGGCTATATACAGGGAGTAGAAAATAA
>NC_088224.1:89594155-89596655 GCF_036934945.1 Oncorhynchus masou masou
TGAGACTGTGAGACTGAGAGACTGTGAGACTGACCGAGAGACTGAGAGACTGAGACTGTCAGACTGTGAGACTGTGAGACTGAGAGACTGAGAGACTGTCAGACTGTCAGACTGTGAGACTCAGAGAGACTGAGAGACTGAGAGACTGTCAGACTGTGAGACTGTGAGACTGAGAGACTGAGAGACTAAGACTGTGAGACTGTGAGAGAGACTGAGACTGTCAGACTGTGAGACTGTGAGACTGAGAGACTGTCAGAGAGACTGTCAGACTGTCAGACTGTGAGACCAGACTGTCAGACTGTGAGACTGTGAGACTGAGAGACTGAGAGACTGTCAGACTGTCAGACTGTGAGACTGTGAGACTGTCAGACTGTGAGACTGAGAGACTGAGAGAGACTGTCAGACTGTGAGACTGTGAGACTGTGAGACTGTGAGAGACTGAGAGACTGAGAGACTGTCAGACTGTCAGACTGTGAGACTGTGAGACTGAGAGACTGTCAGACTGTGAGACTGTCAGACTGTGAGACTGTGAGACTGTCAGAGAGACTGAGAGACTGAGAGACTGTCAGACTGTGAGACTGTGAGACTGAGAGACTGTAGAGACTGAGAGACTGTCAGACTGTGAGACTGTGAGACTGAGACCAGGAGACTGTGAGACTGTCAGACTGTGAGACTGTGAGACTGTGAGACTGTCAGACTGAGAGACTGACTGAGACTGTAAGACCGTGAGACTGAGAGACTGTCAGACTGTGAGACTGTGAGACTGAGAGACTGTCAGACTGTGAGACTGAGAGACTGTGAGACTGTGAGACTGTCAGACTGTCAGACTGTGAGACTGTGAGACTGTGAGACTGACTGAGACTGTGAGACTGTGTCAGACTGTGAGACTGTGAGAGCTGTGAGACTGTGAGACTGTGAGACTGTGAGACTGAGACTGTGTCAGACTGTGAGACTGTGAGACTGTGAGACTGTCAGACTGTGAGACTGTGAGACTGTCAGACTGTGAGACTGTGAGACTGTCAGACTGTCAGACTGTGAGACTGTGTCAGACTGTCAGACTGTGAGACTGTCAGACTGTCAGACTGTGAGACTGTGAGACTGTGAGACTGTCAGACTGTGAGACTGTGAGACTGTCAGACTGTGAGACTGTGAGACTGTGAGACAGACTGTCAGACTGTGAGACAGACTGTGAGACTGTGAGACTGTCAGACTGTGAGAGACTGTGAGACTGTCAGACTGTGAGACTGTGAGACTGTGAGACTGTCAGACTGTCAGACTGTGAGACTGAGAGACTGAGAGACTGTGAGACTGTGAGACTGTGAGACTGTGAGACTGTCAGACTGTGAGACTGTGAGACTGTGAGACTGTGAGACTGTGAGACTGTCAGACTGTCAGACTGTGAGACTGAGAGACTGTCAGACTGTGAGACTGTGAGACTGTGAGACAGACTGTGAGACTGTCAGACTGTGAGACTGACTGAGACTGTGAGACTGTGAGACTGTCAGACTGTCAGACTGTGAGACTGAGAGACTGAGACTGTGAGACTGTCAGACTGTGAGACTGTGAGACTGTGAGACTGAGAGACTGTGAGACGAGAGAGTCAGAGACTGTCAGACTGTGAGACTGTGAGACTGTCAGACTGTGAGACTGTGAGAGACTGGTGAGACTGAGACTGTCAGACTCCAGACTGTGAGACTGTGAGACTGTCCCTGTGAGTGTCCCAGACTTGTCAGCTGTCAGACTGTGAGACTGTCAGACTGTGAGTGAGACTGTCAGACTGTCAGACTGTGAGACTGTGAGACTGTCAGACTGTGTCAGACTGTGAGACTGTGAGACTAGACTGTCAGACTGTCAGACTGTGAGACTGTCAGACTGTGAGACTGTCAGACTGTGAGACTGACAGACTAAGGTAGGAGACTGTCAGACTACAGCTGTGAGATTGAGACTGTGAGACTGTGAGACCGAGAGACTGTCAGACTGTCAGACTGTAAGACCGTGAGACTGCGAGACTGTCAGACTGTGAGACTGTGAGAGCTGGTAGGCTATACTATTGCTCCACTACACAGTCCCTGCAGTGTCCCAGCTTGGCCAGAGGAGGTCAGTGTAGTACAGCAGAGGTACTGCATCACTTCAGTGTGTGAGAGGGAGAGATTCAGAGCAGCTGATTATAATAGACAGCAGACTACTGCAGATTTACTGGCCCTGAATGATGACAGAGACAGTAAACTAATCTGACACACACACACACAAACACTCTCCCTCTCATCTGTGTGACTGATGATACACCGCTATTGGCCTCCCGAGTGGTGCAGTGCTAGTGGCGTCACTACAGACCCGGATTTGATCCCGAGCTGTTTCACAACCGGCCGTGATCGGGAGTCCCATAGGGCAGCGCACAATTGGCTGTGGGGGGGGGGGGGGGGTGCTTCTGTGGGGGCTTCTGTGGGGGGGCTTGTTCTTTAACTGACTTGCCTAGGTAAATAAAGGTTAAACACAAAAT
>NC_088224.1:89599155-89634155 GCF_036934945.1 Oncorhynchus masou masou
GCCAAGAAGTGTTACCAAAGATTTTCTGTATGATTGTAAACAGACTGCGAGGGTAACTGTGCAACTTTAAGCATTTAAAGACTGTGAGGGTAACCATTTACAAACTGTGAGACATGAATAAAACAGTCAGAAATGGAGGGTAAGAATGTGGGTTTTAAAATAGTGGCCAAGATTCTAGATCAATTATGGTCAGCACATCCACCATTACTACACAATCTGGCCAATTTTTGAGAGAGAGAGTAACCTTGTGAAAATCATCTGCATTATCATTAACAGCAGACTCGTACACTTCCTCAATGAAAACAATGTACTGAGCAAATGTCAAATTGGCTTTTTACCAAATTACCGTACAACAGACCATGTATTCACCCTGCACACCCTAATTGACAACCAAACAAACCAAAACAAAGGCAAAGTCTTCTCATGCTTTGTTGATTTCAAAAAAGCCTTCGACTCAATTTGGCATGAGGGTCTGCTATACAAACTGATGGAAAATGGTGTTGGGGGTAAAACATACGACATCATAAAATCCATGTACACAAACAACAAGTGTGCGGTTAAAATTGGCAAAAAACACACAAATTTCTTCACACAGGGTCGTGGGGTTAGACAGGGATGCAGATTAAGCCCCACCCTCTTCAACATATATATCAACGAACTGGCGCGCGCACTAGAAAAGTCTGCAGCACCCGGCCTCACCCTACTAGAATCTGAAGTCAAATGTCTGCTGTTTGCTGATGATCTGGTGCTTCTGTCACCAACCAAGGAGGGCCTACAGCAGCACCTAGATCTTATGCACAGATTCTGTCAGACCTGGGCCCTGACAGTAAATCTCAGTAAGACCAAAATAATGGTGTTCCAAAAAAGGTCCAGTCACCAGGACCACAAATACAAATTCCATCTAGACACTGTTGCCCTAGAGCACAAAAAAAACTTTCATACCTTGGCCTAAACATCAGCGCCACAGGTAACTTCCACAAAGCTGTGAACGATCTGAGAGACAAGGCAAGAAGGGCATTCTATGCCATCAAAAGGAACATAAATTTCAACACACCAATTAGGATTTAGCTAAAAATACTGGAATCAGTCATAGAGCCCATTGCCCTGTATGGTTGCGAGGTCTGGGGTCCGCTCACCAACCAAGACTTCACAAAATGGGACAAACACCAAATTGAGACTCTGCACACAGAATTCTGCAAAAATATCCTCCATGTACAACGTAGAACACCAAATAATGCATGCAGAGCAGAATTAGGCCCACTAATTATCAAAATCCAGAAAAGAGCTGTTAAATTCTATAACTACCTAAAAGGAAGCGATTCCCAAACCTTCCACAACAAAGCCATCACCTACAGAGAGATGAACCTGGAGAAGAGTCCCCTAAGCAAACTGGTCCTGGGGCTCTGTTCACAAACACACCCTACAGAGCCCCATGACAGCAGCACAATTAGACCCAACCAAATCATGAGAAAACAAAAAGATAATTACTTGACACATTGGAAAGAATTAACAAAAAAACAGAGCAAACTAGAATGCTATTTGGCCCTACACAGAGAGTACAGAGCGTCAGAATACCTGACCACTGTGACTGACCCAAAATTAAGGAAAGCTTTGACTATGTACAGACTCTGCGAGCCTAGCCTTGCTATTGAGAAAGGCCGCCGTAGGCAGACATGGCTCTCAAGAGAAGACAGGCTATGTGCTCACTGCCCACAAAATGAGGTGGAAACTGAGCTGCACTTCCTAACCTCCTGCCCAATGTATGACCATATTAGAGAGACATATTTCCCTCAGATTACACAGATCCACAAAGAATTCGAAAACAAATCCAATTTTGAAAATCTGCCATATCTACTGGGTGAAATTCCACAGTGTGCCATCAGAGCAGCAATATTTGTTACCTGTTGCCACGAGAAAAGGGCAACCAGTGAAGAACACGCACCATTGTAAATACAACCCATATCTATGCTTATTTATTTTATCTTGTGTCCTTTACCATTTGTACATTGTAAAAACACTGTATATATATATAATATGACATTTGTAATGTCTTTATTGTTTTGATGTTTTGATGTCTACTGTTAATTTTTATTGTTTATTTCACTTTATATATTATCTACCTTACTTGCTTTGACAATGTTAACACATGTTACCCATGCCAATAAAGCCCCTTGAATTGAATTGAGAGAGAGAGAGAGAGAGAGAGAGAGAAAGAGAGAGAGAGAGAGAGAGAGAGAGATATGCCTGAGCTGACAGCTTCATTGTTCAGAAAAAAGACAGACAGCAGATAATGATTAGTAACACAAGATACCCAGTGCCAATCCAGACTCAATACATTTATTCACACTAATGTAGGAGCTCTCGAATATCAACATAAAAATGTCAGTGTTGTTGATGGCCTGGGGTAATAGAGTTTCTGGAGGATACACAAGACATTTAACAGATCGTTTTACACACAATAAACTGACACTAACCGAAGTCAGTAAGACATTTAAGTGTGTTAACCCTCGCAAGGCTGCCGGCACCAGACGGCATCCATAGCCGCGCCCTGAGAGTATGTGCAGACTAGCTGTGTTTACAGACATATTCGATCTCTCCCTTTCCTTTTCGGCTACTGGCCCAATGCTCTAACTCCTAGGTTACCTGCTGCCTGAAAGACCTATGTAAGAATGCTGTTCATCGACTTTAGCTCATCCTTCAACACCATAGTGCCCTCCAAGCTCATCATTATGCTTGTGGCCCTTGGTCTGAACCACGCCGTGTGCAACTGGGTCCTGGACTTCCTGACAGGCCGCCCCAAGATGGTGAAGGTAGGCAACAACACCTCTGCTACGCTGATCATCAACAAGGGTGCCCCACAAGGGTGCATGCTCTGCCCCGTCCTGTACTCCAACTCATAAAGTTTGCAGATGACACAACAGTGGTAGGCTTGATTACCAACAATGATGAGATGGCCTACAGGGAGGAAGTGAGGGCTCTGATGGAGGGGCTCCAACCACATCGACGGGACCGCTGTGGAGAAGGTGGAAAGCTTCAAGTTCCTCAGCGTACACATCACTGACAATCTGAAATGGTTCACCCACACAGACAGTGTGGTGAAGAAGGTGCAACAGCACCTCTTCAACCTCAGGAGGCTGAAGAAATTTGGCTTGGCCTCTAAGACCCTCACAAACTACTACACATGCACCATTGAGAGCCTCCTGTTGTGCTGTATCACCACCTGGTTTGGCAACTGCAACCACAGTATTCCCCAGAGGGTGGTGTCAGCAGCCCAGCGGGTCACTGGAGACACACTGCCTGCCCTCCGGGACGGCCTGTTCATCCTGCAACCATCTTGAAGATCATCAAGGACCTCAGCCACCCGAGCCACGGCCTGTTCACCCTACAACCATCTTGAAGATCATCAAGGACCTCAGCCACCCGAGCCACGGCCTGTTCACCCTGCTACCATCTAGAAGGTCGGAGACAGTAAAGGTGTATCAAAGCTTGGACAGAGAGTCTGAAAAAAATATTCTATCTCCAGGCCATCAGACTGTTAAACTGGCACCACTAGCCAGCCTCCTTTCAGTACACTGCCCTGAAATTTAGTCATTGTTACTAGCTTGCTACCAACGTGTACTCAACTGGGCACCTTAGACAGTGCTGCCGTTATGTAGACAGTTATTGAACACTGGTGTAACATAAACTCTTGTAGTCAGGAAGCAGGTGCAGAAGGTACGTTTAATGATAAGAGAAGGCATATAAACAAAACAGGAGAAGAGTACTGAACGTGAACAAAACCAATACTGCCTAATGACTGAGACTACTGAGGACTAAATAAAGGTTAGAGTAGTCAAGGTGATGATGAGGTCCATGTGTGTGTAATAATGGGAAGCAGGTGTGTGTAAAGATGGGGAGCAGGTGTGTGTAATGATGGGAAGCAGGTGTGTGTAATGATGGGGAGCAGGTGTGTAAAATGATGGGGAGCAGGTGTGTGTAATGATGGGGAGCAGGTGTGTGTAATGATGGGGAGCAGGTGTGTGTAATGATGGGGAGCAGGTCTGTGTAATGATGGGGAGCAGGTGTGTGTAATGATGGGGAGCAGGTGTGTATAATGATGGGGAGCAGGTGTGTGTAATGATGGGGAGCAGATGTGTGTAATGATGGGGAGCATGCGTGTATAATGATGGGGAGCAGGTGTGTGTAATGATGGGGAGCAGGTGTGTGTAATGATGGGGTGCAAGTGTGTAATGATGGGGAGCAGGTGTGTGTAATGATGGGGAGCAGGTCTGTGTAATGATGGGGAGCAGGTGTGTGTAATGATGGGGAGAAGATGTGTGTAATGATGGGGAGAAGATGTGTGTAATGATGGGGAGCAGGTGTGTGTAATGATGGGGAGAAGATGTGTGTAATGATGGTGCCAGAACTGGTAGTCAGTTGTCTGGCGACTTTGAGTGCTGGAGAGAGGCAGGCTTGACAACTGGTCACTTTAATCATGTTTACATACTGTTTTCCCCACTTCATATGTTTATATTGTATTCCAGCCAAGGCTAATCCTTTATAACTACTGTCTATACACACCATCCTATATAACTACTGTCTATACACACCATCCGATATAAGTACTGTCTATACACACCATCCTATATAACTACTGTCTACACACACCATCCTATATAACTACTGTCTATACACACCATTCGATATAACAAATGTCTATACACACCATCCAATATAACTACTGTCTATACACCATCCTATATAACTACTGTCTATACACCATCCTATATAACTACTGTCTATAGCCACCATCATATTCACATAAAGTGTATTTACATTATGGACTCTGACAGTGCTCATTCTAATATTTCTATATTTCTGAAGTACTTTTTATTTTGTGGATTTGCGTGTTTTGTATTGTTAGATATTGCTGCACTGTTGGATCTAGGAACACAAGAATTATGCGACACCAGGGATAACATCTGCTAAATGTGTGTAGGAGACCAAAAACATTTGATTTGAAACACTCTTTATCTCATACAGTTCGCTTCTCCCCTACTGTAAATATAAACCTCTGTACCCCAGCCAATTATCCCCATGATGCATCTCACTTTGGTTGTTGACCCCTCTGGCACTGAGATCCAAGACACACCGGCCCAAAACACTGCAGCTCCCTACAACTACAGTACAGCCACACTGCACCATGATGCCATTCAGCTGTTTAGTGTTTCTAACACAGCCACACTGCACCATGATGTCATTCAGCTGTTTAGTGTTTCTAACACAGCCACACTGCACCATGATGTCATTCAGCTGTTTAGTGTTCCCAGTACAATCACACTGCACCATGATGTCATTCAGCTGTTTAGTGTTTCTAACACAGCCACACTGCACCATGATGTCATTCAGCTGTTTAGTGTTTCTAACACAGCCACACTGCACCATGATGTAATTCAGCTGTTTCGTGTTTCTAAAACAATCACACTGCACCATGATGTCATTCAGCTGTTTAGTGTTTCTAACACAGCCACACTGCACCATGATGTCATTCAGCTGTTTAGTGTTTCTAACACAGCCACTCTGCACCATGATGTCATTCAGCTGTTTAGTGTTCCCAGTACAATCACACTGCACCATGATGTCATTCAGCTGTTTAGTGTTCCCAGTACAGCCACACTGCATCATGATGTCATTCAGCTGTTTAGTGTTTCTAACACAGCCACTCTGCACCATGATGTCATTCAGCTGTTTAGTGTTCCCAGTAAAATCACACTGCACCATGATGTCATTCAGCTGTTTAGTGTTCCCAGTACAGCCACACTGCACCATGATGTCATTCAGCTGTTTAGTTTTCCCAGTACAATCACACTGCACCATGATGTCATTCAGCTGTTTAGTGTTTCTAACACAGCCACTCTGCACCATGATGTCATTCAGCTGTTTAGTGTTCCCAGTAAAATCACACTGCACCATGATGTCATTCAGCTGTTTAGTGTTTCTAACACAGCCACACTGCACCATGATGTCATTCAGCTGTTTAGTTTTCCCAGTACAATCACACTGCACCATGATGTCATTCAGCTGTTTAGTGTTTCTAACACAGCCACACTGCACCATGATGTCATTCAGCTGTTTAGTGTTTCTAACACAGCCACACTGCACCATGATGTCATTCAGCTGTTTAGTGTTTCTAACACAGCCACACTGCACCATGATGTCATTCAGCTGTTTGGTGTTTCTAACACAATCACACTGCACCATGATGTCATTCAGCTGTTTAGTGTTTCTAACACAGCCACACTGCACCATGATGTCATTCAGCTGTTTAGTGTTTCTAACACAGCCACACTGCACCATGATGTCATTCAGCTGTTTAGTTTTCCCAGTACAATCACACTGCACCATGATGTCATTCAGCTGTTTAGTGTTTCTAACACAGCCACACTGCACCATGATGTCATTCAGCTGTTTAGTGTTCCCAGTACAGCTACACTGCACCATGATGTCATTCAGCTGTTTAGTGTTCCCAGTACAGCCACACTGCACCATGATGTCATTCAGCTGTTTAGTGTTCCCAGTACAGCCACACTGCACCATGATGTCATTCAGCTGTTTAGTGTTCCCAGTACAGCCACACTGCACCATGATGTCATTCAGCTGTTTAGTGTTTCTATCACAGCCACACTGCACCATGATGTCATTCAGCTGTTTAGTGTTTCTAACACAGCCACACTGCACCATGATGTCATTCAGCTGTTTAGTGTTTCTAACACAGCCACACTGCACCATGATGTCATTCAGCTGTTTAGTGTTTCTTACACAGCCACACTGCACCATGATGTCATTCAGCTGTTTAGTGTTCCCAGTACAGCTACACTGCACCATGATGTCATTTAGCCTGTAGGTAGAGATAAGTTGTTGAGCCTGTTTATACAAAACCATTATGTTGTCTGGAAAAATAAAACCGAAAGTCAACTTGCAGTTAGCATTCATGGCAGAGATTCGTAGTATGATTTTGAGTCGAATCAAATCAAATGTTATTGGTCGTAGTGTTTAACAGATGTTATTGGGTGTAGTGTTTAACAGATGTTATTGGTCGTAGTGTTCAACAGATGTTATTGGTCGTAGTGTTTAATTAACAGATGTTATTGGTCGTAATGTTTAACAGATGTTATTGGTCGTAGTGTTTAACAGATGTTATTGGTCGTAGTGTTTAACAGATGTTACTGGTCGTAGTGTTTAACAGATGTTACTGGGTGTAGTGTTTAACAGATGTTATTGGTCGTAGTGTTTAACAGATGTTACTGGTCGTAGTGTTTAACAGATGTTATTGGTCGTAGTGTTTTATCAGATGTTACTGGTCGTAGTGTTTAACAGATGTTATTGGTCGTAGTGTTTAACAGATGTTATTGGTCTTAGTGTTTAACAGATGTTATTGGTCTTAGTGTTTAACAGATGTCACTGGTCGTAGTGTTAACAGATGTTATTGGCCGTAATGCTTAACAGATGTTAAGGAGTGGGAAGGTGAACGGAAAGGCTCTGGAGCAACGAACCGCCCTTGCTGTCTCTGCCTGGCCGGTTCCCCTCTTTCCACTGGGATTCTCTGCCTCTAACCCTATTGCAGGTGCTGAGTCACTGGCTTACTGAGGCTCTCCCATACCGTCCCTGGGAGGGGTGCGTCACCTGAGTGTGTTGAGTCACTGATGTGGTCATTCTGTCTGGGTTGGCACCCCCCCCTTGGTTTGTGCCGTGGCGGAGATCTTTGTGGGCTATACTCAGCCTTGTCTCAGGATGGTAAGTTGGTTGAAGATATCCCTCTAGTGGTGTGGGGGCTGTGCTTTGGCAAAGTGGGTGGGGTTATATCCTTCCTGTTTGGCGCTGTCCGGGGGTGTCCTCGGGTTGGGGCCACAGTGTCTCCTGACCCCTCCTGTCTCAGCTTCCAGTATTTATGCTGCAGTAGTTTATGTGTCGGGGGGCTAGGGTCAGTTTGTTATAGTTGGAGTACTTCTCCTGTCCTATTCTGTGTCCTGTGTAAATTTAAATGTGCTCTCTCTAATTCTCCTTTCTCTCTTCTTTCTCTCTCTCGGAGGACCTGAGCCCTAGGACCAGGCCTCAGGACTACCTGACATGATGACTCCTTGCTGTCCCCAGTCCACCTGACCGTGCTGCTGCTCCAGTTTCAACTGTTCTGCCTTATTATTATTGGACCATGCTGGTCATTTATGAACATTTGAACATCTTGGCCATGTTCTGTTATAATCTCCAACCGGCACAGCCAGACGAGGACTGGCCACCCCACATAGCCTGGTTCCTCTCTAGGTTTATTCCTAGGTTTTGGCCTTTCTAGGGAGTTTTTCCTAGCCACCGTGCTTCTACACCTGCATTGCTTGCTTTTTGGGGTTTTAGGCTGGGTTTCTGTACAGCACTTTGAGATATCAGCTGATGTACGAAGGGCTATATAAATACATTTGATTTGATGTTACTGGTCGTAGTGTTTAACAGATGTTATTGGTCATAGTGTTTAACAGATGTTATTGGTCATAGTGTTTAACAGATGTTATTGGTCGTAATGTTTAACAGATGTTATTGTTCTTAGTGTTTAACACATGTTACTGGTCGTAGTGTTTAACAGATGTTATTGGCCGTAGTGTTTAACAGATGTTACTGGTCGTAGTGTTTAACAGATGTTATTGGTCGTAGTGTTTAACAGATGTTATTGGTCGTAGTGTTTAACAGATGTTATTGGTCGTAGTGTTTAACAGATGTTATTGGTCGTAGTGTTTAACAGATGTTACTGGTTGTAGTGTTTATCAGATGTTATTGGTCGTAGTGTTCAACAGATGTTATTGGTCGTAGTGTTTAACAGATGTTATTGGTCGTAGTGTTTAACAGATGTTACTGGTCGTAGTGTTTAACAGATGTTATTGGTCGTAGTGTTTATCAGATGTTACTGGTCGTAGTGTTCAACAGATGTTATTGGTCGTAGTGTTTAACAGATGTTATTGGTCATAGTGTTTAACAGATGTTATTGGTCGTAGTGTTTAACAGATGTTATTGTGGGTGTAGCGAAATTATTGTCTGTCTCAAATTGAAATTAGATCACTTCTCTATTTCATGAACCACATCTCTCTTTCACTCCCTCTTTTCTGTCTCAGTCAGTGAGAGATGACTGTGTAGATCTACTCCCCTCCCTGTTTAGACACGCACGCACGCACACACACTATCTCTCTGCACAATGACACCACAAGTACTGTAGCCTCTCGACACCCAGGTTTATTAGGGTCAGTCAGCCATGCAGCAAGGGCTGATAGAAACTACACGGAGACCAGAGGAGAGGGGGAGAAGAATGAGAGGACGAGAGAGGACAGGAGAGAGGGGAGAGAGGGGAGAGAGGGGAGGAGTTGAGAAGACAGGAGAGAGGAAGAGAGAGGAGGAGGAGAGAGGGGGGATGAGAGGACGAGAGAAGACAGGAGAGAGGAAGAAAGAAGGGGAGGTGAGAGGAGGAGAGAGGGGACGAGAGAGGGGAGAGGATGAGAGGATGAGAGGACAGGAGAGAGGAAGAGAGAGGGGAGGGGAGAGGAGGCGAGTGGGGAGGAGAGAGGATGAGAGGACTGTAAAATGTATTTGAATCCTTGCACAGTCAGCTCCTTCCTACCTGCTGGCAGCTCCTGTACTCTTCTCATTCTGCTAATGGATAAAGGAAAGGATTTTTACTGTGTGTGTGTGTGTGCGTGTGTGCATACAGTTGAAGTCGGACATTTACATACACCTTAGCCAAATACATTTAAACTCAGTTTTTCACAATTCCTGACATTTAATCCTAGTAACAATTCCCTGTTCTAGGTCAGTTAAGATCACCACCTTATTTAAGGATTTGATTTTTTTAACTAGGCAAGTCAGTTAAGAACAAATTCTTATTTTCAATGACAGCATAGGAACAGTGGGTTAACTGCCTGTTCAGGGGCAGAATGACCTTGTCAGCTTGGGGGTTTGAACTTGCAACCTTCCACTCACCTTCCAGTCACTAGTCAAACACTCGAACCACTAGGCTATCCTGTCGCCCCAGATTAATAGTAGGGAGAGTGATTTATTTCCTGCTTAATTTCTTTCATCAAATTCCCAGTGGGTCAGAAGTTTACATAAACTCAATTAGTATTTGGTAGCTTTGCCTTTAAATTGTTTAACTTGTTTAACCAGGAATTATTTGACCACACTCTCGGGATCTTCACCCTCATCCTCTTTCATTAACTTTTAACGGGGCACACCTCATAAAGCTGGTTGAGAGAATGCCAAGAGTGTGCAAAGCTGTCATCAAGGCAACGGGTGGCTACTATGAAGAATCTCAAGCACTTTTGGTTACTACATGTTTTCACATGTGTTATTTCATAGTGTTCATAGTCTTCACTATTATTCTACAATGTTGATCACAGTAAAATTAAAGAAAAACCCTTGAATGAGTAGGTGTGTCCAAACGTTTGACTGGTGCTGTTTAAATGTACAAAAAATATATATATGGGGGTTTGGAAACGATGCAGACAATTACATTGATGGAAGCTATAATCTATCTGCACTATTAAAGCTGATCTACCCCCTAAAAAAATGTATTCATTAATTATGTTCACTATGTCATCACACACAGCCTCAACAAGTACAGTTTAATGAAACACAATAGGAAAATGCTCCTATCATTTTTATGTAGATTTTAGAATGTTCTTGTGAAAATATGTCGCCGATTGGATGGAAACCGAGCTAGTGCCTCTGAGGGATCTGTATAGTCAGTTTCAGAAGGAAACATGTTTTCACTCTGTCTTTCCTGTATTAGACCAGAGTGACACAGACACTGTATCTGAACTTGTCTTTCACTTATCCTCTACTACGGTCATTCCAGAGCTGCTCTAGATCTCCCATGGTTCATTGCTGCTTCCTGTCTGTTAAGGCATTACACCGTAAGAATGAGGGGATTGTCTTAGATTTGGCTCACTCCTCCTTCCCACGTGAACTATTGCTTTCATTCTCTATTTCCTTCAATCTTTCTTTCTTTCTTCACTACCCAACCTTCACTACTCTCTCTTTACTACTCTCGCTTTACTACTCTCTCTTTACTACTCTCTCTTTACTACTCTCCCTTTACATCTCTCCCTTTACTCTCCCTTTCTCTTTACTCTCCCTTTGTCTTTACCACTCTCTCATTACTACTCTCTCTTTACTACTCTCTCTTTACAACTCTCCCTTTACAAATCTATCTTTACTACTCTCCCTTTACTACTCTCTCTTTACTACTATCCCTTTACTGCACTCCCTTTACTCTCCCTTTCGCTTTACTACTCTCTCTTTACTACTCTCTCTTTACTACTCTCTCTTTACTACTCTCCCTTTATCTTTACTCTCCCTTTGTCTTTACCACTCTCTCATTACTACTCTCTCTTTACTACTCTCTCTTTACAACTCTCCCTTTACAAATATATCTTTACTACTCTCCCTTTACTACTCTCTCTTTACTACTCTCTCTTTACTACTATCCCTTTACTGCACTCCCTTTACTCTCCCTTTCGCTTTACTACTCTCTGTTAACTACTCTCTCTTTACTACTCTCCCTTTACTATTCTCTCTTTACTACTCTCCCTTTACTCTCCCTTTATCTTTACTCTCCCTTTCTCTTTACTACTCTCTCTTCACTACTCTCTCTTTACAACTCTCTCTTCACTACTCTCTCTTTACTACTCTCCTTTTACTACTCTCTTTTTACTACTCTCTCTTTACTACTCTATCTTTACTACTCTCTCTTTACTACTCTCCCTTTACTCTCCCTTTCTATTTACTACTCTCTCTTTACTACTCTCCCTTTAATACTCTCTCTTTACTACTCTCTCTTTACTACTCTCTCTTTACTACTCTCTCTTTACTACTCTCCTTTTACTACTCTCCCTTTACTACTCTCCCTTTATCTTTACTACTCTCCCTTTACTACTCTATATTTATTACTCTCATTTTACTACTCTCTCTTTACTACTCTCCCTTTACTACTCTCCCTTTCTCTTTACTGCTCTCTCTTCACTACTCTCCTTTTACTACTATCCCTTTACTCTCCCTTTCTCTTTACTACTCTCCCTTTACTCTCCCTTTCTCTTTACTACTCTCTCTTTACTACTCCCTCTTTACTACTCTCCTTTTACTACTCTCCCTTTACTCTCCCTTTCTCTTTACTACTCTCTATTCACTACTCTCCCTTTACTACTCTCTCTTTACAACTCTCCCTTAATACTCTCCCTTTACTACTCTATCTTTACTACTCTATCTTTAGTACTCTCTTTACTACTCTCTCTTTACTACTCTCCCTTTACTACTCTCCCTTTATCTTTACTATTCTCCTTTTACTACGCTCTCTTTACTACTCTCCTTTTACTACTCTCTCTTTACTACTCTCCCTTTACTACTCTCCCTTTCTCTTTACTACCCTCTCTTCACTACTCTCCCTTTACTACTCTCCCTTTACTCTCCCTTTCTCTTTACTACTCTCTCTTTACTACTCTCCCTTTACTACTCTCACTTTACTCTCCCTTTCTCTTTACTACTCTCTCTTTACTACTCTCTCTTTACTACTCTCCCTTTACTACTCTCCCTTTACTCTCCCTTTCTCTTTACTACTCTCTCTTTACTACTCTCCCTTTACTACTCTCTCTTTACTACTCTCCCTTTACTCTCCCTTTCTCTTTACTATTCTCTCTTCACTACTCTCTCTTTACTACTCTCCCTTTACTACTCTCTCTTTACTACTCTCTCTTTACCACTCTCCTTTTACTACTCTCTCTTTATTACTCTCGCTTTACTACTCTCTCTTTACTACTCTCGTTTTAATACTCTCTCTTTACTACTCTCCCTTTACTACTCTCTCTTTACTACTCTTTCTTTACTACTCTCCTTTTACTACTCTCTCTTTACTACTCTTGCTTTACTACTCTCTCTTTACTACTCTCGTTTTACTACTCTCTCTTTACAACTCTCTCTTTAATACTCTCCTTTTACTACTCTCTCTTTACTTCTCTCCTTTTACTACTCTCTCATTACTACTCTCATTTTACTACTCTCTCTTTACTACTCTCTCTTTACTACTATCCTTTTACTACTCTGACTTTACTACTTTCCTTTTATTATTCTCCCTTCACTGCTCTCTCTGCTGAAATTGTGTGTGTTTGTGTGTTTGGGTGTGTGCGCGTGTGCCTGCGCTTGTGTATGTTTGTGTGTGCTAGCTTAGCATTTCCAAATGTGTCTCTGAGAAGAGAGTGCTGCTCGGATGTCTTCCTCCATTTTTATCTGATAGACTTCCTGTACTTTCTGTACTGTGACTCAGGTGTCCTCCTGAATCCATTTTGTGAGATTCATTTCATCATTTTGTTTTGATTATCAGTTTTCCCATCTAGTAGTGTCATATGCTTTGACAGTGATTTCTTCATCAAGAATTCAACCTGCTTCAGCCAGCGATACTTCAGTCCTCTGTGCTTGTCTCCTATGGTCATGACACTTAACTCTCAACAAAATGCAGACAAAAATTCACCAAATTTTCAAATATTATGTGGTAACTCAATGTGTGAGTGTGTTGTAACAGTTTTTCCTGCCTGTTGCATCATGTCTGCCGTCCTACTGTACTCCTGTCAACACAGGAGAGTTTAGTACTGTGGCTCGCCTCTCTCTGAAAGGGTTGCCAAACATGCCGTACCACCGTTCAGCATGTTTAGACAGGTGTTTGTAGACACAATATACAGTGGGGCAAAAAAGTATTTAGTCAGCCACCAATTGTGCAAGTTCTCCCACTTAAAAGATGAGAGAGGCCTGTAATTTTCATCATAGGTAAACTTCAACTATGACAGACAAAATGAGGAAAAAAAATCCAGAAAATCACATTGTAGGATTTTTTATGAATTTATTTGCAAATTATGGTGGAAAATAAGTATTTGGTCACCTACAAACAAGCAAGATTTCTAGCTCTCACAGACCTGTAACTTCTTCTTTAAGAGGCTCCTCAGGCCTCCACTCGTTACCTGTATTAATGGCACCTGTTTGAACTTGTTATCAGTATAAAAGACACATGTCCACAACCTCAAACAGTCACACTCCAAACTCCACTATGGCCAAGACCAAAGAGCTGTCAAAGGACACCAGAAACAAAATTGTAGACTTGCACCAGGCTGGGAAGACTGAATCTGCAATAGTTAAGCAGCTTGGTTTGAATAAATCAACTGTGGGAGCAATTATTAGGAAATGGAAGGCATACAAGACCACTGATAATCTCCCACAATCCCTCGATCTCCCTCAAAATGATCACAAGAACGGTGGGCAAAAATCCCAGAACCACAAGGGGGGACCTAGTGAATGACTTGTAGAGAGGTGGGACCAGAGTAACAAAGCCTACCATCAGTAACACACTACGCCGCCAGGGACTCAAATCCTGCAGTGCCAGACGTGTCCCCCTGCTTACGCCAGTACATGTCCAGGCCCGTCTGAAGTTTGCTAGAGAGCATTTGGATGATCCAGAAGAAGATTGGGAGAATGTCATATGATCAGATGAAACCAAAATATAACTTTTTGGTAAAAACTAAACTCGTTGTGTTTGGGGGACAAAGAATGCTGAGTTGCATCCAAAGAACACCATGCCCACTGTGAAGCATGGAGGTGGAAACATCATGCTTTGGGGCTGTTTTTCTGCAAAGGGACCAGGACGACTGATCCGTGTAAAGGAAAGAATGAATGGGGCCATGTATCGTGAGATTTTGAGTGAAAACCTCCTTCCATCAGCAAGGGCATTGAAGATGAAAAGTGGCTGGGTCTTTCAGCATGACAACGATCCCAAACACACCGCCTGGGCAACGAAGGAGTGGCTTCGTAAGAAGCATTTCAAGGTCCTGGAGTGGCCTAGCCATTCTCCAGATCTCAACCCCATAGAAAATCTTTGGAGGGAGTTGAAAGTCCATGTTGCCCAGCAACAGCCCCCAAACATCACTGCTCTAGAGGAGATCTGCATGGAGGAATGGGCCAAAATACCAGCAACCGTGTGTGAAAACCTTGTGAAGACTTACAGAAAATGTTTGACCTCTGTCATTGCCAACAAAGGGTATATAACAAAGTATTGAGATAAACTTTTGTTATTGACCAAATACTTATTTTCCACCATAATTTGCAAATAAATTCATTAAAAATCCTACAATGTGATTTTCTGGATTTGTTTACTCATTTTGTCTGTCATAGTTGAATTGTCCCTATGATGGAAATTACAGGCCCCTCTCATCTTTTTAAGTGGGAGAACTTGCACAATTGGTGGCTGACTAAATACTTTTTTGCCCCACTGTATATCTATCACACTGCATTACCTGAACTGCTCACCTACAGGGGCCCAACTCTACAAGTAGACCTGATTTCAATCCACAAAAGTTGGTTCTTGGCCATTTTCTCTCAGACAATAGCTAGCTCTACTGCCCCTTTCAAAAAGGTGATCTACTGTCACAAGGTCTGTTTAGCATACATGGAAAAAAGCCAGGAAGTATTGAATTAAACACAGAATATAAACGGTGGGGTCGTGGAAGAGAGGGGATCGATGCAGGACAATCCAGGAAAGAGCTGTCGTGGGAAGTGCCCTTAATGTACTTCCTGTTTTGAGCCCTGTTCCTGTACAATTTTGCATTTCCCCCCACATACTGTAGTGCTCAGTAAAGAGCTTTCATGTCAACCATTAATCCCTCTCTTCTCCAGCGCCTCTCTCCATCCATCTATCCATCCACCCAGTCACTATAATTTCCAGTCCTTTGAGCAACTTTAAACCTTGGTAAATTCATCCATCCACTCCAGCCCTGTGCCACCACTAAAATACTGAAAACCCCTTACATTAACCCCTCTTTCAAAAAGCTCCACTATCCATCCATCCACTCCAGCCCTGTGCCACCACTAAAATACTGAAAACCCCTTACATTAACCCCAATTTCAAAAAGCTCCACTATCCATCCATCCACTCCAGCCCTGTGCCACCACTAAAATACTGAAAACCCCTTACATTAACCCCTCTTTCAAAAAGCTCCAATATCCATCCATCCATCCACTCCAGCCCTGTGCCACCACTAAAATACTGAAAACCCCTTACATTAACCCCTCTTTCAAAAAGCTCCAAAATCCATCCATCCATCCATCCTTCCTTCCATCTATCCATCCTTATTCATCCATCCATCCATCCACCCACCTCTCAGCTCTGAGCTACAGGAGGCTGAACCCCTCTCCTGGTAAATCTACATCGACGGTATGATAAATGCCAGATAGAGTGTGTTGGCTGTTTGGTGATTCTGTGTCAATTAAAAGTCATACTATGCTGTCTGAGGGCTGGGGTTATGGGCTAATGCTATGCTGTCTGAGGGCTGGGGTTATGGGCTAATGCTATGCTGTCTGAGGGCTGGGGTTATGGGCTAATGCTATGATGTCTGAGGGCTGGGGTTATGGGCTAATGCTATGCTGTCTGAGGGCTGGGGTTATGGGCTAATGCTATGCTGTCTGAGGGCTGGGGTTATGGGCTAATGCTATGATGTCTGAAGTTTGGGGTTATGGGCTAATGCTATGATGTCTGAAGGTTGGGGTTATGGGCTAATGCTATGCTGTCTGAGGGCTGGGGTTATGGGCTAATGCTATGATGTCTGAGGGCTGGGGTTATGGGCTAATGCTATGATGTCTGAGGGCTGGGGTTATGGGCTAATGCTATGATGTCTGAAGGTTGCAGTTATGGGCTAATGCTATGCAGTCTGAGGGCTGGGGTTATGGCTAATGCTATGATGTCTGAGGGCTGGGGTTATGGGCTAATGCTATGCTGTCTGAGGGCTGGGGTTATGGGCTAATGCTATGATGTCTGAGGGCTGGGGTTATGGGCTAATGCTATGCTGTCTGAGGGCTGGGGTTATGGGCTAATGCTATGCTGTCTGAGGGCTGGGGTTATGGGCTAATGCTATGCTGTCTGAGGGCTGGGGTTATGGCTAATGCTATGATGTCTGAGGGCTGGGGTTCTGGGCTAATGCTATGATGTCTGAGGGCTGGGGTTATGGGCTATTGCTATGATGTCTGAGGGCCGGGGTTATGGGCTAATGCTATGATGTCTGAGGGCTGGGGTTATGGGCTAATGCTATGATGTCTGAGGGCTGGGGTTATGGGCTAATGCTATGATGTCTGAGGGCTGGGGTTATGGGCTAATGCTATGCTGTCTGAGGGCTGGGGTTATGGGCTAATGCTATGCTGTCTGAGGGCGGAGGGCTGGGGTTATGGGCTAATGCTATGCTGTCTGAGGGCTGGGGTTATGGGCTAATGCTATGCTGTCTGAGGGCTGGGGTTATGGGCTAATGCTATGCTGTCTGAGGGCTGGGGTTATGGGCTAATGCTATGCTGTCTGAGGGCTGGGGTTATGGGCTAATGCTATGCTGTCTGAGGGCTGGGGTTATGGCTAATGCTATGATGTCTGAGGGCTGGGGTTATGGGCTAATGCTATGCTGTCTGAGGGCTGGGGTTATGGGCTAATGCTATGCTGTCTGAGGGCTGGGGTTCTGGGCTAATGCTATGCTGTCTGAGGGCTGGGGTTATGGGCTATTGCTATGTTGTCTGAGGGCTGGGGTTATGGGCTAATGCTATGATGTCTGAGGGCAGGGGTTATGGGCTAATGCTATGCTGTCTGAGGGCTGGGGTTATGGGCTAATGCTATGCTGCCTGAGGGCTGGGGTTATGGGCTAATGCTATGATGTCTGAGGGCAGGGGTTATGGGCTAATGCTATGCTGTCTGAGGGCTGGGGTTCTGGGCTAATGCTATGCTGTCTGAGGGCTGGGGTTATGGGCTATTGCTATGTTGTCTGAGGGCTGGGGTTATGGGCTAATGCTATGATGTCTGAGGGCAGGGGTTATGGGCTAATGCTATGCTGTCTGAGGGCTGGGGTTCTGGGCTAATGCTATGCTGTCTGAGGGCTGGGGTTATGGGCTAATGCTATGATGTCTGAGGGCTGGGGTTATGGGCTAATGCTATGCTGTCTGAGGGCTGGGTTATGGGCTAATGCTATGCTGTCTGAGGGCTGGGGTTATGGCTAATGCTATGCTGTCTGAGGGCTGGGGTTATGGGCTAATGCTATGCTGTCTGAGGGCTGGGGTTATGGGCTAATGCTATGCTGCCTGAGGGCTGGGGTTATGGGCTAATGCTATGCTGCCTGAGGGCTGGGGTTATGGGCTAATGCTATGCTGTCTGAGGGCTGAGGGCTGGGGTTATGGGCTAATGCTATGCTGTCTGAGGGCTGGGGTTATGGGCTAATGCTATGCTGTCTGAGGGTTGAGGGCTGGCGTTATGGGCTAATGCTATGCTGTCTGAGGGCTGGGGTTCTGGGCTAATGCTATGATGTCTGAGGGCTGGGGTTATGGGCTATTGCTATGTTGTCTGAGGGCTGGGGTTATGGGCTAATGCTATGATGTCTGAGGGCAGGGGTTATGGGCTAATGCTATGCTGTCTGAGGGCTGGGGTTCTGGGCTAATGCTATGCTGTCTGAGGGCTGGGGTTATGGGCTAATGCTATGTTGTCTGAGGGCTGGGGTTATGGGCTATTGCTATGTTGTCTGAGGGCTGGGGTTATGGGCTAATGCTATGATGTCTGAGGGCAGGGGTTATGGGCTAATGCTATGCTGTCTGAGGGCTGGGGTTCTGGGCTAATGCTATGCTGTCTGAGGGCTGGGGTTATGGGCTATTGCTATGTTGTCTGAGGGCTGGGGTTATGGGCTAATGCTATGATGTCTGAGGGCAGGGGTTATGGGCTAATGCTATGCTGTCTGAGGGCTGGGGTTATGGGCTAATGCTATGCTGCCTGAGGGCTGGGGTTATGGGCTAATGCTATGCTGCCTGAGGGCTGGGGTTATGGGCTAATGCTATGCTGTCTGAGGGCTGAGGGCTGGGGTTATGGGCTAATGCTATGCTGTCTGAGGGCTGGGGTTATGGGCTAATGCTATGCTGTCTGAGGGCTGGGGTTCTGGGCTAATGCTATGCTGTCTGAGGGCTGGGGTTATGGGCTATTGCTATGTTGTCTGAGGGCTGGGGTTATGGGCTAATGCTATGATGTCTGAGGGCAGGGGTTATGGGCTAATGCTATGATGTCTGAAGGTTGGGGTTATGGGCTAATGCTATGCTGTCTGAGGGCTGGGGTTATGGGCTAATGCACAACCCTTGTGTGTGTGTGTGTGTGTGTGTGTGTGTGTGTGTGTGTGTGTGTGTGTGTGTGTGTGTGTGTGTGTGTGTGTGTGTGTGTGTGTGTGTGTGTGTGTGTGTGTGTGTGTGTGTGTGTGTGTGTGTGCGTGTCTGCATGTGTGTGCGTGTGCGTGCATAAGATCTCACCACAGATTGCTGAATGAAATAAACATTAGGGTCTATCATCTCCCTGTGAGGTACATTTGGTTCCCATTTCACAAGACAGGGATGAGGAGGTGGAGGAAAGGAGGGAAAGGAGGAAGAGAGGGAGAGGAGGAAGAAAGGGAGAGGAGGAAAGGAGGGAGAGGAGGCAGAGGAGGAAGAGAGGGAGAGGGGGAGAAGAGGGAGAGGAGGAATAGAGGGAAAGGAGTAAGAGAGGGAGAGGAGGAAAGGAGGGAGAGGAGGAAAGGAGGGAGAGGAGGGTGAGGAGGAAGAGAGGGAGAGGGGGAGGAGAGGGGGAGAAGAGGGGTAGGAGGAAGAGACAGAGAGGAGGGAGAGGAGGAAAGGAGGAAGATGAGGAAGAGAGGGAAAGGAGGAAAGGAGGGAGAGGAGGAAAGGAGGGAGAGGAGGAAGAGAGGGAGAGGAGGAAAGGAGGGAGAGGAGGAAAGGAGGGAGAGAGGGAGAGGAGGAAAGGAAGGAGAGGAGGAAGAGAGGGAGAGGAGGAAAGGAGGGAGAGGAGGAAAGGAGGGAGAGGAGGAAAGGAGGGAGAGAGGGAGAGGAGGAAGAGACAGAGAGGAGGAAAGGAGGGAGAGGAGGAAAGGGGGGAGAGGAGGAAAGGAGGGAGAGAGGGAGAGGAGGAAGGAAGGAGAGGAGGAAGAGAGGGAGAGGAGGAAAGGAGGGAGAGGAGGAAGAGAGGGAGAGGAGGAAAGGAGGGAGAGGAGGAAGAGAGAGAGGAGGGAAGGAGGGAGAGGAGAAAAGGAGGGAGAGGACGAAGAGAGGGAGATGAGGAAGAGAGGGAGAGGAGGAAAGGAGGGAGAGGAGGAAGAGGGGGAGAGGAGGAAGAGAGGGAGAGGAGGAAAGGAGGGAGAGGAGGAAGAGATGGAGAGGAGGAAAGAAGGGAGAGAAGGAAGAGATTGAGAGGATGAAAGGAGGGAGAGGAAGAAAGGAGGTAGAGGAGGAAGAGTGTGAGAGGAAAGGGGGGAGAGGAGGAAGAGAGGGAGAGGAGGATTGGCGGGAGAGGCTGAAAGGAGGGAGAGGAGGAAAGGGGGGAGAGGAGGAAGAGAGGGAGAGGAGGAAGATGGGGAGAGAAGGAAGAGAGGGAGATGAAAGGAGGGAGAGGAGGTAGATAGGGAGAGGAGGAAGAGAGGGAGAGGAGGAAAGGGGGGAGAAGAGGAAGAGAGGGAGAGGAGGAAAGTAAGGAGAGGAGGAGGAGAGGGAGAGGAGGAAAGGAAGGAGAGGAGGAGAGGAGGGAGAGGAGGGTGAGAGGAGGAAGAGAGGGAGAGGAGGAGAGGAAGAAAGGAAGGAGAGGAGGAAGAGAGGTAGAGGAAGAAGAGAGGGAGAGGAGAAAAGGAGGGAGAGGAGGAAGAGAGTGAGAGGAGGAAGAGGGGGAGAGAAGGAAGAGAGGGAGAGGAGGAAAGTAAGGAGAGGAGGAGGAGAGGGAGAGGAGGAAAGGAAGGAGAGGAGGAGAGGAGGGAGAGGAGGAGAGGAGGAAAGGAAGGAGAGGAGGAAGAGAGGTAGAGGAAGAAGAGAGGGAGAGGAGGAAAGGAGGGAGAGGAGGAAAGGAGGGAGAGGGGGAGAGGAGGAAAGGAAGGAGAGGAGGAAGAGAGGGAGAGGAGGAAAGGAGGGAGAGGAAGAAAGGAGGGAGAGGAGGAAAGGAGGGAGAGAGGGAGAGGAGGAAGAGACAGAGAGGAGGAAAGGAGGGAGAGGAGGAAAGGAGGGAGAGGAGGAAAGGAGGGAGAGAGGGAGAGGAGTAAGGAAGGAGAGGAGGAAGAGAGGGAGAGGAGGAAAGGAGGGAGAGGAGGAAGAGAGGGAGAGGAGGAAAGGAGGGAGAGGAGGAAGAGAGGGATAGGAGGGAAGGAGGGAGAGGAGGAAAGGAGGGAGAGGAGGAAGAGAGGGAGATGAGGAAGAGAGGGAGAGGAGGAAAGGAGGGAGAGGAGGAAGAGATTGAGAGGATGAAAGGAGGGAGAGGAAGATAGGAGGTAGAGGAGGAAGAGTGTGAGAGGAAAGGAGGGAGAGGAGGAAGAGAGGGAGAGGAGGATTGGCGGGAGAGGCTGAAAGGAGGGAGAGGAGGAAAGGGGGGAGAGGAGGAAGAGAGGGAGAGGAGGAAGATGGGGAGAGAAGGAAGAGAGGGAGAGGAAAGGACGGAGAGGAGGTAGAGAGGGAGAGGAGGAAGAGAGGGAGAGGAGGAAAGGGGGGAGAAGAGGAAGAGAGGGAGAGGAGGAAAGTAAGGAGAGGAGGAGGAGAGGGAGAGGAGGAAAGGAAGGAGAGGTGGAGAGGAGGGAGAGGAGGGTGAGAGGAGGAAGAGAGGGAGAGGAGGAGAGGAGGAAAGGAAGGAGAGGAGGAAGAGAGGTAGAGGAAGAAGAGAGGGAGAGGAGAAAAGGAGGGAGAGGAGGAGAGAGTGAGAGGAGGAAGAGGGGGAGAGAAGGAAGAGAGGGAGAGGAGGAAAGTAAGGAGAGGAGGAGGAGAGGTAGAGGAGGAAAGGAAGGAGAGGAGGAGAGGAGGGAGAGGAGGAGAGGAGGAAAGGAAGGAGAGGAGGAAGAGAGGTAGAGGAAGAAGAGAGGGAGAGGAGAAAAGGAGGGAGAGGAGGAAGAGAGGGAGAGGAGGTAGAGAGAGAGGAGGAAAGGAGGGAGAGGAGGAAGAGAGGGAAAGGAACACATACAAGAGAACCAAACTGAAATACACAAATCCTTTGAGCAGAAAGGATCGGTCTCTGTGATGCATGATGGGATAGAGTCCCACTGACGGTTTGAGACAAAGTAAAACACAGACCAGCATTGTGTTGTGTAGGCTGGCTACAGAAACAGGATGAAACTATGACAATATGAAGTATTCAGTACATAGGCCTCTGCCTGTCTTCTGTAAAGCCATATGATTTCTCCTCACCCCACACGGCATACTTCCATCCAGTGTGGTTCAACTAAGCAGGGCCTGATGATTTCATCCTCCCCAGAAGTGTGCATAGTGTTGTTTTGATGGTCTCAGTTTGTGTCGTTACAAGTTGTGATTGATCACCTGTACAGCTCATTTGTGGTGGGAGAACCATTGCACCATCACTGTCAATTGTTTACATGCCTTTTCCAAGATGTCAGTGTTGCTGTAATCATTGTATTTATATAATCACAATAGAAAGGACATCTCTCTGTCTCTGTCTCTGTCTCTGTCTCTCACTCTCTCATTCTGTCTCTCCCCCCTCTCTCTCTCCCCCCCTGTCTCTCTCTCTCTCTCTCTCTCTCTCTCTCTCTCTCTCTCTCTCTCTCTCACTGTCTCTGTCTCTCTCTGTCTCTGTCTCTCTCTGTCTCTCTCTGTCTCTCTCTCTCTCCCTCTCTATTAATTCAAGGGCTTTATTGGCATGGGAAACGTGTTAACATTGCCAAGTGTTTTAACAACTTCATGTTGCCCTTTTCTTGTGCTGTAATGGCACACTGTGAGAGAGAGAGCAGGGAGAGAACAGGTGACAGACTAAAATAAAGTAGTGTATTGTGTTCCTCCCTAATGGAGAGTGAGGAGAGATGTGTTCAGGTTGGTGTGAGGAGTTTAGCCCAGTGATTGTAGTCCTTGGCAATGGATGCCGTATCACCTGACCTTTATGCCCCAGAGGCCTGTCAATGTGTGAGTGTGTGTGTGTGTGTCTCTGTGTAAGTGTGTAATTGTGTGTATGTGTGTAATTGTGTGTGTGTGTGTGTGCACAATTGTGTAACTGTACATGTGTGTTTGTGTATTGTTCAGAGACGGTGTTTTAAACACAGCAAAGAGCTCCGGACTGACGTCACTGACCTTCACATGAAGGAAAAGTCAAAGTCCAAAGCTAATCCATGTGATGTGTGTGTGTGTGTGTGTGTGTGTGTGTGTGTGTGTGTGTGTGTGTGTGTGTGTGTGTGTGTGTGTGTGTGTGTGTGTGTGTGTGTGTGTGTGTGTGTGTGTGTGTGTGTGTGTGTGTGTGTGCACAGGTTTGTGCATTTGGACACCTTCCGCTCTTTCCTCTTATCACAGTTTCCCATCTTTGATTAGTTTGACTACATCAGACCCATGTCTATCACTGTTACATAAACCTGACAGTGGCTGCAGGCTGTACTACTGAGCATTTCATAGCACATCACCACTATGACACCCCTATGACATCACTATGAGATCACTATGAGATCACTATGGCATTACTATGACATCACTATGAGATCACTATGGCATTACTATGACATCACTATGCCATCACTATGAGATCACTATGGCATTACTATGACATCCCTATGACATCACTATGCCATCACTATGGCATTACTATGACATCACTATGACAGGAATCAACTCAGTTCAGTGCAAGTGTTTTAACTAGTCTCCCATGCAGCTTGTAAACACTAAAATTCACCCCACTCCAAGAATCACAGGTAGAACCAGATGCTTTCATTTTTAAACCCTGGACAGAATACAATTCTCTGTGACATCAGAGTGATCCAATCAAGAGTCTACATCTGTACCATGGGACAGAAACTCATAAGAGGAATACACTGAATTGCGGACATTGAGATGACAGAGAAAATGTGATCCGTTCTGAAGTTTATTATAAAGTAGATAATCAACAGAGCTGTGGACATTGACATTGGCAGACAATGTAAAAACATGTAAAACATGTTGTTTCTGTGCACAACACTACATGTCCCACGTTCACAAGTTTACAACATGGTTCTAAAGGGCGTTCAGTCAAATGAAGTTCAATGACAGCCAGAGTTTCAAGTCCCATAATCCAAACCAAGCAGTGGGTCATGTCCAGGGGTCATGTCCAGGGGTCATGTCCAGGTCTGCAGTGAGTTATATTGAGGCCTGAACCACCTGTCAACCCCAATCTGTTTTTAAATAATATTTACAGATAGCCAGAGGCACACTTCAACAATCAGACATCATTTACAAACAAAGCATGTGTTTCGTGAGTCCACCAAATAAGAAAAAGTAGGGATGACCAGGGATGTTATTTTGGTGTATGAATTAGACAATTGTATTGTCCTGCTAATCATTCAAAATGTAATAAGTACATGTTGTTGTCATGGAAAATGTATAGAGTAAAAAGTACATAATTCATAATTTTCTTTAGGAATGGAGAGAATTAAAAGTAAAAGTTGTCAAAAATATAAATAGTAAAGTAAAGTACAGATACCACAAAAAACAACCTACAGTTTAAAAACAATTTCTCTTACATACTAAAAGCAGTACTTGAGGAACTCTCAGTGAAACCATTAACTCATGTCTGCAAATCTGCAAACACGTCATCTGCTTTACACTCAGTTTGCAATTATAAAACACACTTTTTTGCAAAACACTAAACACAGTTTTCTACATTAGACAGATGATTCAAAACTAACAGTTTCGTATTTATTTATTTTATTTATTTCACCTTTATTTAACCAGGTAGGCTAGTTGAGAACAAGTTCTCATTTACAACTGCCACCTGGCCAAGATAAAGCATAGCAGTGTGAACAGACAACACAGAGTTACACATGGAGTAAACAATTAACAAGTCAATAACACAGTAGAAAAAAGGGGGAGTCTATATACAATGTGTGCAAAAGGCATGAGGAGGTAGGCGAATAATTACAATATTGCAGATTAACACTGGATTGATAAATGATCATGTACAGGTAGACATATTGGTGTGCAAAAGAGCAGAAAATAAAATAAATAAAAACTGTGGGGATGAGGTAGGTGAAAATGGGTGGGCTATTTACCAATAGATTATGTACAGCTGCAGCGATCGGTTAGCTGCTCAGATAGCTGATGTTTGAAGTTGGTGAGGGAGATAAAGGTCTCCAACTACAGCGATTTTTGCAATTCGTTCCAGTCACAGGCAGCAGAGTACTGGAACGAAAGGCGGCCGAATGAGGTGTTGGCTTTAGGGATGATCAGTGAGATACACCTGCTGGAGCGCGTGCTACGGATGGGTGTTGCCATCGTGACCAGTGAACTGAGATAAGGCGGAACTTTACCTAGCATGGCCTTGTAGACGACCTGGAGCCAGTGGGTCTTATGGAAAACACCTCCATTCAAAATGCAACACTCATTAACCGATTACCTACACCCAGTGATTTCCTACACCCAGTGATTACCTACACCCAGTGATTACCTACACCCAGTGATTTCCTACACCCAGTGATTACCTACACCCAGTGATTACCTACACCCAGTGATTACCTACACCCAGTGATTACCTACACCCGGTGATTACCTACACCCAAGGCTCACGTGTGAAAACACATAGCTCATTCCTTCACTTAGAAATCAAAGCTTGATCACTATAAATTGGCTTCAGGTTGGCTTTCTTAGTTTGGGCAACAATGGAGGCCAATTTTGAAGACTTAGAGGAAGGGGAGTGAGAGTAAGAAGAGGATGAGGACAGGGAAGAGGACAAGGAAGAGGACAAGAAGGAGAACAAGGAAGAGGACAAGGAGGAGGACAAGGAGGAGGACAAGGAGGAGGACAAGAAAGAGGACAAGGAGGAGGACAAGGAAGAGGACAAGGGGGAGGACAAGGAGGAGGACAGGGAGGAGGACAAGGAGGAGGAGACAAGGAGGAGGAGACAAGGAGGAGGACAAGGAGGAGGAAAAGGAAGAGGACAAGGAGGAGGACAAGGAGGAGGACAAGGAAGAGGACAAGGAGGAGGACAAGGAGGAGGACAAGGAGGACAAGGAAGAGGACAAGGAGGAGGAGACAAGGAGGAGGACAAGGAGGAGGAAAAGGAAGAGGACAAGGAGGAGGACAAGGAGGAGGACAAGGAGGAGGACAAGGAGGAGGACAGGGAGGAGGACAGGGAGGAGGACAAGGAAGAGGACAAGGAGGAGGACAAGGAGGACAAGGAAGAGGACAAGGAGGAGGACAAGGAGGAGGACAGGGAGGAGGACAAGGAGGAGGACAGGGAGGAGGACAAGGAAGAGGACAAGGAGGAGGACAAGGAGGAGGAGACAAGGAGGAGGACAAGGAGGAGGAAAAGGAAGAGGACAAGGAAGAGGACAAGGAGGAGGACAAGGAGGAGGACAAGGAGGAGGAAGCCTATTTGTTTATTTTCTACTGTATATGTTTGTTCTGTTACTGTTCATCCCGAAATCTGGATGAAAATACAATGTTTTGAGAAAGAAATACATTTCACCCCCCCTCCCCCTTGCAGTCCTGTTTATATTGTAAATATATACTAAATATGCATACATACTGAATATATGTGTACACATACATGTACGTGTGAGTGCTATGACAAACTGCCGTGGACTCCACTGGACATGCAAAAGACACAAGATAGTAGTAGGGTTTTACATTTGTCACATCCGTGTGTCGTTGGCGTGTTTAAGTGCTAATCATTTGATGGTTTGTGTGTATAGTTTTGATGCAAAAACACAATTTTTGAGAAGAGTTAAAGTCGTTTGGAATGATGTGTTTGGTTTTGCAAGAGATGTGTGACGTTTTGCATGTCGTGTGTTTTGGGGGGGTTTGTGTAGTCTAGAGAGAAGGAGCCATAGCTTCAGAAATCATGTGGAAGCAATTGTCAAAAACTGTAAATAGTACTTTAATGTATTTTTACTGAAGTACTTTACAACGCTGAGTTTAGTGAATAACTGCAGCGTCTTTCTTGTTGTCACAAAGGGGCTGGTAGATACAGTATACAGAGAAGTTATTATTAACACCATAAGGATTTAACCCCTTGTGCTTATCTTAAGAGTCAGTATGACCTTTGACCACTCTATAATTTTGAATAACCACCCCCCCCCCCCCCCAACTAACCAGGGATTGCAGTAAACTGTCACTAAACCAGTCCTCTGGAGAAAAAGCCGACCAAGCTATAGGTCATGCTAGAGATGAGGATAAACTGTTTTGGCTATCAGACGTTTGAAAGAATAACAAAATGAAAGCCTGGGACAAATGAGAGGTCAGAGCTGGGCATGTTTAGACTGCCATGGTACATACTTGTTCATGAGAACAACATGAATATAGGGAGAGTCTCATATAAATAGTTGGTCATGAGAATGAATGAATACAGGGAACGTCATGTAAAGTGTTGGACGGATGATGATGCCTATGTCATTTGACCTGTCTGTCAATGTTCCCCATGTCTCCGCCCCCAAGGCTCACTGAGGAAAGGGATGTGACTACTCAGAAGGTGGTAGGAAGTAAGATAAATAAACAGATAAGCAAAGAAAGGAAAATAACTGAATAGATTAGAATATCCTTGAAGAGCAAGAGAAACAGTAAGATAGTAAGAGAAAAGAGAGAGAGAAAGAGAATGGAAGAGAGAAAGAGAGCGAGAGAGAGCAAAAGACAGAGCGAGAGAGAGAGTGAGAAAGAGAGAGAAAGAGAGAAAGAGAGCGAGAGAGTGAGAGAAAGGACGAGAGAGAAAGAGAGTGAGAGAGCGAAAGACAGTGAGAGAGAGAGAAAGAGAGAAAGACAGAGCGAGAGAGAGTGAGAGAGTCAGAGAGAAAGAGAGCGAGAGAGAGAAAGAGAGCGAGAGAGAGCAAAAGACAGTGAGAGAGAGAGAGAAAGAGAGAGACAGCGAGAGAGCGAAAGAGAGCGAGAGAGAGAGAGAAAGAGAGAGACAGCGAGAGAGCGAAAGAGAGAGAGAGAGAGACAGAGAGAGAAACAAATGGCATATAGAAAGAGAGCGAGAGAGAGAGAGACAGAGAGAGAAACAAATGGCATATAGAAAGAGAGCGAGAGAGAGAAAGAGAGCGAAAGCAAGCGAGAGAGAAAAAGAGACAGAGAGAGAAACAAATGGCATATAGAAAGAGAGCGAGAGAGAGAAAGAGAAAAAAATGGCATATAGAAAGAGAGCGAGAGAGAAAGAGAGAGAAACAAATGGCATATAGAAAGAGAGCGAGAGAGAAAGAGGGAGAAACAAATGGCATATAGAAAGAAAGCGAGAGAGAGAGAAAGAGAGTGAGAAAGCGAGCGAGAGAGAGAGAGACAGAGAGAGAAACAAATGGCATATAGAAAGAGAGTGAGAGAGAGAGAAAGAGAGCGAAAGCGAGAGAGAGAGAGAGAGAGAGAAACAAATAGCATATAGAAAGAGAGCGAGAGAGAGAAAGAGAAACAAATGGCATATAGAAAGAGAGCGAGAGAGAAAGAGAGAGAAACAAATGGCATATAGAAAGAGAGCGAGAGAGAAAGAGAGAGAAACAAATGGCATATAGAAAGAGAGAGAGCGAGAGAGAGAAAGAGAGCGAGAAAGAGAGCGAGAGAGAGAGAGACAGAGAGAAACAAATGGCATATAGAAAGAGAGCGAGAGAGAGAGAAAGAGAGCAAAAGCGAGCGAGAGAGAGAGACAGAGAGAGAAACAAATGGCATATAGAAAGAGAGCGAGAGAGAGAAAGAGAAACAAATGGCATATAGAAAGAGAGCGAGAGAGAAAGAGAGAGAAACAAATGGCATATAGAAAGAGAGAGAGCGAGAGAGAGAGAAAGAGAAACAAATGGCATATAGAAAGAGAGAGAGAAGAGACGGATGAATGGAGACAAAAGCGGGCAGAGACAGAGAGGGAAAAATAGGTGGAGATGAGAGGGGGGAACGAGTCGGATGGATGGATGGAGAGAGAACGAGAGGGATTGGTCGATGGATGGAGAGAGAACGAGAGGGATTGGTCGATGGATGGAGAGAGAACGAGAGAGATTGGTCGATGGATGGAGAGAGAACGAGAGGGATTGGTCGATGGATGGAGAGGGAACGAGAGGGATTGGTCGATGGATGGAGAGAGAACGAGAGGGATTGGTCGATGGAGTTTTGGGGGCCAAATTGCACTAACTGTGTATTCCTCCTCCATTGATGACACCCTGGCTAAGTATTCTAATGTTACCATGCCTACCTTCCAATATGACGCGATCCAATTGGCTGAGAGGAGAGCCCAGTTGCACTGCATCTAATGAGAATGACAGCAACTGATGATGATTGGGTTGTCAGTAGGAGCAGTGATGCAGGCCAGGTCAGGACCAACAACAAATAGCATTTGGCGACTGTTCTCCATCCTTTTCATGATGATTATATCGGGGAGGAAGTGATGAATGTCATTCTGTTCAATCAGCCCCAAGGTCCTGGTTCATTTGCCAATCCACTGGCTGTTGGTCAACAAAACAAGGTTCTTTGCTACAGTATGTTTAAACCAAGCCATGTCACCCCACAGGCTGTCAACTGTCTATTGTGCAAATCACATTATGGTAGATGTTTTTCTCCAAAACACATATATTTCTGTGTATTCTGTAAAATTGTATTGCTTTATAATAGAAACGCCTTTGAATGTAAAGGATCTGAATGTGATATGTCCAAAATATTTTTTTCTCTCACCAACCGACCATCGTTCATTTTAGCCCGATAGCAAACCCACTCCTTGTCTCCCTGTACACCTGGAGGGTAGAACAGAACATACTGGAACTACTGGGCAAAGTAACACGTATGAATCATGGTTACTAAGGTCAGAACAGAACTACTGGGCAAAGCGATGTGTATGAATCATGGTTACTAAGGTCAGAACAGAACTACTGGGTAAAGTAACATGTATGAATCTTGGTTACTAAGGTCAGAACAGAACTACTGGGCAAAGCGATGTGTGTGAATCATAGTTACTCAGGTCAGAACAGAACTACTAGGCAAAGCGATGTGTATGAATAATGGTTACTAAGGTCAGAACAGAACTACTGGGTAAAGTAACATGTATGAATCATGGTTACTAAGGTCAGAACAGAACTACTGGGCAAAGTAACATGTATGAATCATGGTTACTAAGGTCAGAACAGAACTACTGGGCAAAGCGATGTGTATGAATCATGGTTACTAAGGTCAGAACAGAACTACTGGGTAAAGCAACATGTATGAATCTTGGTTACTAAGGTCAGAACAGAACTACTGGGCAAAGCGCTGTGTGTGAATCATGGTTACTAAGGTCAGAACAGAACTACTGGGCAAAGCGCTGTGTGTGAATCATGGTTACTAAGGTCAGAACAGAACTACTGGGCAAAGCGCTGTGTGTGAATCATGGTTACTAAGGTCAGAACAGAACTACTGGGCAAAGCGATGTGTGTGAATCATAGTTACTCAGGTCAGAACAGAACTACTAGGCAAAGCGATGTGTATGAATCATGGTTACTAAGGTCAGAACAGAACTACTGGGTAAAGTAACATGTATGAATCATGGTTACTAAGGTCAGAACAGAACTACTGGGCAAAGCGCTGTGTGTGAATCATGGTTACTAAGGTCAGAACAGAACTACTGGGCAAAGTAACACGTATGAATCATGGTTACTAAGGTCAGAACAGAACTACTGGGCAAAGCGATGTGTATGAATCATGGTTACTAAGGGCAGAACAGAACTACTGGGTAAAGTAACATGTATGAATCTTGGTTACTAAGATCAGAACAGAACTACTGGGCAAAGCGATGTATGTCAATCTTGGTTACTAAGGTCAGAACAGAACTACTGGGTAAAGCAACATGTATGAATCTTGGTTACTAAGGTCAGAACAGAACTACTGGGCAAAGCGCTGTGTGTGAATCATGGTTACTAAGGTCAGAACAGAACTACTGGGCAAAGCGCTGTGTGTGAATCATGGTTACTAAGGTCAGAACAGAACTACTGAGCAAAGCGCTGTGTGTGAATCATGGTTACTAAGGTCAGAACAGAACTACTGGGTAAAGCGATGTGTATGAATCTTGGTTACTAAGGTCAGAACAGAACTACTGGGTAAAGCGATGTGTGTGAATGGCGTATGATCAGTCCCTCTCCTCTAGCAGGACCTTGTGTTTTGTACAGTCACGTGACATAGTGAGATGTTATCCTGTATTTTAAGCCTCATTCAGAACTGAGAGATACACAAAACAATTAAAGCAATTTTGTGAGAAGGCTGCTGGTTAAAATCAATGTCACATGATTGCGCAAAACATCAGGGCCTTACCTATAAGTCATGGGAAGAAAGGTGAGATCAGGCTGGCAGAGTATCCCCCAGTATGAGATGGTGTGTGAGGCTAACTAGGACAGAGTGCTCGGCAGTGAGGAGGGACAGCTGCAGAGGCCATTTCTGGGCTTTGTTTTAGAAAACCAGCACTCTATTAGAACCAGTACTTCCTTGTTGATCACAGCTGTATACCTGTGGTGTAATACATATAGACACACAAACACATTCTCACACAAACACAAACACACACACACACAAACACTCAAGCATGCACACACACACATGTACACACACACACACATGCACTCATACACACAAACACTCAAGCATGCACACACACACACATGTACACACACACACACACACACATGCACTCATACACACAAACACTCAAGCATGCACACACACACATGTACACACACACACACATGCACTCATACACACAAACACTCAAGCATGCACGCACGCACATGCACACACACACACACACACACACACACACACACACACACACACACACACACACACACACACACACACACACACACTTTTCCATTCTTACCTCACGGTGTGCACTATAGAACTGCCATATTACAGTGATACATCTCAGGAAGTGGTAATCATTGTGTTGGATGGAACAGGATGACAACAGGACTACCAACACATAGGATGGATGAGGATAAATAAAATACTTATATTATAATATGGGTCTTGTGTTGTTTTCGGTATTCCCTCAACACTAAGGTCATAAGAGAACCTAATAACTATTTTTTTTAAAATTAAAAATCGCACTGTTAGTTTGGGCCAACAGTTTCACGGTAACGTCTACACCTGTTGTATCCCGATCATGCGACAAAAACGTGATTTGATTTGATCTACTGTGGGACACAGGCAATCGATTTGATTTAAGAACGATATAACAGTCTAGTCCTAGCACAAACTTTAAAGGAATAAAAAAGCAATAGAAGCCTTTTTGACATACATATTTTTAACAATAATAATGATCTCTTTCCAACATGCCAGCACGGCCCAACATTCACACTCTCTACTCTTCCTGCTGTGTGCTGTAATTAACTCGTGTATGATATTCAGTAGCTGCCATTGATCCAGATACCCATATCAGTCTGCCAGTCACCTCGACGGACTGTAGCTTGTAAACGGGCTTGTCAGAAGAGGAGTTGTTCGGCAGAAATAAAGAGCGCGTTTGAGGAGCTTCGCAGTTTTGTTGGTGGCACCCCTCCCCTCAGCGCGCCGTGAGCGTTTCACCCTATCCGGTGACGGTGCTCGTTTGTAATTCCTGCGCTCTTTCGCGAGAGACAGCTCGCAGTCGCAGTTGTCTTCCCTTGTGCTCTGTCGCCGTTCGCTGTCGTCGTGCGCAACGAACGGTGGTTGACGTTTATCGTGACAGCGAACGAACAAGACGGAATATAATTTAGCCGAGCCGGAGAGCTTTGCTTTGTTGGCGACGGAGGAACAAGGACATCTGACGCGACAGTCTCAACCGCTCTGTGTTCGGGTGTGTGTAGGCTGTAGGAATGCGCTATAGAAGTCAACGGTGAGTAGGCTAGTGTATGATCAACTTTTATGGGTTTCCCTCTGTGACTGGGATGGTTATGCAATGTGTAGCCTAGGCTATTTATGTGCGTATTTTGGCTTCCAGAGATTGGCTATTGACGGAGAGATGGGCTATTCCCTCTCCTTTGAGTAGTTTAATGCTCGACCAGAAACCATATACATTACAGTACATGTCATTATGTATAAACTACTGGGATTAAAGCTTTATTATAATGGGCTGCTTAAAATTATGTAGATACATGTCTCCCTGAACTTTTTTCTTTCTATTTATTTTACTTTTAATGTTCTTTGCTTTCCCTCTATACAGTAAAAACACCTGCGTTTCCCTGACAACATGACAACAACAGATCTGAACCTGACATCCCTCCTGAATGTGTCTGATCTCCACAAGGCAACACAGGGGGGATGTTCCCTGACCGGGACAGGCTTCCAGTTCTACTATCTGCCCACCGTGTACATCCTGGTGTTCGTCACCGGCCTGGTGGGGAACAGTCTATCCATCTGGATGTTTGTCTGCCACATGAGACCCTGGAGCAGCATCTCCGTGTACATGTTTAACCTGGCCCTGGCCGACTTCTGCTACGTCCTCTCCTTGCCCTTCCTCATCTTCTACTACTTTAATAAGACCGACTGGATATTCGGAGACGTTCTCTGCCGACTGCAGAGGTTTATATTCCACGTCAATCTGTACGGCAGCATCCTGTTCCTGACCTGTATCAGTGTCCACAGGTACACAGGAGTGGTCCACCCGCTCAAGTCTCTGGGAAGGCTCAAGAAGAAGAACGCCGTGCTCACCAGCGCCCTGGTCTGGGTCGTGGTCATAGCGAGTATCTCTCCCATCCTCTACTACTCCAGGACGGGGCAGAAACGGAACGCCACCACGTGCTACGACACCACCACGGAGGATGAGCTGCCGGGTTACTTTATCTACAGCATGTGTTTGACCGTGTTCGGCTTCTGCATCCCCTTCATCATCATCCTGGGTTGCTACGGGATGATCGTCAAGGCGCTGATCTGTAACGACATGAACAACGCCCCGTTACGGCGTAAGTCCATCCACCTGGTGATTATCGTGCTGGCCGTGTTCGCTGTGTCCTACCTGCCCTTTCACGTGATGAAGAACCTGAACATGCGAGCCCGGCTGTACTTCCAGGTCCCGGACATGTGTGACTTTAATAACCGGGTGTACGCCACTTACCAGGTGACGCGGGGACTGGCCAGCCTCAACAGCTGTGTGGACCCGGTCCTCTACTTCCTGGCTGGGGACACGTTCAGGAGGAAGTTGTCGAGAGCTACTATAAGACAATCCAAGAAGGGGGAGCTCCCACTGCAGTCCAGGAGTGAAGAGACGGCGCTCAACAGCCTGCCGGAGTATGTCAAGAACAGAGATGGACAGTTCTGAGAGAGATCTCGTTCCGGGTCTTGGTCTCTGGTCCGCGTGGTCCGTCTGAACCTCGTACAGGGGTTCTGTGTGAAAACGTACTGTGTATTGGTGCTGTGGACCTCGCAGACTGTGTGCACTGTGGATAGAACAGTCTGGGCGGGAATGTGACAAAGCTGACGATAGAAGTTTGTGTCTCTGTAATGCTTATCACTAGCTAGGTATTTTCTGAATGTGAACAAAGTGCTCATCCATCCATAACCAGACAGAAGGAGAAGGTGAATAGGTTGATCTCCCTGTAAACAACTGCCCCTTGTTCCTCTATCAAACCAATGCTAATGTGTTTGTAATGGAGAGAGAGGGCTCTGCTAGCCGCCCAGTGGATGCTTCATAATCACTACCTGTTAGCAGGTAGAGAGTGGTGGCTGAGGCTAGGTGAGACACCAGGGATGACTGAGATCTATTACCAAGAGCCTGGGCCTTATGACTGCTCTGTGGAGGTTGACATACAGAGATTATAATGCACTATGAATGCTCTGAGTGGCTTTTCTCAGACTGCTACAAATGAAATGAACACCAGTACAGTCAGTATATCACTATGGCGTGCGCTGTGTGTCCATGGTCTATCTATTCTACATAATATGAAGGGACTATACTAGTCTCATGTGAATATGACACTATACAGTAATATACTGTAATATACTGTAAATACAGTAATATACTGTTATATACAGTACTATACTGTAATATACTGTAAATACAGTAATAT